>NC_059171.1:49435445-49753361 GCF_019923935.1 Bubalus bubalis | reverse complement strand
TGGAATAGAAAGTGGATTTCATTATGATGAAGGAAGGTTTTAATTTTTATTTTAAATGCGCATCTAGGAACATGCCAAATTCCCATGGACGGAGGAGCCTGGTAGGCTGCAGTCCATGGGGTCTCTAAGAGTTGGACACGACTGAGTGACTTCACTTTCTCGTTTCACTTTAATGCAGTGGAGAAGGAAATGGCAGCCCACTCCAGTGTTCTTGCCTGGAGAATCCCAGGGTCGGGGGAGCCTGGTGGGCTGCCGTCTATGGGGTCGCACAGAGTCGGACACGACTGAAGCGACTTAGCAGTAGCCTGAAATTATTTTGAATTTTCCTTTGTAGACAGCTGTATTGTTTGTGAAAATGATAGTGTCATTTGTTTCTTTCTAGTCATTTTAAGTTTTCTCTTTTTCTCAGTCTTCATATGATGGCTGTTATTAGTGAAACAAAGAAAAATGGCTATTTTTTTCTTTTCAGTCTCAATAGTTTTTGGTTTTTGTCTTTTTTTTTCCTACTGTGTCTTATTCTCTTGACTAAGATCTCTAATACAGTGTTGAATAGAAGTGGTAATACTTTATGTTTTTTGACTGTGTCCTGATTTAAGAAGAAAAAGGCTCTGGGAAAGACTAGAGATCTCTTCAAGAAAAAGAGATACTAAGGGAACATTTCATGCAAAGATGGGCACAATAAAGGACAGAAATGGTATGGACCTAACAGAAGCAGAAGATATTAAGAAGAGGCTGCAAGAATACACAGAAGGACTATAGAAAAAAGATCTTCATGATCCAGATAACCATGTGATTGTGTGATCACTCACCTAGAGCCAGACATCCTGGAATGTGAAGTCAAGTGGGCCTTAGGAAGCATCACTACAAACAAAGCTAGTGGAAGTGATGGAATTCCAGTTGAGCTATTTCAAATCCTAAAAGATGATACTGTGAAAGTGCTACACTCAAAATGCCAGCAAATTTGGAAAACTCAGCAGTGGCCACAGGGCTGGAAAAGGTCCGTTTTCATTCCAATCCCAAAGAAAAGCAATGCCAAAGAATATTGAGACTACCACACAATTGTACTCATCTCACACACTAGCAAAGGAATGCTCAAAATTCTCCAAGCCACGCTTTAACAGTACATGAACCATGAATTTCCAGATGTTCAAGCTGGATTTAGAAAAGGCAGAGGGACCAGAGATCAAATTGCCAACAACCATTGGATCTTTGAAAAAGCCAAGAAAGTTCCAGAAAAACACCTACTTCTGCTTTATTGATTATGCCAAAGCCTTTGACTGTGTGGATCACAACAAACTGGAAAATTCTTAAAGAGATGGGAATACCAGACCACCTTACCTTCCTCCTGAGAAATCTGTATGCAGATCAAGAAGCAGGTTAGAACCAGACATGGAACAAAGGACTGGTTCCAAATTGGGAAAAGAATACGTCAAGGCTGTATATTGTCACCCTGCTTATTTAACTTATATGCAGAGTATATCATGCAAAATGCTGGGCTGGACGAAGCACAAGGTGGAATCAAGATTGCCAGGAGAAATATCAATAATCTCAGATACACAGATGACACCACCCTATGGCAGAAAGCGAAGAACTGAAGAGACTCTTGATGAAAGTGAAAGAGGAGAGTGAAAAAGTTGGTTTAAAAGTCAACATTCAAAAAACAAAGATCATGGCATCCAGTCCCATCACTTCATGGAAAATAGATGGGGAAAAAAGTGGAAACAGTGACAGAATTTATTTTCTTAGGCTCCAAAATCACTGCAGATGGTGACTGCAGCCATGAAATTAAAAGACACTTGCTCCTTGGAAGAAACACTATGACCAACCTAGACAGCATATTAAGAAGCAGAAACTTCACTTTCCCAACAAAGGTCTGTCTAGTCAAAGCTATGGTTTTTCTAGTAGTCCTGTATGGATGTGAGAGTTGGACTATAAAGAAAGTTGAGTGCTGAAGAATCGATGATTTTGAACTGTAGTGTTGGAGGAGACTCTTGAGGATCCCTTAGACAGGAAGGAGATCAAGCCAGTCTGTCCTAAAAGAAATCAGTCCTGAATATTCATTGGAAGGACTGATGCTGAAGCTGAAACTCCAATACTTTGGCTTCCTGATGTGAAGAACTGACTCATTGGAAAAGACCCTGATGCTGGGAAAGATTGAAGGCGGGAGGAGAAGGGGATGACAGAGGATGAGATGGTTGGATGGCATCATCGACTTGATGGATGTAAGTTTGAGCAAGCTACAGGAGTTGATGATGGACGAGGAAGCCTGGCATGGTGTATTCCATGGGGTCACAAAGAGTTGGACACAACTGAGAGACTGAACTGAACGGATTTAAGAAGAATGATCATTGCAACATTAGTAGATTTTTTTTTTTTAAACCTTTAACGACTGAGTGACTTCACTCACTCACTCACTCAATGAAGTTAGAGAAGTTTCGTTTTCTTAATAGATTGCTAGGATTTTTAAATTAAAAGTTATATTTAAAAGTCAGTTCAGTTCAGTTATATTTAAAAGTCTTTCTTTGTTTATATTGAAATTAGCGTATGATTTTTCTCCTTTAGTCTATTAATGGGGAGAATTGTATTACTAGATTTTATAATGTTAAACCAACTTTGCATTTCTGGGAGAAAATGATTCTGATCAAAAGACATAATCTGTTTTTTCTATTGCTGAATTTCAGTTGCTAATATGTTGCTTAACATTTTTTCCTTTCACTTTTAGAAGTTTTGAGCTTAATTTCTTTTCTTTGCTGTTATCTCAGAGGTAATAGGATGCATGTTTATCTTAAAATTTGAAATTGAGCAGTATCATTACCTTCTTCCTGAATAATGCAAGAACTTCCTGAATAATGCTTTGCCTCTAGCCACCACTTTCCTCATCTTGTATACTGTTTGTTGTTCATTATTTCAAATTCTTTTCTTTTTCTTTCTATTCTTCTTCTTTTTTTTAATTTGCTTCAGACTCAAAAGATATAGGTAACAAATACCTTAAGTTTTTGTACACATTTAAAGATGTTCTTTTACATACCTCTCTCTCGACATCTTTGAAACCAATATTTCAATTCTGTTCTGAGCCATGCTATTATCCACTGTCCATAAATCAGTGGTGCCTGGCTTCTGGCAATGGATCAGTTAAGTGGGCAAGTAAATATTATGAAAGTTTGGGAGTCCTTCTGCCTATCTTTCTAAGATACTTCTGAGACACAAAATGCCTACTGATTTTATGCCACTATATCATGCAGGACTAGGTCTAAATCAGTCTCAGGGGGTTTTGTTTTGTTTAGTGAAGGGCTCTCCATGAAGACGTATGTATAAATTGAGGGAAAGCAGGAATGTAGCCTGAGTGTGTGCTGGAAGAATCTGGGCTACCTGCACATGTAACTTGCTTGTGCCTTCTGGATTGCTGTTGTGCACATTCAGTCTTCTTGTCTGGGGACTTCCCTTGAGGGAGGTGCAGTGGTTAAGACTCCGCTTTTCAATGCAGGGAATGCAGGTTCGAATCCCTGGTTAGGAACCTAAGAATCCCATATACCTTGTGTACAAAAAATCAGAACATAAACAACAGAGGCAGTGCTGTAACAAATTCAATAAAAACTTAAAAGAAAATCCTGTGGTTTGTGACGAGTCAGAGAATACCCAGTTCATGATGGGCAGCTTAAGTCTTATGGCCAATTCATGTCCCAGAGTCAGGTGTTCTTCCAGGATCCAGTAAAAAACCAGGAGGTATATCTCAAAAGGAAACTGGTTACCTGGAGAAGCAGACAGGGCTTTACTAAGAATGCCTAGGAATCTGTGTTGTGGTTCTCCTGTGCAGGCTTGTCAGCCACTCAAAGCAGCATCTCACCAGGCACAGGCAAGCATTTTCGGGTCTAGCAGAGTCTGAGGATTGAGTGCTGGAGCCGCTTGTACTGAAGCTGGACCTGCTGTGGGTCTGATCTTGCTCTGGACTCCAGTCACAAAGGGCATCTTGGGAGTTCCTTGGTGGTCCAGTGGTTTAAAAAACTTTGCTTTCCAATGCAAGGGATGCAGGTTCAGTCCCTACTCAGGGAGCTAAAATTGCATATGCCTGGTGGCCAAAAAACAAAAAAAAATAAAACAGAAGCAATACTGTAACAAATTCAATAAAGACTTTAAAAAGGGTCCACATCAAACATATCTTTAAAAAATGGAGAGGCATCTAATGGATTGTTCAGTATGCTGTGGTATATAATGCCTCCTTCCCAGGTGGCTCAGTGGTAAAGAATTCGCCTGCCAACACAGGAGATGCAGGTTTGATCCCAGGGCTGAGAAGATTCCCTGGAGAGGGAAATGGCAACCCACTGTGGTATACTTGCCTGGGAAATCCTATGAACAGAGGAGTTTGGCGGGCTATAGTGCATGGGGTAGCAAAAAATTGGACACTACAGGGCTCATACACACATACCAAAGTCCAAAGAGGGCATTCCCATCTGTCCTGTTAGCTGGGGTGGGTGCAGCATCTTTGGAGAGAATATCCTAAGGGATGAAAGATTCCTCAAGAGACTTCCTGCTTTTGGTGTAACTTTAACAGGGAGCCAGCTGACAAAAGAAGTGAAATTTTCAGAGTCTCAGCTTCTATGTTATTGAACAGAATGTAGACATATGGATTTGTTAAGAAATAATAATTTCATAATTGGCATAAAGATATTGCCTCTTGGCTTGGTGGGGGCGGGGTTGATACTATGGAAGGAGGAAAAGAGAGGAGTTGAAACAACCCAGCACTCTCGATTCATAGGAATTCTCTTCAAAGAGTTTTTCTCCCTAGCTTGATCTTACATTGGCTGTTGTACTAATGGAGGTTGAATCAGTTTGACCCTTAACAAGTCCTACACAGATGTAGGTATCGCTTCATTTTGTATTAGTGTTCTCCAAATAAACAGAATACACAAGTACATATGTGAGTGCTAAGTCGCTTCAGTGGTGTCTGACTCTCTGTGACCCCATGGACTGTAGCCCACCAAGAATACCAGAGTGGGTTGCCATTTCCTCCTCCAGAGAATTTTCCTGACTCAGTGATCGAACTCACATCTCTTATGGCTCCTGCATTGGTAGGTGAGTTCTAATGCCACCTGGGAAGCCTGTGTACATACATGCACACATAAATAGGATATTTATTATAGGAATGGACTCACGTGACTATGGAGGCCAAGGAAGTCCCATGGTCTACTGTGCTGTGTGGAAGCTGGAGATGCAGGGCAATCAAGGGTGTGATTCATTCTGAGTCCAAAGAGTTGAGAACCAGAGGAATGTCAGTATTCTAAGTTTGGTGAAGTTGGATTTCCCAGCTCTCGCAGAGAAACTTTTCCCTCATTCTGCCTTTTTTTTTTTCTGTCCAGACCTTCAAGGGATTGGATGATGTCCATCCACCTTAGTGAGGACAGTCTTTTTTACTCAGTCTACTAATTCAAATACTAAACTCCTATGGAGACACCCTCACAGACACACTCTGAAACAATGTTATATACCGGCTACCTGGGCATCCCTTAGCCCAGTCAAGCTGACACATAAAAGTAGCCGTCACAGTTTTTAGTAGGGCTTCGCAGGTTGTGTTAGTGGTAAAGAACCAGTCTGCCAGTGCGGTAGATATAAAAGACTTGGGTTTGATTCCTGGGTTGAGAAGATCCTCTAGGAGGAGGGCATGGCAGCCCATTCAAGTATTCTTGCCTGGAGAATCCCGTGGACAAAGGATCGTGGCAGGCTGTAGTCCATGGGGCCACAAAAGTCAGACACAACTGAAGCGACTTAGGACAGCACAGCAGAGCACAGCATTACAAGGTTTCCTTCTCATCCACTGTTCTCAGCTTTAATGTTTTAGCCAAAATTTCTCAGACAGATGGGACTGTCTGTTCTACATCCTATTACTCTGGTTAATTTAATCATGGACTTTATTTCCTTTTCTTAAGTCACAGAATATTTTATTTATAGCAGCACATGGGCAACATTTATGGTATATTTTCTCTATATATTTATTTTAGAGTAAATATATATTTTGGAGTTTATTATCCAGTCAGTAATCTTGGTATATCATATAGTTAAAATAAATATGGCATTGTTATTATTAGCAGAGACGTTGTTATTATTAGCAAAACCAAAATTATGTTAATTCTTTCTTACATAATGATTATACTTTAGATATAATTATACTTTTCAATGTGATGCTTATATTAGAAATATATGTCTCTTCTGGTATGTTGTATAGAAATTTATAGCGAATACTGAATGGAAACTCTTATTCCTTAATACTCAGCTTCTCTTCTCATAAAATCTAATTAAAAATAAAAGTACCTGTGGCGGATTCATTTTGATGTTTGGCAAAACTAATACAATTATGTAAAGTTTAAAAATAAAATAAAATTTAAAAAAAATTAAAAATAAATAAATAAAAGCTACGAAAATGGGAAAAAAAAAATAGACCTAAGCTTATCGAAAAAAAAAAAAAGTTTTTCCCCATTTCTGACTCTGGCACAGCAGCTGTGAATCTATTTTATTATTCATATTAGACAGGATTTATTGTAGTTCAAAACTGACCAGATATAGATATTCTTTGAGCATCCAGCTATCCACCAAACACAGATAGAAATCTTTGAACTTCCTCGTAATTATTTGACATGAGCTTTGAGATTGAGAGTGAAGTCTCAAGGACACCACGTAACTCCTAAAATATTAGCATATCTCTCTCAGTTCTTCAAAGATCCCATGTGTGAAACACACTAATTAAATAAAGGTAGTTATCTTTATCATTCACTTAAAAAAATAAATAATCCAGGCTTAAAGAATTTAAATATTTTTCTGAAGATCACATCTAAGCGCTAAAATTGGAATTCTTCCTTAGGGAAAAAATACTTGGACTTTCATTAAAAATTGTTCAAATACCAATTCTCCTTTCACTAGGAGTGTGACATTGGGAAGTTACTTAACTCTCTTAACATCTATTGAATTAACCTGGCAAGGAATCTGGCTGTAATGTGGGAGACCTGGGTTCAATCCCTGGGTTGGGAAGATCCGTTGGAGAAAGGAACAGCTACCCACTCCAGTATTCCGGTCTGTAGAATTCCTTGGACTATATAATCCATGGGGTCGAAAAGAGTTGGACAGGACTAAGGGCCTTTCGGTTCAGTCAGGTAAATATTCCCTATCTTGGTGGGTTGTTATAGGGATTAAAAAAGGATATGTAGTTTGACCTAGTGACTAGTGCAAAATAAGACATCAATAAACAGTAGTTTTCTTTTCTCTCTTCATTTAGAAAAGCATGTTATAGAATCAACATCAGTGAGATTCTTTGAGAGGTTTTTCTGACTCTTTAGCAGAAATTGTTCTGTGATGACTCATTTGTGTCCTCTTAATTGGACTTAATTTCATGTCCTCTAGGAGTGAGATTTTATTTATGTGAAGTAAGGTGATGTAGGAAATTGAATTTTTGGCATAGACCTTGTCTCAATCACGTTCTAACTCAGTGGTTTCAGAATGTTTTGATTGTACAACCCTATTCATAAAATGGTTTCTTTATGCATCCATGATATTTATGTTCACGCATAAAGTGCAGGCATGTACAATTATATCAGTACATTTTATACATAATAAAACACATATAAACTAGGACATTTTCTAAAGTAGTAAGTCAAAGTAGAAATTCTCATACTCTCTTTCCACTTCCTAACAGATGGTCATGTCCACCCTTTTAGAAAACAACTACTGCAACCAGTAAGTGGACATGTACAGCATTATTGTGATACAAACTCATTATATAGTATGTTCATGTGTTTATTTCTGCTTCTATTAGTTTTCTGGTGCCTTTCACAATTTGGTCAAACCCCAGAAAAGAAATGGGATGACCCAAGTCGAGGTGATCTTTCAATCATGAAAAATGATTTATGAAGCATTTGCTATAGAGTGGATCCCTGGGAATATTATTTTCTTTGAAAAAAAAAGCACACACTACTTAAAATACATGTTTTGCTGTATTGTAATCTAGGAATTGAGCTTCCCTGGTGGCTCAGTGGTAAAGAATCTGCCTGCCAAGCAGGAGATGTGGATTCAATCCATGGGTCGGGCAGATCCCCTAAGGGAGGAGATGGCAGCCTGGTCCAGTATTCTTGCCTGGAGAATTCCACGGACAGAGGAGCCTGGTGGGGTTCTACAGTCCATGATATCTCGAAAGGGTTGGACACAACTTACAGACTAAACAGTAAAAAAAGTCTAGGAATTAGCATCTATTAGTGTCCACCACAGTCCAACTCTCACCTCCGTACATGACCACTGGAAAAACCATAGCTTTGACTAGATGGACCTTTGTTGGCAAAGTAATGTCTCTGCTTTTCAATATGCTATCTAGGTTGGTCATAACTTTTCTTCCAAGGAGTAAGCATCTTTTAATTTCATGGCTGAAGTCACCATCTACAGTGATTTTGGAGCCCTCAAAAATAAAGTCTGACACTGTTTCCACTGTTTCCCCATCTATTTGCCATGAAGTGATGGGACCAGATGCCATGATCTTGGTTCTCTGAATGTTGAACTTTAAGCCAACTTTTTCAGTCTCCACTTTCACTTTCATCAAGAGGCTTTTTAGTTCCTCTTCACTTTCTGCCATAAGGGTGGTGTCATCTGCATGTCTGAGGTTATTGATATTTCTCCTGGCAATCTTGATTCCAGCTTGTGCTTCTTCCAGTCCAGCATTTCTCATGATGTATTCTGCATAGAAGTTAAATAAGCAGGGTGACAATATACAGCCTTGACGTACTCCTTTTTCTATTTGGAACCAGTCTGTTGTTCCATGTCCAGTTCTAACTGTTGCTTCCTGACCTGCATACAGGTTTCTCAAGAGGCCGGTCAGGTGGTCTGGTATTCCCATCTCTTTCAGAATTTTCCACAGTTTATTGTGATCCACACAGTCAAAGGCTTTGGCATAGTCAATAAAGCAGAAATAGATGTTTTTCTGGAACTCCCTTGCTTTTTTGATGATCCAGCGGATGTTGGCAATTTGATCTCTGGTTCCTCTGCCTTTTCTAAAACCCGCTTAAACATCTGGAAGTTTACGGTTCACATATTGCTGAAGCCTGGCTTGGAGAATTTTGAGCATTACTTCACTAGCGTGTGAGATGAGTGCAATTGTGCGGTAGTTTGAGCATTCTTTGGCATTGCCTTTCTTTGGGGTTGGAATGAAAACTGACCTTTTCTAGTCCTGTGGCCACTGCTGAGTTTTCCAAATTTGCTGGCATATTGAGTGCAGCACTTTCACAGCATCATCTTTCAGGATTTGAAATAGCTCCACTGGAATTCCATCACCTCCACTAGCTTTGTTCGTAGTGATGCTTTCTAAGGCCCACTTGACTTCACATTCCAGGATGTCTGGCTCTAGGTCAGTGCTCACACCATTGTGATTATCTTGGTCATGAAGCTCTTTTTTGTACAGTTCTTCTGTGTATTCTTGCCACCTCTTATTAATATCTTCTGCTTCTGTTAGGTCCATACCATTTCTGTCCTTTATCGAGCCCTTCTTTGCATGAAATGTTCCCTTGGTATCTCTAATTTTCTTAAAGAGATCTCTAGTCTTTCCCATTCTGTTGTTTTCCTCTATTTCTTTGCATTGATCGCTGAGGAAGGCTTTCTTATCTCTTCTTGCTACTCTTTGGAGCTCTGCATTCAGATGCTTATATCTTTCCTTTTCTTATGCTTTTGAACTGTGGTGTTGGAGAAGACTCTTGAGAGTCCCTTGGACTGCAAGGGGATCCAGCCAGTCCATTCTGAAGGAGATCGGCCCTGGGATTTCTTTGGAGGGAATGATGCTGAAGCTGAAACTCCAGTACTTTGGCCACTTCATGCAAAGAGTTGACTCACTGGAAAAGACTCTGATGCTGGGAAGGACTGGGGGCAGGAGGAGAAGGGGATGACAGAGGATGAGATGGCTGGATGGCATCACTGACTGGATGGATGTGAGTCTGGGTGAACTCCGGGAGTTGGTGATGGACAGGGAGGCCTGGCGTGCTGCGATTCATGGGGTTGCAAAGAGTCAGACACGACTGAGCGACTGAACTGAAGTGCCCACCACTGGGCTAGATTTTAACTGGTACAAGTGTGATTGTACTTGAAGACACTTCATATTTTAGATAATACGTGGATGCATTTGGCTGGATTGCCAAGTAGTGAAGAGAGTGGGCTTTAAGAGTCAGACATGTCTAGTTTGAATCAAATTTTTTTAAGTTTATTTATTTGGCTGCACCAGGTCTTGGTTGCGGTACAGGATCTTTTGTGGTGGTGTGATCAGAGACCTGATAGATTGGAATCATACTAATTTATTTCCTGGTTAATTAAGTTATTTGTTTAACCAATATTTGTTGAAAACCCTGTTTTCTGTACTGGAGTGGCAGTAGTCTTCAGAATAAAATCCTTGCTCTCTAACTCCCCCATGCCTTGATATGTTGGCCAAGATGATATTGAATTTTCCTCTGTAACCATGGAGAGAGATCCTTTGAAGATGGAGTCCATGGTTTGCACAGCAGAGCAGAAATGCAGAAATGACCAGGTCCTTGCATGGTCCTTGGTGATGTTGTTGAGCCTTCAGTCAGCCAGTCTGAAGTCTGTCAAGCTGAGGACTTTCAGGTTGAGCAAGCTAATGACTCCCCTTTATTCTTTAAACCAGTTAGAATTGGGTTTTCTGTCACTTGCAACTCCAGACATCTTAAACAATATGCATATATGATCAATTAGTTGGAGGATACATAATAGGTTGGGATGTCTGTGTTTTGAGGAACATTGGAAGTTTAAAGTCTCGATCAATATATCAAGGCTGGCATTAAGAACATCCAGTTAAAATAGAAACCTAATGCTATACATTTGAAAAAGTAAAGAATTATCTTTGAAATGAAGAGAGAAAATGTGACCATAGACATTTCTATGAATTCCCTGTATGTTATGAAATGTTGTTCCTTAGGATTTTCCAAGAAGACTTGCTGTGTGAACAAAATAATCTCAGATACATTTATGTTATTTATATTAATAAACAAAAACTTTTGTATGAATCAGTTAATTAAATGGAATATTGTACTAATTTGGAAACAGCCTATAACTAATCATCATCCACAGAGGAAGGGAGCCAATGGCCTAATCCAGCTGTTCGTGGATATTAGAAAATCAGAGATTTTGCATCTCTCAAAAACTTCAGTGTTACTTGAACTGTCAGTCCCAAAGCCAGCCCATTCGTAGGGGCAAGAATTCAATAGCTTCTGAACAAAACCCAGGAAGGAAGTATTTCCTTCCCTACAAAGGAAGAACGTCTAATGTCGTTTTCACAATCCTACAGGCAAATTAACCAATCATGAAGTTTATCTCCATTTATCTCTGCCTGCCCTCATTCACGGCAGCACTGATTTAACATTTATTGATGTATCATTTAAACCATTGTGGCAACTCTACCTTTTTATATTCTGGCTTTGCTCCTCTCTTTCTATTGCTACAAATTCACCTCTTCTCTTTCCTTCCATCACTTCCATGGCTTGCACCTTCCCTTCATTTCTTTCTGAAGCATTATCTGTTTCCTTCTACACATCACTGATTCCTGTTTAAACAAACACATACTAAAAATCCAGATGGGATGAAGCCTTTCCAGCATAGGCTACTTTCTAGAAACAAAGAAAAGTCAAATTACTGCCAGGCACCTTCTGACCCTCATGGGTGCATATGTCTACACCTCCACCCTTTGTATGTGGTATATTAATTGGAGGCTTTATGGTTACATAAAATACCTTCAGAGTCTGAGATTTATAATATGGTCCAATATGTCTTTAAATTCACTTGACAAATTTTTTAAAAGTGGGAACTGCTTTTTCCTCTAGTGGGAACAAGATGTACTTGAAAGAGAAATTGAGTTCAGCTCAGAAAAACAAGTTTTAGAGAATGAAAGAAGCTTGAAGAGAAATCTAGTGTTTAATTATGTTTAATTGTCACTGTGGAAATTTCTGTTTACAGCATTGTCATTTAGAAAAAGATATTTCCAGAAGTGACATTTTGATTAGGATAATTTTCTGGTTCCAAGCTAGTGTGTTTTTATCTTTGTTTGGCTCTGTGGCTGTCAAGCCAGCAAAACTGTTGATAGATTTTTTAGATTGGATGAATGAGATCCCGGATGTCTTGCTTCTAACCTGGGCTGGTTGGATCCATTGCTATTTCACTGACATAAAAAAAAAAAAAAAAAACCCACTTTCTGCTACACAAACTGAATTCAGTTGTATAATTTGATGGAGAGATATATTTAAGACATCGATGAGCTCAGCAAATATTGTGTGTGTGCAGACAATTTGGAAAGAAACTCAGGATTGAAAGAGATCAATTCAAAGCAATCAAGGTTTACAACACATGTATTTGCTTCTGAAGATTTTAGGGGAAAAACTTTGACTCCTTTTTAAGTGTCAAGTGATGCCTTGTGGCTAAATTCCAACTGAGAGTCCCTGTTAATAAATTAGGTAATAAAGTGTAAGCAGAAAGATGAAAGCTAGTGAGATTAGTTGTTCCAGGGAAAAGAAGGCTTTGAGGTGAGGGAATTACAATGAAGAATTCTAAAAGAAGTTATCATAAACTAAAGCTTGAAGGATTTCAGTTACTTAGTACAAGAATAGGTTAATGAAAGAGTTGTGTCTATGGTTGTTTAGTTGCTAAGTCATGTCTAACTCTTTTGATCCCATGGATCAAAAAAAAAAGAGGAGCCCGCCAGGCTCCTCTGTCCATGGGGATTCTCCAGGCAAGAATACTGGAGTTGGTTGCCATTTCCTACTCCAGGGGATCTTCCTGACCCAGGGATCGAACCTGAGTCTCCTTGTCAAGCAGATTCTTTACCACTGAGCATCCTGGGAAGACCAATGAAAGAATACTTAGGCATTTTTTCTGAATAATAAGAAATGCAACAAAAAAGCTTGACTACTTTGTCTCATTATCCAAAGCAGGAAGATTAGGCTATTGATTCTTCTGAAGGGAAAATGATAAACTTTGTGAATCTGTATTCAAAAGCCCTGCTCTAAGTTTAAATCTTTCAGAGAGCCTTTGTAGTTTAACTGACCAGGCTCTGATTAATCTACCAAACCAGTCTTATGCAGTCAGTATGTATTATGTTGCTTTATGCTTTTAAAAGGCTCTTGTTTTATAATGCCTGTTTTGCATGTGAAGAAAATCAGTGCTATAGAATTGACATTAACTTTCCCAAAATATGCAAAACATAAACTGGGGAGATGACTGGGACCTGGCGTATGTCAGAGTCCAAAGCTTATACTTTAAAAAAATTATTTATTTTTAATTGAATGATAGTTGCTTCATGATATTGTGTTTGTTTCTGCCACACATCAACATGAATCTGCCATAGGTGTACACATGTCCCCTCCCTCTTGGACCTCCCGCACCACTCACAAAACTTATACTTTTAAAGTTTTCTGATTTAAAATTATTTTCAACTTTACTGAGGTATAATTGACATATATCATTATAACATTGAGTCAGCTTAAGGTATAAAAGTGTTGGTTTAATGAAAGTTGTATATGTGTGTGTATACACACACACACACATATAAGTTGGATGAGAACAACTTTGAAGTATATGATACAATGTTATTGACTATGATCATCATGCTGTACATTAGATCCAGATTTTGTTCACCGTACATCAGACCCAGATCTTGCTTCATCTTATAACTGGAAGTTTATAACTCTGAACAGCATCTCCCCAATCCCCCACCCCTCTTATTCTGGTAACCACCATTCTACTCTCATGAGTTTGGCTTTTTCAGATTCCACATATAAGTGATATCGTACAGTATTTGTCTTTCTCTGACTTATTTCACTTAGCATAATGCTTCCACAGTGCTTCCACGTTGCTGCAAATGGCAGGGTTTCTTTCCTCATGGCTGAGTAATATTCTGTTGTGTGTGTGTGTGCGTGCGCATGCTTAGTGCATCTTCTTTATCCATTCATTCATTGACAGATAGTTAGGTTGTTTCCATATTTTGGCTGTTGTTAATGAAGTTGCAGTGAATATGGGAGTACAGATAGTTCTTCAAGATCCCGTTTTCTTTTTAAAACTACATACCAAGAAGCAGGATCACTAGATCATTTGGTAGTTCTAGATTTAATTTTTTGAGAAATGTCTGTACTATTTTCTGTACTGGCTCTACCAATTTACATTCCCACCAACAGTGTACAAGGGTTCTCTTTTCTTCACATCTTCACCATCACTTGTTATCTCTTGCCTCTTTGACGATCAAAGCTCATACTTTTATCTGCTAGTCTAGTTTGCTTTCTGTCTGCTTCGATTTTCCACACTGTCCAATCCAGCTTATGGCTGTTTAAACTAAATTAAATTAAAAATCCAGTCCCCATTCTCACTGGCCGCATTTTAAGAGCTCAGTAGTAACACATGGCTGCTGAACTGAACACACAGACGTGGGTTATTGCCATCATTGCACAACGTGTAATTGGACAGCTTGACCTCAACTTTAGAGATTCTCCTCTTCCCATTCTCCCTGGCCTTCTATCTGTTCCACACAGAGAGATGCTGTTTTCTCTGGGCTCCTATAACACCATCCTCTCCTAGTTTTCCTTCTGCCCCTTTAGGCCATTTCTTCTCTGTCTCCTTTGGGAACTCCTCCACTTCCACCTCCTGTTTAAATGTTAGTTTTCTCAAGGCTCAGTCCTAGAGATCATCCACTTCTATGAATTCAAATTTTTGTTTGTTGACAATTTTTGAATTTTCTATTTTCACTTCATATCATGTCTTCTGATATGTCTGCATCCTTGCCACTTGTATTTATTTCCATTTCCATCTTCCTGGGAAAGAGGGGGCTCATTAGACAAGAATTAAAAACTGAGAGGATGACTTTAGTAACTAGAAGAGTATTATCTTCCCCATTTGGACTAGACATTGGGTCTGGATATCTATGAGACTGTTCAGTGCAGCAGAGGTTAAAGATGGCATCGGGCCAAGAATCAGGTAAAAAATGCAAAAGACAGGCAAGATGTAACTGTCATCCTTGGTCTAGTGCACATTTGAAAGTAAAATGATCTGAGATCATTACCATGAATTTATGTTCTTACTGCATAGTCTTTAGTAAAAATGTTATTGAAGATGCTTACCCGGTATCAACAGTACTGTATGGAGCCCGTTAAGGAGAGAACCTTTTGACTAAATTTGGATAAGAGTTAACCATGAAATTATGTCCTCCATCCCCCCATCCTTTCATCGCTCACTTCTTACCTATGTGATAGTGATCATGATGATTCGTGAGCTACTCCAAAGGTCTCTGTCATGCTTTTGTGGTTCAGACCTTTCCCCATCATGAAACTTTCCTTCCAGGGTTAAGATTAAAGTTTATAGTTTTATGTTACTAAAAATGCACATTCAAGCTGCCTATTGAGAGGAAATATGTTTGGGTCTTGGAGAAGGCAATGGCACCCCACTCCAGTACTCTTGCCTGGAAAATCCCATGGACGGAGGAGCCTGGTGGGCTGCAGTCCATGGGGTCACTAAAAGTTGGACACGGCTGAGCGACTTCACTTTCACTTTGCACTTTCATGCACTGGAGAAGGAAATGGCAACCCACCCCAGTGTTCTTGCCTGGAGAATCCCAGGGACGGGGGAGCCTGGTGGGCTGCCTTCTATGGGGTCACACAGAGTCGGACACGACTGAAGTGACTTAGCAGTAGCAGCAGCATGTTTGGGGCTGGTAGATTTCTTTAAGATTTTAGATCTAATATATATATCTACACCTGCAGTGTGAGATTGATGAAGAGGCTTCTGTGTCATCACATTTAATTTTGTGCTTCAGGGTGTAGAGTGGGCAACGGAGGACTTTTCTGGGAAAAAAAAATTAGGAAAGAGCTCCTTCCCTCTCCCCCATTCCCTGAACCTATCCTGATTCTTTCTAGGGTCATATCCTTTCTATGGCCACCAATATCTCCATAAATATTTGGCAACAGTGTGCCCAGGAGAATATTCTGGCAGTTGTGTGCATGTGTGCTCAGTCACTTCAGTCATGTCTGATCATTTGCGACCTTATTGACTGTACCCCATGAGGCTCCTCTGTCTGTGGGGATTCTCCAGACAAGAATACTGGAGTGGGTTACCATGCCCTCCTCCAGGGGATTTTCCTGACCCAGGGATAGAACCTGGGTCTCCTGCATCAGCAGGTGAGTTACTTACCACTAGCGCCACCTGGAAAGCCCATTCTGGCAATTACTAGGTGCTGAAAGGATATTGAGTGAAAATATCCAGGTTTGTATCATTAGGCGGTCTCAGTGAAGCTGAGTAGCTTTTTCAGTAGGGTGGGAGGACAATTTCTGTTTAACTAAAAGTAACATACAACACTTTGGGATACATATGGGTATATTTCAAGTAGCCTGCCATTCAGATGTGTCTATTTATAGTGAAAGTGAAAGTATTAGTCGTTCAGTTCAGTCCAGTTCAGTCGCTCAGTCGCGTCCCACTCTTTGTGACCCCATGAATCACAGCATGCCAGGCCTCCCTGTCCATCACCATCTCCCGGAGTTCACTCAAACTCACGTCCATCGAGTTGTTGATGCCATCCAGCCATCTCAACTTCTGTCATCCTCTTTTCCTCCTGCCCCCAATCCCTCCCATTCAGTCCTGTCCAACTCTTTGTGACCCCATATGGACTGTAGCCCTCCAGGCTATTGTGTCCATGGGATTCTCCCAGTGGGTGGAGTGGGTTGCCATTTACTTCTTCAGGGGATCTTCCAAACCCAGGGATTGAACCTGGGTCTCCTGCATTGCAGGCACATTCTTTACCATCTGAGCCACCAGGGAAACACTGTTTATAAGGAGATACTTAACCACACTGCCCTTTCTCAGCAGATAAAATAGGAAATGTTGCCCTTTTTTATAATTTGAAGTAAAACTTAATCTTTATAGATAGAAATTCAGCCTGTTCAAATTGTTTTCTGAAACTATTGATTTAAAATTTTGTTTGCATTTCAAGTCATTATCAGTTTAGACTTCTTAACCCTTTTCTAAGTTTTAATAGGTTTCTTAATTACAGAGGGAGCAGATATCATCAGCAAAAGCAGTGGATCAGAAGAACATGTATTCAATGACTTTTGCCAGTTTAATATTCTACATACAAATGCATTGCTGTTTGCATTAATTCTAGGAGATTTGCTGAGTGGTCCCCAAATCATGTTTAGAAAGATTATGTAGTATATGGAACTGATCTCTTCTTCTAGCTCCAGGCTTTTGTTGTCAATATACCACTTTATTTGTTAAATGGAGGAAGACAATATTAATTGGTTAATATTAAACTTCTGAGATTTATGATTAAGTGTTGCATAATGAAAACATCGAGTACTTAGGAAGAAAAATGATGCTCAGTAGAAGCCAGTATGAGCTTACTGTATACAATTTACCCTCTACTCTTGTTGGTCACTGTAAGATTAATAGGCTAAAATTGGTTTTTGAAATACAGAAAAATACATTGACAAGGAAATTGACTCAGTTATTATGTGTAGATATAACTTATTTCCACTCAGCCAAAAGTATTGTTTTCTCTCTCTGCATACATTTTGGAAGATTGGAAATGTAGGTTCTAATAATATCATGATGGAACAAAGCTCATGGTGGGAGCAGATGGTGAGATTTTAGCAGATGACATGGAAAAAGTGGAATAATTCAACCTTTATTTTGTTGCTAAATTTTCTATCAAAAATGGTTGCCATTAAACCCTACAAAATAGGATGTTCTTGATTGAGAGGAAGGTGAAGACCTAGAAATGAGGAAACATAATGCACTATACTATTCATCAGTTAAAGGTCTCTTGGTCCAGAGCACTTACATCCTTGTGAATTTAAACAACTTGGATTGAGGTCATAGAATCATGGTGTACCTTCTTTAATTAATAAGCTGACATCTAACCGCAATTACTATGTGCCAGTCACTATTCTAAACACCGGGATGTTGCTCTGTGGTAAAGAATCCTCCTGCAAATGCAGGAGACACAGGAGATGTGGGCTTGATTTCTGAGTCAAGAAGATCCCCTGGAGAAGGAAATGGCAACTCACTCCAGTATTCTTGCCTGAGAAATTTAATGGACAGAGGAGCCTAGTGGGTTACAGTCCATGGGGTTGCAAAGGATTGGATACGACTTAGAGACTGAACATGGCTGCATATCTTATTTGATTCTTTCAATTCTATGGTGATTTTTTTCAGCTCCATTTTAATGATAAGGATATTGAAACAGAGAGAAGTTAACTTGCTTAACGTCATAATCCATCAAGTAGAGGAGCTAGGATGCATACCCTGGTATTTTTATATCAATGTCCATCCATGCTCTAAATCTCCATCCCAGTCCTATCAAGCTGGAACACAAAAGTGCTAAAATGTGGAAGGGAGGAAAAAGACTTTTAATTTTCAAGATAGTAAATTAGGTATATTCAGAGGAAGACAAAATTAATTGATCTATATAGTAAAATTACAGAATTTATGATTAAATGTTGAATAATGAAAATGGGTGTACTTAGAGTGGCAAATATGCACCACTGAAGCCATTATGAGTTTATTGAAAACACATCATTTCACACTAGCTCAGTCTGCCTTTCTGATATAACTAGACTCATTGATAAGATCCATTTACATTTAGGAGACATAGTTCATGTGAGTTTTTTCCCCCAGGAAATTAGAAAAGTCTTCCATATGCATAAGATGGTTAAATATAAGGTGGAGAAATATGGACTGAGTGATGGTACAGTCACTGAGAGCTTGTTGGACTGCCCTATCCAGGAGGATGTGCTGATGACTGATGTGAGCCTGGAGGGTGGTACTCGGTGACTTGCTGGTGATATTTTTTTACCGATGACTTAGATCATGAAGGGCAAGCTATATTTTAAAAATTCATGGACGATACAATCAGAATTTTGAAAAACAGAGTCTGTACCTTAAAAAAGAACAATATAGCCATTGGTAGGAATAAAGATGAAGTTCAACATTTAGTTGAAAATTTTCTAAACACAGGGCTTCCCAAATGGCTCAGTGGTAAAGAATCCTCCTGCCAATGCAGGAGACACAGCAGATGTGGGTTCAATCTCTGGATTGGGAAGATCCCCTGGAAGAGGAAATGGCAATCCACTCCAGTATCCTTGCCTAGGAAATCCCATGGAAAGAGGACCCTGGCAGGCTGCATTCTATGTGTGCAAAAGGTCAAACACGACTCAGCATGCATGCATATGCATTCTAAATGCAGTGGTCACTACAACAATGGCTTGGATAATGAGATATGTTTGAAATATTTAGAAATATTAAGTTTAAGAGAGAAAACTTGGGAACATCACATATGTCTTCAAATACAGGAAAGATTGTTATATGGAACATAATATTTTTCTGTATGTGCTCAGGAGACAAAACTGAAATCAGTAGATAAGAACAACATGACAACTTCCTGATGACACTAACTGTTTGGTTTATTTTTCCTTGTATAAGCTCCTTGATGTTTATGACACAAGAGATTGGTCTTAAGTAACTGTCAACTCTACTTGGATTTCTGTTATGATTTGAAGTGCTAAGGGATTCCCTGGACTTCCCTGATGGCTCAAATAGTAAAGAATCTGCCTGCAATGCTGGAGACCTGGGTTCAATTCCTGGGTCAGGAAGAGACCATGCAGAAGGGAGTGGCCACTCACTCCCGTCTTCTTGCCTGGAGACTTCCATGGACAGAGGAGACTGGCGGGCAACAGTCCATGGGGTTGCAAAGAGTCAGACATGGCTGAGTGACTGAGCAAGCATGCACGCACAAGGGATTCCCTTCACCTTCCCAAACACCTTTTACCACTAGAACGTCCATAGACCTCTAAGCTTCCATCTTATTTATACATTAGTGCAAGGTTTCTCAGCCTCAGCAATGTTGACATTTTGGATCACATAATTCTTTGTTTTGGGGGAACGTGTTGTAGGAAGTTTAGCAACTCTACCCACTAGATGCTAGTAATACTTACCCCAGTCGTGACAACCAAAAATATCTCTCGACATTACCAAATATGCCCCAAGGGGCAAAATCACCACTGATTGATAACCACTGATGGAGGGAAAGGCATTAAAAGTGTTTTAAAAATGCAAATATTAATAGAAGGTACATAAACCAATTTAGTCAAGAGTACAAGGTGAACTTAGGAATCAGAATTTATCAGGTACTTGGAAACTTATTTATCCAAGGGGTTATATATTAAAAATCTGAAAGTGAGACTGAATTAAGGAAATACAGTGATCTTTGATACATAGAAGAGATGATTTAACAATTTCTTTCCTTTTTTTATTTAAAGTCTTAGAGAACTTAATGTGGCTAGAGATATATTTACTTTTCACATAAGAATATCTGGTTCAAGGACAGTTTCTTTAGATGGAAATTATTTTTGGCTTACATAATCCTAATGATGATCACTTTTCTTTGAATCTCTGTTGTAAGGGGTTTATGTATTTGAGCATCTGAGTAAGCATTTTGGTGAGCTAGTTACTCTTGAACTTTTCTCCATCACTATTAGTGAAAAGGTGACTTCTCCATTACCCCAGATTTGAGCATCATTTTAAATTTGAGTGTGTTTTCCCTTTTCCCTTACTGTTGTAGCTTTCCTTTTGGTGTGACGTCATTTGTCATGGAAGGAAAGAGAAGGAGTAAGGATTCCAGGAGAATACGCTTGATTGGAGATGAGGGTGGTAGGTTCTGACTCCTGGACCATGTCCTAAAGTATTAACATTTTGGGTTCTGTGTCTGTGTGTTGAGGATCGTGAACTGAGTTTCTTCTCTTTGGAAAAGATTAAGTCTGAGGAGTAGCTCGATTTCACTGATTACATCTATGAAGTTTTTTGAACTAAAAGATGAAGGCTGTTTGTTACTTTCTACATAAACCACAATGAGTCAAGAAAGAATAGCTAGCAATAAGATAATGTGTACAAAGCAAATGCTCGGTGTAAGTTAGTACAAATAAGAAAAGATTATGAATGGAGGCTGTATCATGTAGAATTCTTTAAAAGTAGGACAAACTCTTTTCATCTCTTTTTTTTTCCCTCTTTGGCTATGGGAATTTTACCAAGTTTTAAAAATCCAGCTTGAGTATCTCCCTCGGGCCATGGGCTTTGGAATCAGTGCATCTGAATCTGAATTAAACTTCATCACTTATCAGCTCAGTTTTTTATCTTTAAGATAGAGACGAAGGTTACTCAGGAGTGTGGTTATAGTTCCTATCAGTCGGGGTGTTCCAGAGAAAACAGATCCAACAGAGATTTATTTTAAGAAATTGAGTCATACAATTGTAGAGGCTGGCAAGTCTGAAATCTGTAAGGGCAGGCTGGCAAGCTGGAAACTGAAGCAGGAGTTAACGTTGCAGTCTGGAGACAAATTTCTTCTTTAGGAAAGCTTTGTTCTTAAGGTTTTGTTCTTAAGGCTTTCAACTGATTAGATGAGTTTTGTGACACATAAAACTAACCATCACACAATTGTCATGTTAATGATAGTATGTGGTTACTGTTCCAGCTAACTGTTCACATGGATTATTTCATTTAGTTCTGATAAAACCCACAGGAGGACCTATTATTATAATCTTAGGATAAAATGTGCCAGTGTCCCACAGCAACTTGTATAAACATGGGAGCCAGACCATGTGTGAGTCCACCAAAGTCCTGTCCCCCAAATTTAAATTGAAAAAGAGAATGTTTTTCTTTTCTCTCTCAAAGCTAAAGGCTGAACTGATGTGCTTATAGCCATGAAAGAGGCCTTTAGTTTAAAAGCATGAGGTCATATATGTAATGCATATAGAGGAATGCAACATGCAGAGAGTCAAATATATTGTAACAGCTTTGTATGGTGATGAATGATAACTTCTCTTATTGTAGTGATTATTCCACAGTATATAAAAATGTCAAATCACTATGTTATATACCTGAAACTGATATAATATTGTATGTCAATTATAATATTTAAAGCTTGCAATGCCAGTAACCTTCTGACAAGTGTAACTAGAGGAGGATTAGAGACCTAAACAACTTTGGCAAAGATTCTCCTGAGAAAATACTGCAAAAGATATCTTTATCAATTAAAGATTTGTCTTCAATCTTGTAAAAAAAAAAAAAAAAAAAAGCATGAGGTCAGCATGCTTAGAGAAGATGATGAGGATCAGAGAAAAGTAACCATGAATGTTTCATTCCTCTTCTCCAACTTGACCTTGTTAACTAATTGCTGCTTTTCTTTCTTTAAGCAACTTTGAGTTGGGTTTCTGTTACTTGTTGTTAAGAGTCCAGCCACCAGGCTTCCCTGGTGGTTCAGCGGTAAAGAATCCGCTTGCCAATGCAGGAAATGCGAGTTCCATCCTTGGGTTGGGAAGAGCCCCTGGAGAAGGAAATGGCAACCCACTCCAGTATTCTTGCCTGGGAAATCCATGGGCAGAGGAGCCTGGACAATGATCCTGTCACATTGCTATCCAGGTGATGGGTAACAAAGAGCCACAAGATCTCAGGAGCTGAAATCACAAGTGTTGAATTCTCACTCACACTCAGTGTCTATCTTTAGTCAGTGCTAAGTTCTGGTCTCTACCATCTTTGCTTGAGAACCTCCACTTGCCATGACTGGCTGCCATGACAGGGCCAGGAATATGGAAGATCATGCACTAGCTGTTAAATAAAATACTTTTCTTCTCTGAGGTTATAAAGATTTTTTTCTTATATTTTCTTCTACAATTTTGCTTCTCCCCATTTAAGTTTTAAATAAATCTGTTTGAGACAGATATGCTGGATTAATCTTTGTAAGCTTTTGTATATTTTCCCCAAATATAAAAAGTCATATTCTGCCAAAACTATTATTTTGCTTGTTAAAGTTGAAAATATTACAGGTAAAATTCTGTTACAAATAATTTGCATACCAAATTATGTATTACTTTAAAAAGTAATACATGTATTGCAATTAAAATATGGGTTTCTTCTCAGAGGTTTCTGAGAATCCATTTTAAATCCATTGAGGATGACCCTAGCTCATCCTCCAAATACTCTTTGTTTGAAGAATATGCCTGTGTTAAGGTCTGAAGTCCTATTTTCTTTCATAGGCTATTATGATTTTGAAAAGTGATAACATCATCTTCTTGGCTTTAGGCAATAAAGACTAAGCTTTGGAAGAAGCCCAAGAATTGAGTCTTGACCTTGGAAATGTTTCCTAAGTGAATATATTAGAGAAACATACTACTTTTTAATTTTGTTTAATCCATTAGCCAAATTTAATTTCATTTGTAAAACAATGCTGTAGTTCTCTCTCATGCTTTAAAGTATTTGGGGCTGGTGAAAGAAGGAATGCTGAAGACAAAAGTGTATATTTATGTATTTAGTGAATTTCCTACAACTGAATAGCCTTTTTGTGAGTAACATGAGTTGAATTCAGGTATTAGTGATGACTGGTCAAGTCTAGTCCATCTGAAACCCAGGATAGTTTAGACTCATTCCGTACATGACAAGGAATGTTGGCTATATTAATGTGATTTGATTATAAAAATGTGGAGAATGGACACATTCCTCTAGGCAGACTTGTTCATTGTTGCATGAACTAAGTGGAGGATATCCTGAAGCAAAATAAAATATAGTAATAATCTCACATTTTTGATAGAACAAGGCATGAAAATGTGAGCAGACCAGTGAATTTTGCAATAACCTTCTTTCCTCCCGTGATTCAACAGTACTTGCCTGCAGTGGCAAATCAGAAGTTATATTACAGTCTGAAAGTCAGGTTTCACAGACTTCCCTGGAGGTCCAGTGGTTAAGAATCCACCACCCAATGCAGAGGATACAAGTTCATCCCTGATGGGGGAACTCAGATCCTGTATGCTATGGGGCAAGTACACCCAAGTGCCTCAGGTACTGAGCCTGTGAGCTCTTGAGCCCATGTGCCACAACAAAGACTCAGTGTAGTTAAAAAAAATTTTAAAATAAAAGTTATGTATCAGCATGATTTTCCCCTCCTTTGGCTTCCTAAAAATGGCATAGGGAAAGAAAATGAACACTGTGGCAAAAAAATAGAGAAAAGACACCTTTAGAAGATTTACCAAAGGAAAGAATTTCACTGTAGAGTTTGAGAAAATGAAGTGGCAAGAGAGGAAATTAGAGAATTCAGGCAGAATCACTTCATGCAGGTTCCTATAACCATCTCTGGGAGTTTGAACTTGATTCTGAAGGTGATAGCAAGTCATCAAAGGGCTTTGAATAGCTGAGTGAAATTATCAGATGAGAGCATTGCAAATGTGAAAAAATGGATTGGAGAAGAACAAGGCTGAAGGTGGTGATACCTGTTAGGAGACCATTACAGTGACCTTGGGGAGAGAAGATGGTGGCCACGGCTAGGGGATGGCATCTGGACTGGAGAGGACTGATGACATTCGAGATCTGTTTAGGAGATGCTGTCAGTCAGACTTCCCTCTGGGGGTGCAGGTGAAGGAGGATTCAGGAATGATGCCGTAGTGATGAAATCAAGTGGGTAGGCATGCTGTTTCTGAAAGAAGAAACATACATCCATGGCAATTGTGCATGAATTTTAAGCCAGTATTACAGTCCATGGGGTCCCAGAGAGTCAGACACGACTGAGCGACTAAGCGCAGCAACAGTGTACAATGTAATTTTGTTTCTCAATGTATAACGTTTTCTACAACTGTGATGATGAATTAATCTTGTTTTGGACTCGTGTACTTTACAGTAAACTCACAATTTCTCATTTTACATAAAGGTGGTTATCTTAATTATTTAATTCTAAAAATAATAACATTTTTGCTGTTGCCATCTAGTGGCCACTATTAGTTATGGTCCCTTTATTTTGTGCTCAAGGTTTTAGTTCTTCAATGTTATTGCTCTGCGCAAGAAGTAAGTATTAGAGAACCAGTGTCTTTGAAAATGCAGTGGAGATCCTTATATTTGAATGAATTATACCCTGTAGAGTGTTAATGACATGAGTGAAAGTGAAACTGTTAGCTTAGTCATGTCTGACTCTGCAACCCCATGGACTGTAGCCCACCAGGCTCCTCTGTCCATGGAATTCTCCAGGCAAGAATAGTGAGTAGCCATTCCCTTCTCCAGGGGACCTTCCTGACCCAGGGTTTGAACCTGGGTCTCCTGAACTGGCAGTTGGATTCTTTACCAACTGTACCACCAGGGAAGCCCATAGGAAGATACTGTTAAATTTTTAGTATAAGGTCTACAGTTTTTCTAGAGTAGGACTTGAAACAACTTATTTTAGCAGTTTTAGGGAGAATTTAGCAAAATATAAAGCAAGAATTTGAATTCTTCCATATCATGTCAAGTAAGAGGATGCATCTCAATGGCAAATATGTGGAAAAGGTATAAAGGAATTTTTATAACAATCAACATGCAGATGCCTGATGAACAGCGTTAGTGTGCCCAGGGTTAACACCTTCATACTCTGGGGGACACAAGCAAAGAATAGAACATGGGGGTTTTCCCTGGACATGTAACTTAGTGGGGTGAAGGTATAGTAAAATACACTGTGTTTGTTTCACTCCTCTCTGAATCCAACTACCACTACTGCTTTCTGTCTTTCTCCAACCGATAATTCAAGGTTCTGAACATCTGGAAGGTACTTCCTGTTCCTACTAAAATTTGTTGGTCGACTACTAATTGTGAACTTCTTGATGTCAAACAATGTGTTCTCTTTATACTTTATGCCTCACCATGTCAAACAAACGAACAAAACATTAAAATAAAAATGGACAATCCTGGGAGTTCCCTGGTGGTCCAGTGGTTAAGACTTCAAGATTCCACTGCAGGGGGCATGGGTCCAATCCCTTGTTGGGGAAATAAGATCTTGCATGCCACGCAGTACAGCAAGCAAAACAAAACAAAACAAAATATATATATATATATATATATATATATATATGCTCACATTAACCATCCTACTCAATTGGTACAAATCTCTGCTGTGTACTATGAGAAATTTAGAAACTGATAGGAGCCCAGATCCTTAGGGTTTACGAATTTATGGTCTATTAAGTGAGAGACTGAGCAACTGTTATATTAGAATTATGTTATTCAAACAATTATATAATAGAGGGGTGTTAGTAGGGCCAAGTAGGAAACCAATCAGCTTGAAGTATCTATGCTGGAGTTTGATGCTGTGGGATAGAAAACTAGCATCCATATTTTGTTCAAAGTGTTCAGTGCTATGGAAACCTATAGATTCTGAAGGCAGAGAAATAGTGTACTGGGTACTTTTTCATGGTGCCCGATATAAAATCACACACTTTTTTTCTATATCTGTTCCTAACAAGGCAGTAGGTACCAAAGTGTAGCAGCTTTTATACAAAATGGCAACTTTGGGGGCATATTTTTGTCTCAACCTCTGCCCTTCCAACTCCCCACCAAACAGTAGGAAACATGTCCTGTTCATCTTAGTATCTCTCAGGCCCTAACATGGAATTTGGATGTGCTTTATAAAAAGAGAGTCTCGATGTCTGTTTACTGAATATATCAGCATGTTTCTAAAAATATATTTCCTACAATTGTAATGATGAATTAATTATTATTAATAATCATTGCAATAAATTAATGATTTATTAACTTATTCCTCTTGTACAGTATACGGTGCAACTCTGAGTGGCTTTGTAAACTTAGGTCACCTGGAGACAGACTGGGACCTGGGACTCTGTGCTGCAGAGCTTGCACCTGGACACACCGCTCTTCAAGCAACAAAATACAAGGAAACTCTATGGGACTAAAGTTAACTGCATACATGGGGCACTTGGGACAAATTCTGGACAAAAGATACAAAGAGACCAAAGCCTTTGATCAACTTCTATTGATTAAGGAGGCCAAGAACCCTAGTCAGTATCAGGCTCATCCCTGTGTCTTCTGTTCTGTCTCTTGTAAAGTGAGGAAGTTCTGCCATCATTCTGAAGATCCAGTTCCTTCATAGACTGTTCCTCTCACCTGTGGCCCCTCGTTGCTTTCACAGTGAGGCGGTCTCTTTTCTCCAGCCTCCACCCCAAATATTTCTCCATTCTCCTGTCAGTTCCCCTATTCTCCTAAATGTTATCCTGTAGTAGACTCCCAACTTCCAGTTTATTGGATTATTTTAAAAGCCATAAACTAACTCTTTAAGTGGGTTTTTCCATTTAGTAATTTAACTTGTAGAAAGATACATATGAGTACATATAAACTGCTTTATTTCTGTTTCATAATTGTAATATATTCCAAAAGATGATATATAGTCATTTCTTTAGTCAAAGTCTTATCCAAAACTCTTAGGTTGTTTATTGTCTTTGTTGTTTTAAATAGTGCTCAATAAATATTCATGCATATTTGTTAGTTTTGAATTGCTAAATCAGGATGCACATTTTTACTTCTGAAATGTGTTGCTAAATCATGCTGCACTATTTAAGAGCCATTCATTTTGTCCTGTGAATTGTCTCTGTATAGTTTTAATTGAATTTAGTCTATTGTTTCTTTTATTCACGGCTTTTCTTCTAAAGAAAAAAGCAAAGTAAAGCAATTTACAACCATAGATTATAGAAATGAAGGTACTAAAATATAGCCTGTTATTTTTCTGTAGTCACTTTAACTATTAGAAGGCTGCAGGGCCTCTTAATTAATTTAAAAGCCTAATAGGTATGTTTAAACACAGCTAATTAAAATTCACTTGCAAATGAACCAGTGATTAGTATCTGTGAACAGTATCCTATTTATCTTAAATATATACTCATAGGCTGGTTCGCATAAGCCTGAAAGGAATATGTAATCAAACAGTTAACAGGAGCAAAACATAGTATTCTGAGATAATATTTTGAAAATCCAGTGGTGTTATCACAAAACAGAATTCTTGTTTTGACACAGAAGAATTTACTTACATAATCTAACATCCCTATGAAAGAAAGGACTTTATAGCAGTTTGAAAAAGTTTCAAGTACTCTTGAGATGTTCATGCTATATTTGAATTGTTTTGCTAAATATGCAGTTTTAGCATTGGAGAAATTTTCTGAAAAAGCAGTTTATAGCACAGCAGTGCCTGACTCAGCAACTCTTTACACTCCTGAAGCCAGGGCTAGCTTCATGGGCATGTGACGTGTGAAGTCACACAGGGCCCTGCGTTTGGAGGTCCTCACTCTTGGTTTAATGATCTGCTTTCAATATCTTAAATTTTTAAATGATTTTTGAACAGAGGGCTCCACATTTTTATTTTGCACTAGACCCAACAAATGTTACAGCCAGTCCTACCCTTAGTATATTTTTTAAATGATTTTTGAACAGAGGACTCCACATTTTTATTTTGCACTAGACCCTACAAATGTTACAGCCAGTCCTACCCTTAGTATATTTTTCAGGATGAAACTGTGTTTATTAGTATGTACCCTTGAGTCAGTGTTAATCCTAATTACAGAGAAAACTTTAGAATGAGATCGGTATGAATATATCTGTTCTACTGGAAACCAGGGGCCAATGCATGCTGATTGCGGTTGGAATCCTTATCCCTTCAGGGGCTATGGAACTAACCCCTGCTGCCCTAATCCTATCTATCTCCCTTTCCTGGTCACTGAGAAGCATCAGGCATTGGAAACTTCTTGATGCAATTTCCTGCTATTCCAGGAGTTTCAAATCTATGCAGTTCACTGTTTCCAAGTGCCAGATTACTTTTTTTTTTCCTTAAAGCTTTAGTTGATATTGAAGTATAGGTGATTCACAGTGTTGCATTCGTTTCAGATTACTTTTTGAAGACCCTCACTGAACCAGGAACAGACATCAGTAAGGAGCTTTGTGACGTTATCTTTGTAGTAGTGGGAATGACACCTCCTCCATGAGGTACTGTTATGCCTCTGGAAGGCAGGAAAATCACAGGGAAGGATTCCCATGCCCATCAGTTCTTGTTTCATCCCTTGCTGACTTGTTCATTCTCACCAATGTCTGCTCTTTCTCTTAATTTGCTTTTCTTTCCCCTGTCTTTACCCACTCCAGTATTCTTGGGCTTCCCTGGTGGCTAAGCTGGTAAAGAATCCTCCTGCAGTGTGGGAGACCTGGGTTCGATCCCTGGGTTGGGAAGATCCCCTGGAGAAGGGAACAGCTACCCACTCCAGTATTCTGGCCTGGAGAATTCTATAGATTGTATAGTCCATGGGGTCGCAGAGAGTTGGACATGACTGGGTGACTTTCACATTCACTTCCCTATCTTTTGGAAGCCTCAGAGTTACTACATACTGAGTAAATCAGTTTGTCTTTTGACTCTGTCTTCTTAAGGTGATTCAAGGATCATTTGTCAGTTAGAGTCTGACATCAAAGTTAGCTTGTTGTTTAGTCACTAAGTCATGTCTGACTCTCTTGCAATCTCAGGGACTGTAACCCCCCTGGCTCCTCTGTCCATGGGATTTTTCAGGCAAGAAAACTAGAGTGGGTTTCCATTTCCTTCTCCAAAACTTAGTGTCTTAGCCGCTCAGTTGTGTCAAACTCTTTGCTACCCCATACACTATAGCTCACCAGGCTCCTCTGTTCATGGAATTCTCCAGGCAAAAATACTAGATTGGATTCCCATTCCCTTCTCCAGGGGGCTGTCCCAACCCAGGGATCGAACTGGGGTCTCCTGTATCACAGGCAGATTCTTTACCATCTGATCCACATGAAAGTGAAAGTGAAAGTTGCTCAATAGTGTCCGACTCTTTGCAACCCCATGGACTATACTGTCCATGGAATTCTCTAGGCCAGAATACTGGAGTGGGTAGTGGTTCCCTTCTCCAGGGGATCTTCCCAACCCAGGGATCGAACCCGGGTCTCCCGCATTGCAGGTGGATTCTTTACTAGCTGAGCCACCAGGGAAGCCCAAGAATACTGGAGTGTAGCCTATCCCTTCTTCAGTGAATCTTCACAAGCCAGGAATCGAACTGGGGTCTCCTGCATTGCAGGCGGATTCTTTACCAATTGATCTATCAGGGAAGCCTGAGCCATATAGATTGGGCTTATCTTTGGATCTTATATGGGATATTCACAAAGAACAAAGAAATACTGGGCCTCTTAGGATAGTTGAATCTGGAGAGCTTGGGATTTCTTTCAGCCTAAGAATATAGTTTATTCTAGGATCACTGAGTTCATCCAGGTCCAAAAATAAAATATTGTAAATCTGTTTCCTAACCTGATCTCCCTAAGATAGTGCAAATTCAAAAGTGTGAGTCAGTCTGAGTTATGACTTACTATTAGGATGGCCATCATAGATTTGCCATGAGAACTTGATGGTGGATTCAACTCGGCTGGCAGAGAACGTATAAGGGGCTGATAGGTTGTGTGATAGATTGCAGTTCATACATCTTGTAAGGTTTTTTCCAAAGAGGGTCATTTACCTCTGACAGTATTTCAGTCTATAACCACCTGTGTCAGATACATAGAGAATTGGCAAAACAAGCATATAAGACAAAATCTACTTACCACTACTGAACACTAACTCAGAAGAAAATAAGCATTTGATTTTTGTTTCAGATTTCACTTCTTCCCATAATTCCATGAGAAACTAAAATAAAGGCAAATCAACTACTTTTAAAATTCACAAAGCAGATAAACTCTCTCATCTTCCTGCTGTAATAAAACTATTATAGAATTGGTGTACTGTTGGGTCTCAACTTTCAGATTTCCTGAATTTTTTTTACTTCTTTGGCCATGAAAAATACCAAAAAGGTTACAAAAATGTTTGCTATTAGAGGAAGGAATCAGAGGTATGGGGACATAAAACCCATGTTACCAAGTAAAAGGTACAGAATAAGATGGACCAAAAGCATTTTAATTTATGCGGTGGAGAATTGAATGTAAGAGGGAGGGAGTGTGGTCCTGAAACATAAAGCAAGGGTTGGTGCTGAGGACCCAGCCATGGGCTAAACACCTGCATAGGTAGACACAGTGAGGAAATGAATGGGAGGAGTAACATGATCGATTCCATCTGCTGGTCTGCTGGTTGCTCTAGTTTCAGTAAATTTAAACACGGTTTCCACCCTTTTTGCTGTGTATTATCATAGAACTTGGAGGAAGGGTGTGGAATCATGGAGAGGGGTAAATATAGGTTTTATTTGTGAATATACAGAAGAAAGATTGAAGGCAGAAGGAGAGTAGGGTGGCAGAGGGTGAGATGGTTGGGTAGCATCACCAGCTCAATGGACTGAACTTGGACAAACTGTGGGAGATAGTGAGGGACAGGGAGGCCTGGCATGCTTCAGCCCATGGTGTCACAAAGAATCGGACATGACTTAGCCACTGAACAACAAACAACAACATACAGAGGACTGTGGGTATGACCCTGAGTTGGGACGATCCCTTGAAATAGGAAATGGCAACCCGCTCTAGTATTCTTGCCTGGAAAATCCCTTGGACAGAGAAGCCTGGCAGGCTACAGTCCAGGGGGCTGCAAAGAGGCAGACATGACTGGGTGACTGAGCACACCACACGCACACACATGGGTATGACAGTTTGGGTGACCAACTAGGAGGCTTGTGTTTCTGTTGGTGACTCAGTTGGGAGAGCTGAGATGTGATGGGTCCTCCTGAGAGCCCTGAGCATGAAGGCAGGTCACCCACTTCACTGGAATCAGGAGCTTCCTGGACAGGACTGTTCTCCCTGCGATCCCAGTGAAGATGTCTTGGAAGATTGCTTCCTTGGGTGGACTGAGTGCAGGGGGCTGCTGCACTCAGTCCATCTTCTTCCAGGTGGAGCTGCAGCGTGGGCAGCTCTGAGAGAAGAAGGCCAGCCTGCCCCAGACATACAACTCTGTGGACAGTGAGCACGAGGTGGGGCCTGCTGCCTCTGCCGTGTGGTTGCCAAGCCATGTGGGGTAACCGTGCCCACAAAAATTGGAAAGTAATCACCTTTGACTAAAATATTATTACCTGAAGAGCTCCCTAAATGTCAAATTATATAATAAAAAATTTTTTTTGGCATTTCACCATACTTCTGAACACCTGGCTGTCTTTAACTTTTATATTCCTATTACAGTTTTTCTTAGATCCCTTTTTTTATCATTATAGAGCATCTCTATAACACTTTTTCCCCCCATGAAGTAGGGGAAATAAACTGTCTGAATTTCATGTCAAAAGTAGCCTTATTTTTTTCCCCACACATTTGATTTATATCCTCTCTCGTTCATGGAATTCTAAGTTTGTATCCCCTACTCACCTTAGTTGAGCATCTTAAAGGTACTGCCCTTTTGTTTTTCAGCATTTGAGTTTTACTGATAAGAAGTTGATTCACTGAGGTTTTTATTTTATAGGCAGCATTTTACCCCACTGACGTCTTTTATTGTTTTACTTTTGTCTGTGAACTCGTAACATTTCATCAGGGTATTTTTAGTTATGGGTCTTTTCATTAATTCTGAGCTCTTTCAGTCTGTTACTTTGTGTATATTTCTTCAGCTTAGAGAATTTTTATTATACTTTTCCTCATTTGCTTATCAGCATTGTCAGCATATTCTTCTGAAATGTTTCTTCAAAGGATGGTGGGCCTTCCATATCTCAGTTTGATTCTCTTAATTTATATTTTCCCATTTTTATATTTTTATTTCGTTTATCAGTAGATTTATTCAATTTTATTTTTAAATTTATACGTCACTAACATTACCTTTGGAGAAGGCAATGGCAACCCACTCCAGTACTCTTGCCTGGAAAATCCCATGGATGGAGGAGCCTGGTGGGCTGCAGTCCATGGGGTCACTAGGAGTCGGACACGACTGAGAGACTTCACTTTCACTTTTCACTTTCATGCATTGGAGAAGGAAATGGCAACCCACACCAGTGTTCTTGCCTGGAGAATCCCAGGGATGGGGGAGCCTGGCGGGCTGCTGTCTATGGGGTCGCACAGAGTCAGACACGACTGAAGCGACTTAGCAGCAGCAGCAGCAACAGTACCTTGAATTTATTTAGTCCTTCCATTTATATTTTGATTTAGGAATACTGTTTTAATCCTCATTGACACTACTTTCCTTAGATTTCTTATTTTTCACAGCCACAAGGTCCTGTTTTATAAATGCAGTACTCTTTCTAGTGGTTTCCTGAAATAGCTCTATTCTTGTCCCAGTTGTCTTACTTATCAGATCAGATCAGATCAGATCAGTCGCTCAGTCGTGTCCTACTCTTTGCGGCCCCATGAATCGCAGCACGCCAGGCCTCCCTGTCCATCACCAACTCCCGGAGTTCACTCAGACTCACGTCCATCGAGTCAGTGATGCCATCCAGCCATCTCATCCTCTGTCGTCCCCTTCTCCTCCTGCCCCCAATCCCTCCCAACATCAGACTCTTTTCCAATGAGTCAGCTCTTTGAATGAGGTGGCCAAAGTACTGGAATTTCAGCTTTAGCATCATTCCTTCCAAAGAAATCCCAGGGCTGATCTCCTTCAGAATGGACTTGTTGGATCTCCTTGCAGTCCAAGGGACTCTCAAGAGTCTTCTCCAACACCACAGTTCAAAAGCATCAATTCCTCGGTGCTCAGCCTTCTTCACAGTCCAACTCTGACATCCATACATGACCACAGGAAAAGCCATAGCCTTGACTAGACGAACCTTTGTTGGCAAAGTAATGTCTCTGCTTTTGAATATGCTATCTAGGTTGGTCATAACTTTCCTTCCAAGGAGTAAGCGTCTTTTAATTTCATGGCTGCAGACACCATCTGTAGTGATTTTGGAGCCCAGAAAAAGTCTGACACTGTTGCCACTGTTTACCCATCTATTTCCCATGAAGTGGTGGGACTGGATGCCGTGATCTTTGTTTTCTGAATGTTGAGCTTTAAAGCCAACTTTTTCACTCTCCACTTTCACTTTCATCAAGAGGCTTTTGAGTTCCTCTTCACTTTCTGCCACAAGGGTAGTGTCATCTGCATATCTGAGGTCATTGATATTTCTCCTGGCAATCTTGATTCCAGCTTGTGTTTCTTCCAGTCCAGCATTTCTCATGATGTACTCTGCATATAAGTTAAATAAACAGGGTGACAATATACAGCCTTGACGAACTCCTTTTCCTATTTGGAACCAGTCTGTTGTTCCATTTCCATTTCTAACTGTTGCTTCCTGACCTGCATACAAATTTCTCAAGAGGCAGATCAGGTGGTCTGGTATTCCCATCTCTTTCAGAATTTTCCACAGTTTATTGTGATCCACACAGTCAAAGGCTTTGGCATAGTCAATTCTTCCTAAAATTTCTGCTGATTTCTGATTGTCAGTTCATATATATGAATGAAAGATAAGATTGGTTATTATAGGTAGCTTGTATGGGTTTCTCTGTACTTGAGTAGTTTCCTCCACTCAGCCTCTGCCTTGAGTGAGTGGGCCGGGTGAATGAACTTAGAGAGTTTAGCAGTCATATGTCTTTGTTCAGTGTGCAGGTGGAGATCCAATATCTCCAAGAAAGGAGGGCCCTCGCCTCGGGATAAAATGCTTTCCCGAAGTTAGCTCACCAGCCTCTGTCCTCACCTACCCTGAGAGGTGAAGCCCAGGGCTACGTCAGGTTCTATTCTGCTGCTTCTTGTAGTCTACTGCTGTTACTGGGGACTTTCCTAGATGGCATTGGAAAAGAGTTCTCTGATCTCACTCTGTGTTAAAGCCCCTGCTGTGAACAGCATCCCTTAGAAGAGGGAGATGAGTCCCCACAAGCCTAGCTGATCAGAATGTACTTCTTTACTGAATTATTGGTTTGGTCAAAATGTTCACTCAGGTTTTTCCATAACATCTTATGTATGTAAACGAACATCTTGGCCGGCCCAGTCCACTGATGGCTTCTCTTTGGCTTGTGTTTGGTGCTAAACACAAGCTTTGTTTAGCTTGAATGTTCTCCCTGGCTGTCTTGGGAAGAAGAGAACTTCCTTCTGGTGTCTTGGGCTGTATTGTCTCACCTGTTCTAATATAACCACTCATTTTAACCCATCTGTTTAGTTCTTCATGCTTTAGAGTTTCTCAAAATTTCCAGTCCATCAATAGCACTCTTTCTTATTTTCCTGTGCTATTGTGCACATTACGTCATTTCTTATACAAGAAACCAACTTGTATTTAACCTGTTAAACGTTATAGGACTACAAGACTTTAGATAGTGTTTGTGGTCTGGATTCAATGTAGAGGGGAAATGGTTTTGGTCAGATAAAAATATATAAGCATACATAGCATGTTTCTTGTGTAAAACAGTCTTGACAACAGCTGGAAAGATTATTCATTGCCATAGCAGAAAATAGATTTTATTGAGTGATTGTAAATCTCTCTAAATCACCATGTTGCTTATCAGCTGCAGTGAGCCTCGTCAAACTCAGTGAGGGTTTATTGAAATGATTGCTATTTATTATTCATTAAGGAATTTAGTCTTAAGCACATGATGTCTGTTTTTATCAAAACATATGTAACTCTACAGAACCTACATAGAGTGTATTTATTTCAGCACGTACCTTCTGTGAATGGGGGTGTTAGGTATCTGTAAGATAGAAATTTATTACCAGCAATTACTAATGATGTCAATATACTCTTTTACTTTTCATAAACCATAGATAATATTGATGTCAGCATGCTGCTAAATTAATTTATATACAAATTCCTGTCTAGGGACTTTCCTGGTGGTCCAGGGACTTTCCTGGTGGTCCAGGGAATTCTTCGAAATTCTTCTTCCAATGCAGGGGGTGTGGGTTTGATCCCTGTTCAGGGAACTAAGATCTCACATGCCACTCAGCATGGCCAAAAAAAAGTGAAAGAGAATTTCTGTCTATGCTAGTGCCATGACTTTGATGTTGGTTTAGAATTAAATGCCTCATCAGTCGACTTCATTTTTCGTACTTTGACTCGGTGTTCTGCGAGCATGTTAAATTTTTATGTTTATTTAATGTTTTATAGTTTTGGATTTTAATAATAGTATGGTGGTTTTTTACTAACTGAAACATTTTTTTGCTGATGAAATATTTCTAATAAAGAGGAAAAATTACTTTAAAGTTGTAGATGTAAGAAAAATTTAAAATAGAGCCATGCCTTCCACTCTGTTTCATCAGATTACATTGTCTACCACCCCAGTTGTTACTTTTACAGACCCCTGGGTGGCTCCCCTATATTAACTCTCTAGACCTCTGGGTGATTTCCCTGTATTTCGCAATAGCTTTAATTCCTAAATATTGCCATTCTTTCTAATGGTACCTTAGAAAGATTCATTCTTGTAATTTTCATGTACATATGGATGATCTTTCCATCACACCTTTCCATTAGCCTCTTTGTTGAACTCCTTTCACCCAGGGATTTATTTCTTACTTCTTATCTTAGCCACTGCTGGTGGTGTTGCTAATGTGGTTCTCTGGAGCCTCACTTTCAAGCATCCTTCTCTCCGACCATCTTCTCCTCTCCTAGCTCACTGCCTCTAGTATCCCAACTCCAACTTTTCTTTGACCTCCCCTGGATGTCCAACTCATTGATCCTACCACATTTTCATCTGCCCTTACCTCTTTGACATCCTCACTCAGCTGAAATTCAGGGGCCAGTGGCCAGTCATTATAACTGCTCCTTCCACGTACTCTCAAATGTTGATACCTTGCCTGTCTCTCAGCTCCTCCTACTCAATTCATTAAACCATAAACCTGCCTAAATACAGACTTTTGCCTCTTTTGTGCCTCCACGTGTGCAGCTGAACATGACTGTGAGAAAAAACATGCTACCACACAAAATTGTCTTACTTTAAATATGCAACAACAAATCTCAAGTGGCCAAATAATCCTACCGTCCTGAGTCACTGTTTTTCGTTTGGTTCCCTTTTCTCAAAACCCCCAGTGTTCATCTCCCTTCCTCTATTTCTACTGTTAACCTTGTTTCCTGCTTTACTAGGATAATCCAGACAATTATTAGAGGAAGCCCACAGACCAAAACCAGCAAGTGCAGGGCAAGGACACGGTTCTGTTTTGTCCACTAACCATCTGCAGCACACAGTGCCTAGATTCTAGTGCATGTGTGCGTGCTAAGTCACTTCAGTCGTGTCCGGCTCTTTGTGACCCCATGGACTGTAGCCCACCAGGCTCCTTTGCCGTGGGATTCTCCAGGCAAGAATCCTGGAGTGGGTTGCCATGCCCTCCTCCAGGGGGTCTTCCCGACCCAAGGATTGAACCCACGTCTCTTATGTCTCCTGCATTGGCAGGCGGGTTCTTTACACTGAGCCATCAGGGAAGCCCAGTGAGTGCTTAATAAATATCTGTTGTACAAATAAAGAGAATTATTGTCATTCTAAAGGAAGCATTGAAAAATATTAATTGAAGAATTGCTCTGAGCACTGTCTCTTCTGTTTGGCTAGTTGACAGCTCCTTTCCCACACCCAGTTGGAACTCTTGGTCTTCCACCACTGAACCATCCCTTGTTCATTGCTCTGTTTTATAGTGAATGGCAGTGACATCAGCTCATCACCATTCATTCAAACTCAATACCTGAGTGACTTGTTCTTCAGGCTGATTTGACCCTCTCCTCCCGAGGTCAGATCTGCTGTAGGAACTGATGTGTAAAGTCAGGCCATTGCTTTGCACCCTCACTTAAAATACCACTATAGTTCAGTAGTCTTGGAACAGTTTAAGCATATCTTTTAACAGGGAAAATCAATTTCATTTCCTTAATGATAGTTATCATTGGCTTTGCACCCCATTTAAAGTAAAATTCAGTCTACATATCTTAACTGACAAAAATCTGCAAGTTCTGTCATCTGCCTACCTCCTCAACTAGCATACTATTCCATCCTTGCTGACATTTGACAATTCTTTTTTAAATTAACTTATATTTGAGTATGAAAATTGAAAGTGAAGTTGCTCAGTCCTGTCCAACTCTTCGTGACCCCATGGACTGTAGCCTACCAGGCTCCTCCGTCCATGGAATTTTCCAGGCAAGAGTATTGGAATAGGTTGCCATATCCCTTCTCCAGGGGATCTTCCCGACTCAGGGATTGAACCTGGCTCTCCTGCATTGCAGGTAGGTTTTTTTGCCATCTGAGCCATCAGGGAGGCCCATATTTTACTTATTGGTTTTGTTATTTGTTTATTGACTGACTCTTCTAAAGAATAAGCTCCCTAATTCCTGGACCATGCCAGTCTTGTTTATTCTGAAAAAAAAATCTACTATAAATATGTAATATGGGAGTGAAGGATATATCAAGGGAACTTTTGCTGTCTGTAGAATCTAGAGCATATTATCATAAGAGATGAAACTGCCAACTGGGGACCAGTTTTAGGTAGCTTTGAATGCTATGAAGGGAAGCATGTGGAGTTTGTTTTGGGGGCAGATATTTTTGCAGGTAATAATGCAGCTAAAGAAGGTTTTTTATAAACTTATTGACTTAATTTATTCATTTATTCATTCTTTCTCTTAGCACATGTGCAAGGAACTGTTCTTTGATCTTGGGAAACAAAGATGTCTAAGACATGTTTCCTGACCTCAAGAACCCCGCAGAGAGCTGAACTGGTAAACACATAATTTAATACAGTGGCATGAGTGTTGTGCAGAATTATATTCATAGTTTTATTCAAACGTTGACTATGCCTAACTCTGGGCCTGATCAGAGTCTTTTTTTTTTTTTTTCAGAGCCATTAAAAAAAAAAGTTCCATGTGGTTCCTATTATGATGGTCACTTCTTTGAAGCTGTATTTAGTTGGCATCAGTGATATTTGACCTCAGTTTCTTCTTTTTTAATAAATACTAATTCAAACATTCATATGACTATTAACAAGGCTTTTTCTTCATGTTCTTACCACTCTAGCTACAGTCAGATAGCTCCAGTTGGACACCTGATCACTATGTCTGCTCTGTGTCTTCTGGAAATATTTATACTTAGGACTCTCAGACTCAAATTTTGCTACTGTCTGTTGGTCTAAAATATAGGAGATAAGTAGGTTGGCTGTGTATGTATGGTTGTGTAACACCAAAGTCCTGTATGATCAAGAATCAGCTTTCCCAAGATGTAGAGAAAACCATATGCAAACAATAAAGCATATGGTGGAGATAAGAGATGGACAGAAACATGTGGTAGGCTTCAAATGCCTGCCTTTACTTATTCCTGAAAATTAGCATCATCTTTATACTTCTTGTAGATTGATTATCCATGCCACTCTGAATCCATGAGCCAATAAATCCATGTTTTTGTCCAAACTAGATTTGACCAAACCATACTTTTTTTGGAATATTATTTTTTTCACTTTAATTGTGATGTAATTGACATACAGCACTTTATAAGTTTAAGGTATATGGCGTAAAGCCTTGACATACATGTATTGCAAAATGACTACCACAATAAGTTTAGTTAGCATCCATAATCTCACATAGTTGCAAAAAAATAGAAAATCTTTTAAAAATCCCTAGAAAAAGTTAGATTTGAAAAGAAGAAATATGGTTGAATTCTTAAAAGGAACCATGGAGAAAAATGGAAAGTAATCCCAATATATAGATACAGTGAAATTATCTTCATGTTTAAAAAACAAACAAACAAAAAGACATTTCTATGCAAAGCAAAACATAATTTGTCAGCACTAAAATAAAGATATTTCTTATTGTTACTGAGAATAATCCCAGATAGATGGTTGGATATGAATGAAGAGATAAAAGCAATAAAAATGGTAAATATATAGGTACATATAAATGTATGCTAATGGTATAAAATAAAAATTAAAAATACCTATGGGGTCATATATATGTGTATATTTCATATATCTTGCATATTATATATAGTTATAATACATAACAATAAACATATAAACCAGGGGTGATAAGTAGTGTCAAAGTATTCTAACTTCCTTGCAAAAGCTGAGATGAGGGAAAAATGCCAATTAATACTTAATGTAGCTAAGTCAAGTATTAATTTTATAATCTCTAGGTAACAACTAAAAGAATCTTAAACATGTGTATAACTTTCAGACTAACAGAGAGAAAAGTAGGAAAATTTTCAATCAACCCAAAGAAAAAAAGAGAAAAAAATGAACATAATCTTGACAAAATAACTAGAAAGGTGATAAAAATAAGATAGGATGATTTTTTTCACAATATTGTAGAGCTGTAGTCATTAAGACATTATAGTGATGGTATAAGATTGACAAATCGATTAATAAAATGTACTTCTAGAAATAGGCCCATATTTATATGGCTCCTTTGATTTATGACTCTTGTAGGATCGAATCAGAGTAAGGCCTTACTAAGTAAGGAATGTCCAGTGAATCCATACCCGATTTGAAAATATCCTTGCCATGGAGACAAACGTCCTTTCCTTAGATCATCAGCTCCTAAAGGAAGTGCCAGGTGTACACTATGAAATTTCCTCATGACTCTATTATGCTGAGCATCCTTTCTTAGTTACACATTATTTATAAACGATAAAAGGCTAAAATAAAGTAATTCTTACTCAACCGAGGGACGTCCTCCTTCTTATGGTGACTTCTACATACATCTGCTATTTCCACCATGGATTGATTTAATTATTTTCTTTGAGTCAGGAAGTGCTTAATTATTTCTGCTGAGTATCACCTGTATTGTACTCCTACGGAGATATTTTCAAGACTGTGGAGAGTCCTTCAGTTCAGTTCAGTCGCTCAGTCGTGTCCGACTCTTTGCGACCCCATGAACCGCAGCACGCCAGGCCTCCCTGTCCATTACCAACTCCCGGAGTCCACCCAAACCCATGTCCATTGAGTGGGTGATGCCATTCAGTCGGTGATGCCATCCAGCCATCTCATTCTCTGTCGTCCCCTTCTCCTGCCCTCAATCTTTCCCAGCATCAGGGTCTTTTCAAATGAGTCAACTCTCTGCATCAGGTGGCCAAAGTATTGGAGTTTCAGCTTCAATATCAGTCCTTCCAATGAACCCCCAGGACTGATCTCCTTTGGGATGGACTGGTTGGATCTCCTTGCAGTCCAAGGGACTCTCGAGAGTCTTATCTAACACCACAGTTCAAAAGCATTAATTCTTCTGCACTCATATTTCTTTATAGTCCAACTCTCACAACCATACATGACCACTGGAAAAACCATAGCCTTAACTAGACGGACCTTTGTTGGCAAAGTAATGTCTCTGCTTTTTAATATGCTGTCTAGGTTGGTCATAGTTTTCCTTCCAAGGAGCAAGCGTCTTTTAATTTCATGGCTGCAATCACCATCCGCAGTGATTTTGGAGCCTACCTAACATCAAAATAGTTTCATTGATAGACTACTATATTGAATAATATAAATTCCTTAGCTAAAAGTAGATCCATATATGCTAATATTTCTTACTGGAGACCTTGATGTTGGCGTGGAAATTTAACTACAAGCTTGTACATTTATGTGAAAACTTTTCAAAGTAGATACTAAATATTCAAAAATTAAATATGAAATCTACTTTAGTATCTCTAATACAGAGATGTCTTCTAGGAGGGATTAATAGGTATTAGATAAAATACTCCATCACTTGTCATCTGCTGGTTAGGTTTATTATTTGCCTATATTATTGAGAGCAGTGAGAATTTAGTGTCTAAAATTTAGCTCTAGAGTTTAGAATAATTATTTTTTAATTGTGGTATTTTCATTATTCTTAATCTTCATTACAAAACCACTTTCTCTGTTTTATTTTTAAACTCTCCATACCTGAATTATGTTCTGTAATATACAAGGTGACTTAGTTGCCTTTTATTTTGTATTACAAATGAGTATTACGAATCTAATTTTATATTAAATTATATTTAAGAAGGACCAAAGAACATTTCGAAATAGGGATGAAAGTGTCTCAGGTCTGTGTGGTTGTGTTTGGATGTGTGGCTAAGATTGTTTGCATTGGTGGGTTGTTGGTGAGGGACAGGTGACCTGAGATGAGTAGAGAGTTAACGCACACCTTAGTAAAAGTGCATATATCCTAGTTGGGTTGTGCATCTAGTATGAAGTCCTTTAATGTATTGTTGTTGTTTAGTTACTAAGTCGTGACTGACTCTTTTGCAACCCCATGGACAGAGGAGCCTGGCGGGCTACAGGCTCCTCTGTCCATGGGATTTCCCAGGCAAGAAGACTGGAGTGGTTGCCATTTCCTCCTCCAGGGGATCTTCCCCACCCAAGGATCGAAATGAGTCTCCTGCGTTGGCAGGCGGATACTTTACTGCTGAGCCACCAGAGAAACCCCTATTAATGTATAGTGAATAATTAAATCTGTGTAAAATATTTGACATCTGTGCATATCAGACAGTAAATAACTGATACTTTTAAGCATTTATTTTCACATTCTTCCTTTCCTGTTGAGCTCAGCCTTCCAGGGAAATCTCAGTTCTCATTGTGAATGAGAAGGTTTAGGGCAGGCCTGGGCATGGTCCTGAGGTGGAGGAAGGTTGACTAACCAGAGGACAGTCTGAGTTCTGTGAGCAGAAGAGCCCGACTGGAAAACATCAAATAGATATCTTGTCTGTCTCACTTGTACATGGAGACCTAGTGCTGCATTGGAACTTATTTCTTGCCAAAGGCAAAACCATACAGAGTTTAGAAGTGTAATGAAGCAGAAAAAAAATTCCTCCATTCTACTTCTGTTTAGAAAAATGGAATGAGAAACAAGGCAAGGATTCTGGGTGGGGGGCGGGGGTGCGGGGGGTAGAAACCAGTTGGGATTCTATCAATTGGGAATCCTGACATCAATTTAAAATAAGGGTGTTTCATAAGGTATTTTGGAGACAGCTGATTTTCAAGTACTCCCTCATTCATTTGTTGACAATTCAGTGCCCATTAACTGCCTTTTTATGACAAACGGGTAGTGGTGGAGAGGGTGAGTGTCTGGAAGGTTGTGATCTCATGCTAATTTTTAATAAGACCTAATTAAAAAGAGAAAATTGAAACATATGCAGATTTAGAATAAAGTAATTCAGTCATCAGATCTTAGTGCCAGTTTTGAACTAAAATATCCTGCAGATGGTAATGTGCCACATGCCAATTAATATTTAAGATAATTATGGGTGTTGAGTAAAAAATACATTTGATTGACATCATCTCCATTATTAGGCTTCGCGTGTGGTGCTAGTGGTAAAGAATCCACCTGCCAATACAGGAGACAAAAGAAATGCAGGTTTGATCCCTGGGTCGGAAGATCCCCTGAAGGGGGAAATGGCAACCCGCTCCAGTATTCTTGCCTGGAAAATTCCATGGACAGGGGAACCTGGCAGGTTATAGTCCATGGAGTTGCAAAGAGTCGGACATGACTAAGCATGCTTGTGTGCACATTTCCATTATTACTAGAGTGTAATATCCTTTATGTTTATTGATTTAACAAAAAGACTGTATAATGAGAAAGTCCTGAGATTTTGGAAATGGTTTTAATTTTGTTTCCTGATAACTTTCTACTGAGGCTAGGACTTCTTTCTCAGGAAATGAAGTAAGAAGTAACTAATTCCCAAGTAAGTAATTAAGTAAATAAGTAATGTTTTAGGCATAATGCCATGCTCTGTGTTTGTGTGGGACCTGGAGCAAAGATTCTTAACCTAGAATCATTGAAACCTTAGAGTGTCAGCCCTTAGGTGGGTAAACATCCAGGAACATTATGTAAAATTTGATGTTTGTGTGTATACACGTGCTTTTGGTGTTTTAACCAAGAGATTCCATAGTTTTCATCAAATGAAATGAATCTATTATTAAAATTATTTATACTGGGTCATGATTACTTGTTGCCTTAACTGTTCACTTATTTAATAATAAATGACTGTGATGAACTACCAACTTACTCATGGTTTTGCTTTTATCTGGTTGACATTCAAACTAAAATGCATTTTGAGATAGTCATTACTGCTATTAATTGATAGTTAGCATTCATTCTCCAGTTTATTAATTATGACCATGTTCTATATAGTGCAAGGTTCTATATAGTACAAGCCCTAACTTCCATGTATTTACATGATATATAATACAAATTTATGCTCAGTAATTACTTAATGATTTATGTTCTCTAGATGGTTTTTCAACATTTAAAAAATAATATTATCTTCCTATATATTTATATTTTTAAAATAATATATTTTAATAGGTAACAGAATTATAATTAGCAAAAAAGGAAGCATATCAATTCAGAGGCTGTCTCAATATAGTATATTCAAGATTAAAGACTGCAGTTTATAATAAACTGTATTAAGAGAACATTTATCAGTTTTAATAATCAGAAAAAATAAGTCCAATAAAATGATGCAATGTGCATATTGTATCAAAGCATATGCTATAAAAACATATGATAAAATGGCAATGGCAGTAGTAATAATAAATGTATACATATATAAAATAATATATGCATACATAAAGATAATAGTAAACTTGAAAATATTAGCTAACACCACTTTTGGACATATCATTAAGGTGGTTTTGGTTAGGAAAATAGAAGCCAGTCTGTATCTGGGTCATACAGGTTTTAATACAGATGAATGGGTAAAGAAGATGTGGCACATATATACAATGGAATATTACTCAATCATCAGAAGGAATGAAATTCAGTCAGTTGTCATTTTGTGAATGAACCTAGAGCCTGTCATACAGAGCGAAGTAAATCAGAAAGAGAAAAACAAATATCATATATTAACGTATATATATGGAATCTAGAAAAATGATACTGATGAACCTATTTGGAAGGCACGAGTAGAGGCTCAAATGTAGAAAATTAACTTGTGGACATAGAAGTGCAGAGAAGAGTCGGGGATGAATTGAGAGAGTAGCGTTGATGTACATACACTACCAAGTGTAAAACAGATGGCTCGTGGGAAGCTGCTGAATAGCACAGGGAGCTCAGCTCGGTGCTCTGTGATGACCTAGAGGGGTGGGGTGGAGGAGGATGAGGGGAGGCTCGAGAGAGGGGGTATATGGATACATGTGGCTAATTTCATTGTTCTACAGCAGAAACTAACACAACATTGTAAGCATGCGGTGACTCAGTCACTGAGTCATGTCCAGCTCTTTGTGACCCCATGGACTGCAGCCTGCCAGGGTCTTTTTTGTCCATGGGATTTCTCAGGCAAGAATATTACTGGAGTGGGTTGCCATTTCCTTCTCCAGGAGATCTTCCCAGCCAGGGATTGAACTTGTGTTTACTGCATTGGCAGGTGGGTTCTTTACTGCTGAACCACCAGGAAAGCCCTATATTCCAATAAAAAATATGTAAAAAAATACAGTATAGGGACACTTTAATTTACTTAAAAGGAAAAAATACCCAGAAACTTTCCATCTAACTTGAAAGTTAAAAAAAGGAAAAAAAAAAAAAAAGCTCATAAGATCTTGTGCTTTTTTCTTTTTTTAACTTAAAAGTTATATGGAAAGTTTCTGAATTTAAGTTAAAGTCCTGTTATCTGACCTAATTTTGCTTTATCAGAGTAAAGCAAAGGCCTCCTGTGACAAGAATAGTCTAGTTGGTCTTTCTATTTATTTTTCTCTTTATTTTCTCATTGCTTTTATAATGTATGAAAGAAAGTGAAGTCACTCAGTCATGTCCCACTCTTTGCGACCCCATGGACAGTAGCCTGCACTAGGCTCCTCCGTTCATGGGATTTTCTAGGCAAGAGTACTGGAGTGGGTTGCCATTTCCTTCTCCAGGGAATCTTCCCAACCCAGGGATCAAACCCAGGTCTCCCATATTGTAGACAGACGCTTTACCGTTTGAGCCACCAGGGAAGTCCTTTTATAACGTATAACTGATTTAAATGGAATATAATACATTTTTTCTACAGAAGCAAAACCTAAAATGATTTAAATTATGTTCCACTCATGTGTAATTGGGTTTTAATTGAACCCTGCATTGCTTTACCACATAGAAGAATGACCTAAGTTATAGCTGTAATAATTGCAATTTTAAATAACAGAAGTAAAGAAGACCTCTGCCAACTGATTGTTTGCCTACCTACTTTTGACAATATAAAAACTTGTTATATTCATTTGTCTGACAAATATGCTGCTTCACAATGTGTTTGTGGTAGAAAACCTTTGCTCTTTTTAGTTCCAACTTTATGTTCAGTCTGCACAGTTTTGAGATACCTTGAACTATTTTATCCATGTCTCTGAGATCAACTTGTAATCTTTCATCTACAAAATCCATTTAGCCTCTAATCAGACAAATCCACGTGTTCCTACACTGTTATAAATGTCAACAAATATCTCTGAGATATGACAGCAGTTTCTGGTGTAGCAGTTCAGAAGAATGTATTTTACTGGGCTAAGAAATCTATGGATGCTTTAATCATTGTTTATTAGGACAATAAGGGACTTTAGTGCTAGTAGTCTAGTCACTCAGTCTTGTCCAGCTCTTTGTGACCCCATGGACTGCAGCAGGCCAGGCTTCCCTGTCCATCACCAACTCCCAGAGCTTACTCAAACTCATGTCCATTGAGTCGGTGATGCCATCCAACCATCTCATCCTCTGTCATCCCTTGGGTTTGATATACCAAATATTCATTCATTCATTTAACACCAGCTATGAGCTCCATAGAATCTAGACCCTAAGAAGAGAGTAGCAATCAAATCCGTTGGTCCTTGGGTCTTGGTGCTGTAGTAGGGGAGGAAGAGAGACAGGCACAAACTGAATAGGAAATATAAAATGAGATGATTCTGGAGAGTGCTCAATGCTGTGATAAAAGATTATGAAAATTTGTTAGGGTAAACTTTTTAAGATATCATTAGAGACTGAATGATGACAATGCTCAAAATTCTCCAAGCCAGGCTTCAGCAATATGTGAACCGTGAACTTCCACATGTTCAACCTGGCTTTAGAAAAGGCAGAGGAACCAGAGATCAAATTGCCAACATCCTCTGGATCATCAAAAAAGCAAGAGAGTTCCAGAAAAACATCTATTTCTGCTTTATTGACTATGCCAAAGCCTTTGACTGTGTGGATCACAATAAACTGGAAAATTCTGAAAGAGATGGGAATGTAAGACCACCTGACCTGCCTCTTGAGAAACCTGTATGCAGGTCAGGAAGCAACAGTTAGAACTGGACATGGAACAATAGACTGGTTCCAAATAGGAAAAGGAGTCCATCAAGGCTGTATATTGTCACCCTGCTTATTTAGCTTCTATGCAGAGTACATCATGAGAAACGCTGGGCTGGAGGAAGCACAAGCTGGAATCAAGATTGCCGAGAGAAATATCAATAACCTCAGATATGCAGATGACACCACCCTTATGGCAGAAAATGAAGAAGAACTAAAGAGCCTCTTGATGAAAGTGAAAGAGGAAAGTGAAAAAGTTGACTTAAAACTCAACATTCAGAAAACTAAGATCATGACATCTGGTCCCATCACTTCATGGCAAATATATGGGGAAACAATGGAAACAGTTCAGTTCAGTTCAGTCACTCAGTGGTGTCCAACTTTTTGCAAACCCATGAATCGCAGCATGCCAGGCCTCCCTGTCCATCACCAACTCCCAGAGTTCACCCAAACCCATGTCCATTGAGTCGGTGATTCCATCCAACCATCTCATCCTCTGTTGTCTCCTTCTCCTCCTGCCCTCAATCTTTCCCAGCATCAGGGTCTTTTCAAATGAGTCAGCTCTTCACATCAGATGGCCAAAGTTTTGGAGTTTCAGCTTCAACATCAGTCCTTCCAATGAACACCCAGGTCTGATCTCCTTTGGGATGGACTGGTTGGACTCCTTGCAGTCCAAGGGACTCTCAAGAGTCTTCTCCAACACCACAGTTCAAAAGCATCAATTCTTCAGCGCTCATCTTTCTTTACAGTCCAACTCTCACATCCATACATGAACACTGGAAAAACCATGACCTTGACTAGACAGACCTTTGTTGACAAAGTAATGTCTCTGCTTTTTAATATGCTATCTAGGTTGGTCATAACTTTACTTTCAAGGAGCAAGCGTCTTTTAATTTCATGGCTTCAGTCACCATCTGCAGTGATTTTGGAGCCCAGAAAAATAAAATCAGCCACTGTTTCCCCATCTGTTTGCCATGAAGTGATGGGACTGGATGCCATGATCTTAGTTTTCTGAATGTTGAGTTTTAAGCCAACTTTTTCACTTTCCTCTTTCACTTTCATCAAGAGGCTCTTTAGTTCTTCTTCACTTTCTGCCATAAGGGTGTTGTTATCTGTATATCTGGGGTTATTGATATTTCTTCCAGCAATCTTGATTCCAGCTTGTGCTTCCTCCAGCCCAGTGTTTCTCATGATGTACTCTGGAAACAGTGGCTGACTTTATTTTTTTGGACTCCAAACTCACTGCAGAAGGTGATTGAAGCCATTAAATCAAGACACTTACTCCTTGAAAGGAAAGTTATGACCAACCTAGGCAGCATATTAATAAGCAGAGACATTACTTTGCCAACAAAGATCCATCTAGTCAAGGCTATGGGTTTTCCAGTAGTCGTGTATGGATGTGAGAGTTGGTCTGTAAAGAAAGCTGAGTGCTGAAGAATTGATGTTTTTGAACTGTGGTGTTGGAGAAGACTCTTGAGAGTCCCTTGGACTGCAAGGAGATCCAACTAGTCCATTCTGAAGGAGATCAGTCCTGGGTGTTCTTTGGAAGGAATGATGCTAAAGCTGAAACTCCAGTACTTTGGCCACCTCACGCGAAGAATTGACTCATTGGAAAAGACTGATGCTGGGAAGGATTGAGGGTAGGAGGAGCAGGGGACGACAGAGGATGAGATGGTTGGATGGCATCACCGACTCAACGGACATGGGTTTGGGTGGACTCTGGGATTTGGTGATGGACAGGGAGGCCTGGTGTACAGCAGTTCATGGGGTCACAAAGAGTCGGACACAACTGAGTGACTGAACTGAACCAATGACAAGCCAGCCATCTGAACATCCCAGAAAAGAACATTCAAGGCAGAGGAAATAGGCCACCAACAGAAAAAGACAATGGGATGGGAAATTTCCAATATCCCTTCCATCAGCATTGCTAATACTTGATACACACTGTCTCACTAGAGCCACTGCTTCTCACAGAATCTGAACTTAAAAAATGACAATTGACAGACTAGAATTCTGAGCTAAACCCAACAAGATAAAATGTGACTAATAGGAATCTAAAGTGATGCATGCAGGTTCATAAACCCAGTTACACAGCTCGAAATGATGTTCAGTTGGCTTGGCAGCTGTTGATAAAAGAACAGTCTGGGGATTCTAATTGACCACAAATTGGAGCTTGCTCTTGCCATTTCTGACCGGTAAAAGCAATGTGTAGATATTACCCTTAGGCAGACTTCTCCCCAGTTTAAAGCATCATTAGAGTGGTCCAAAAATGGAACTCTCCATTGCTTCACTCAGAAAAAAAAAAAAAAAAAAAGAGCAAGAAAGAATGAATAACTTTCAGGCCTTTTGAAAAAAGAAAGTTCTGTTAAAGAACCAGTTTAAAATACTTTTTGGTTTCTGTGAAGCTGTGACTTGTTACTGGTTTCTTTCATCCCAACATTTTCTTCATTTGGGGATATTTATGTATAGTTAAGAAAGAAAAATGACATTGGCATATAAGTCATATGATGAGGACTATTGAAAATTTGATATATAATGGCATCTCTCAAAACAGTAATCTGAAACTTCTTTGACTGTAACTTTTCAAAAGAACTTAAACTTCCAGTGTGTTTTGGACAAATAAAATATTAAAACTCCAAATATGTCTTAGCTTTGCTATGTATTAGCTGTGTAACACCCTCCCTGGTGGCTCAGAGGTTAAAGCGTCTGCCTGGAATGAGGGAGACCTGGGTTCGATCCTTGGGTAGCCGTGTAATGTAGACAATTTACTTTCCTCAAAATGAGACCAATAACTTGTACCTGCCTGAAAAGATTGTTATGAGGATTAAATTAGTTGTTGTGTATAGAGCAGGTAAAGCAGTGCCTAGTAATAGTAAGTGATGTGTGTGTGTTTGCTGTTATTATTAGATGTAAACGTATGCTCTACTCTGCCTTCAGGAATTAATGACCAAGTTAATAACTGAGACACCTGACCAGCCAATCCCATTTCTCATTGACCATCTTCAGTCAAAACAAGGAAACCGTGGGCAGCTTCAAAGAACCTTATCTGGATCTGCAGCTCTCTGGGCAGAAAGTGAAGCATTAGGTAAATGAAAAGATATATTTTACAGTTAATGTTAATACATTTAATGTAAAATTTATGAAAGTCTTTCTTTTTATAACAAGTAAATCTAGATAGTTACCTATGGTTTCATGTATTCATTGGTGTTCACCCATATGCTAGAACTTGTCAAAAAGTATTCTCGAATTTGAATATATTGTTATTTATTAGGCTTCCAAACATGAGAATCTTTGTATTCAATTTGAATGGAAGTAAGATTCAGGAAAGCTTTCATTTCATATGAATTCAAACTAATTATTTTAAACTTTAGTTATTCTCTTTTTATGAAGAATTTGAATTAAGCGCTTATAGCTCCTCTGGGCAAAAAGGTAAACAATACATTTCTAGAGTTACCTTTTCTGTAGCCCAAATGGATAATTATTCTCTGTTTTCCTCAGTTCTAATTTTATCTTATGTTGTAAGCTCAACCTGATTTATTTACTGTAAACGTTGGGGAACCAGCCTTACCTCTCCAGTAAGCACTAGTGAGATAATTGGGTAGACTTGTCTTTGATTTTTATTTATAAAATGTGTGTCTAATAGCTTATTTCTTCTACACACTGGTCTGTTAGTTTGGTATTTACTTTTGAACCCAAATCCCACCCCAAACCTGTGGCTTGAGTAGCTAACTCCTCACTTGACTCCCATGATATCTGACTGACTGGATTCCAAATGCTTTCTAGGGATAGCACCATTGCTTCTCTTCTTTTCATGCCCTCTGGGATCCCATGAGAGGATTTTGGTCCTCTTTGGCTGTATACTCACGTTGGTGCTTAAAGGGGGTAGGGGATAGGGTATTCTCTGCAGCATGTAGACAACTCTGATGTTAGTTATCTATATAGAAGTTCTCTGCTGCATACAGGAAACCAGAATATGAGCTTTTGGTATAATAAGAGGGAACTCCTGGTTTTTCTTGGTCACTTTTTTAGGGTTAGATTCTTAGGAAGGTGAGTATTAGGCATAGGCTCTGGTTTGTAGGTGCAAAGAAGAATCCATTCTTGTGAAGGTGGACCAGATAAACATCCATGAGCCCATTAAAACTCATAGGAACCCATATTTGTAAGTTATCATGTCTAGAGAGACAATAGTGTATTAAATTCTATAGCATTAATCAACACACATTTAATAGCTCCCATTTACCACAAGTCAAATGTCTGTGGAGGGTTTAAGCAGATCTTCTGTTTCATCACACAAAGCTACAGATCAAGATGTTGTCCAGGTTGTATCTTCATCCAGAGTCTGGAATAAGAAAGAATCTGCTTCCAAATTCATTCAGGTTTTTGGCAGAATTAGTTTCCTTGCAGCTATATGACTGAAGTCCTTGTTTTCTTGCTGGGTCTCAGCCAGCAGCTGCTCTAAACAAATAGGTACAACCCACAGTTCTTTGCCACACAGCTCTCGCATCCCGGCAGCTTATTTCTTTTTGTTTCCCGAGAGAGAATGTGTTGCTGTTGTTGTTCAGTTGCTAAGCAAACTCAGTCTGCTAAGTTGCTAAGTTGTATCCAAGTCTTTGGGACCCCATGGACTGCAGCATGCCAGGCTTCCCTGTCCTCTGTCTTCCAGAGTGTGCTCAGATTCACGTTCATTGAGTCGGTAATGCTGTCGAACCATCTCATTCTCTGTTGTCCGTTCTTCCTTTTGCCTTTGATCTTTCCCAGCAACTGAATCTTTCCCAGTGAGGTGGCTTTTCACATCAGGTGGCCAAAGTATTGGCGCTTCAGCTTTGACATCGGTCCTTCCGATAACTTCAGGGTTGACTTTCTTTTAGGATTGACTGGTTTGATCTCTTTGCTGTCCAAGGGACTCTCAAGAGTCTTCTCCAGCACCACGATTCAAAAGCATCAGTTCTTCAGCACTCAGCCTTCTTACATTTATTTATTTTTGAACTTTTAATTTTGTATTGGAGTATAGCCAATTAGCAATGTTGTGATAATTTCAGGTGAACAGTGAAGGGACTTAGCCATACATATACATGGATCCATTCTCCCCCAAACCCCATCTCCTCCCTCATTAGGCTGCCACATAACGTTCAGCAGAGTTCTGTATGCTATACAGTAGGTCCTTGTTGGTTATCCATTTTAAATATAGCAGGCTTATTTCTGTAACAAGGAAGATAATTTCTTTCAGTAGGTTTACTAAGATGGAATCTTATAATACAATGTATATAGTGAAAGACAGGGAAGCCTGGGGTGCTGCTGTTCATGGGGTCACAAAGAGTTGGACACGACTGAGTGACTGAACAACAACAAAATAAAGCAAGAGGGGAACACAGGACTAAAATTCATCCAGCTTCTTTGGATGAACTTGAATTTCTTGGGGCATCTTAGTAGGTAATTCCAGCAGGCTGTTGGATATGAGTCTAAAACTGTGGATGGGTTAAGGCAGAAGTTTCAGGAATAGCATTCAGGATTGTGCACATTAAAATTACGAGAATGGAAGAAGTTGTGCTTAAATTTAGAGTAGGAGCTGGACTGGGATAAGGCAAGTGTGAGATGATATCTTTCATTGATATTTTTTCCAGTTTTTTAAGAAGTGAAGTTGTTTGCTGAGGACAAGAATTTTGGGGAATAAATCGGGGAAATTGAAGTGAATGATAATGATTGTGAAGTCACCCTGGGGAATAAAAAGAGACTTGGCAAAGGAAAATAAAAAAGACTGAAGCAGTCCAGGGGCTTATCTAAAATTCAAGACATGAAGTAATAATCATGGAAATTGTGGGCAGGATTGTGGTTTTTTCCCCACAGTGCCCAGAAGTGCTAGGAGGAAGGGGAGAAAAGCAGTTTGAGAGACTGATGAGAACTGTGGATGTACAGCAGTGAGGATGAAGGGTGGACAGACAGTTTTAGGAAGGCGTTGAGGATGTCTGTGGGTGAATTGCACAAGCAATCAAAGCATGTGGCCTGGTATAAGAGGGAGGGAACAAGGAAACAGACATAAAAAGCAGATCAGAGAACTAAGAATCTTTAAGAGGCCAATGTTAGGGAAAGTATGGTGAAAATATGAAAGATTGAGAAGGCCAGGGAAATTGTGATTTTTGGGACCAAGACTTCTGAGGGGAAATGATTCCAGATGATGAGAAAGTCCTGTGGGTGGCCTGAGTTTGTGGTCTCTGAAGTTCAGGGAAGTGAAGTTCTGTAGGGTTTGAGAGGACAGTGGAGTATGAGACTCAATACATGGTTTGTTTAAGAAATTAAGAGGTCGCCAGGGTTTCATTCTGGTTGTTGAAAGGTCAAGGATAACTGTGCTAGTGTCTTGAGTAGGGCTGCAAGAGTAATCAGGAGCAGAAAGATGCAGTGATGAAGAGTGGTGAGCAGTATAGACATGCAGCACTTACCACAGGAGAGGAGAAACGTTCAGCTGAACATGGATGGACCATATTTGCTTTTCTCTTTCTGACTTACTTCACTCTGTATGACAGATTGTAGGTCTACCCACATCTCTACAGATGGCCCAGTCTCACTCCTTTTTATGGCTGAATAATATTCCATCATGAATATGCACCACATCTTCTTTATCCATTCATCTGTCATTGGGCATTTAGGTTGCTTCCTTGTCCTAGCTGCTGTATATGTGGAATCTAGAAAAATGGTACAGATGAACCTATGTCCAGGGCAGGAATAGACATGCAGGTATAGATAATGGGCTTGTGGACACAGTAAGGAAGGGGAGGGTGGGACGAATTGGGAGATTAAGATTGACATATATACACTACCATATAAAAATAGAGAGCTAGTGGAAAGCTGCTGTATAGCACAGGGAGCTCAGCTTGGTGGTGACTTGAGAGTGGGATGGGGGATGTAGGTGGGAGGTAGGTCCAAGAGGGAGGGGATACATGTATACACAGCTGATTCACTTCACTGAATAGCAGAAAGTAACACAGCATTGTAAAGCAATTACACTCCAAAACAAACAAACAAAACAGAAAAACACCGTGGATGAACAGAAAACCCCAGCCTATGGCAGGTGACACGTGAGGAGGGGATGAACACTTTTCATTCCAGGAAACTGCAGAGGAGGGAGCACTCTTGTAGAAAGAATGATTTGGCTCTTCTCTTGAAGGAGACGATTTGAAGACGGAGGACTGTTGTTTATCATGGAATGTATGCCCCAGAAGGTGAAGAGGAAAGATTTTAGAGGGGAGGATATGGCAGGAGGGAGAAGGAAAGCAGAGACTAATTCTTGGATACGAGTATTAGTAGAAGAGGTTATAATTCAGGTGACAGTAAATAGTGCCAGTTTAAACTTTAACTGTTATTTTGAAGTATTTCTTTTGGTGTTTGTTATAATTAGTTAGAAAAGGTCGCAATATTCAAACTATTTAGGTTAATACTTTTTGAAGATATCTGAAGGTGCCCGCTTTTTGCTTTTAAATTATTCTAGCATCTTGGGGACTTAACATGTTCTCAGAAGTTTGTCTTTTAATGTTTAGGAGAAAGTTGAAAGCAACCTTGTTTTTACTTGTTTTTAGATGCTCTATTATTAAACACTTATGGGATTTGTTTTTTTATTTATTTCTGATATTCAAAAGTTTTACTGGGAACACATCTGGATGTTTGTCTCTTTTCTTATTTTTCATTTTATCCAGTGAATGCTTTCAATTAGCAGACCTGCATCTCTATCCTAGAATAGTTGTCTTCTGGTGTACTTAGTGCTTCTATTGTATTTGTTTTGATTTCTTCAGAAAAATCAGCTGTGTGTAAATTGTTTTCTTTATTTTATCGATAGCTTTTAGGGAGGTTTGTCAAGTGTGTTCTCCCTGTCACTGATTCAATTTTCCACAGTATTACTTTTCTCTTTCTGGCTTTGTATACAAATTCAAATGTTGGTACATATTGCATTTTAATTTCCTGTCAGTATTCTTTATCTTCTTTCATTTATCTTAGCAATTATAGTTTTACAGTTTTATCTCTTTTCTCATTTCTTTTTGCTTCACAGAGTCTATTTTATTTGTATTAAGAAGATAAAATAGCCATATTCAAAAATTTAAAGGTTTTTTCATGGTAAATCTTCCCTCAAACTATGAATTTCTTCTATATCTTGAGTGATGTATTCTTGCTTTTTATATTGAATCTTCCTTGTTAAAATATTTATTTTGTTTATTTGAATTTAAATGAAGGCTGTTCGAATTAGTTTTGTTTGTTTAGCTGCTAAGTCACGTCCTGTTCTTTTGTGACCCCATGGACTACAGCCCTCCAGGCTCCTCTGTCCGTTGGATTTCCCAGGCAAGAATACTGGAGTGAATTGCCATTTCCTCCTCCAGGGAATCTTCCCAAACCAGGGATCGAACCTGTGTCTCCTGCATTGGCATGCAGGAGGATCTTTACTGCTGAGCCATGGGAGAAGTCCATCTAGTTTTAGGTTTGTCAATAAATAGTGTAGGTATTCTGTTCTTTTTTGTTCTCTTACGATATAGCTTAGAACGATTTAGATAGTTTTAAAAACTTTGGGGGAGACAGATGAAATCATGGCTGCTACTATCTCCAGTGTCAGTCAAATCCTATAGGTCTTTGAGAAACTGACAAGTGACTTTCTGTCTCACATCTCTTTTCAACACATTAAATAACAACAGTATCATTGCTAAGATATTTAAATTAATATGGATTGTTTTTTTTCTTTCCAGTAGTGGAGAATTTAGAAAGCTGCAAAATCCAGTGTATTATTATTCTATGGCTGCTTTTAGTTTTTCTTTGTATCATGAGATACTGTGTTTTGTGTCCATGATTCTTAGTTCCTTTAGCTGTGTTGCATTAGAAGAAACTATGGTCCTAGGCTGGATATAGAAAGACAAATTCTGATAGACTGTGAAACAATGTCAGGAGCTGAATCTGAAGTAGGGGCAAGCGTTGTGAATGTCTAGATATTTTTCAGTCTATTTCTGATAATGTCTATCTTTTGTCTTAATTCTGTCTATCGCATAATGCAGACCAGTATTTCTGTTCATAGACCAATATTTCTGTTACTAGTATAATGGCACCCCACTCCAGTACTCTTGCCTGGAAAATCCCATGGACGGAGGAGCCTGGTGGGCTGCAGTCCATGGGGTCGCTAAGAGTAGGACACGATTGAGCGACTTCACTTTCAGTTTTCACTTTCATGCATTGGAGAAGGAAATGGCAGCCCACTCCAGTGTTCTTGCTTGGAGAATCCCAGGGACGGGGGAGCCTGGTGGTCTGCCATCTATGGGGTCGCACAGAGTCAGACACGACTGAAGCGACTTAGCAGCAGCAGCAGCAGCATACCTCTTTTGGTATTTAATGGGATGTTTGCAGCAGAAAAACTGGATAACAACTCATTAAGTACAAATTTGACTTGAGAATTTGAGGGATCTTTATAATATTTCATGATGTCTACTTGGTGTTTATAAGTGGATAGCCAGAGAAAGATTTATGAATCATGCATAGAGCTAGGATGATTTGAAAATATTGAAATTCAAACAAAAAGGTAGAAGGAAGCTAACGAATGTCATGTACATAAAAGATAAGGAAGCAATGAATAAGGCAAAGAAGGTGCAGTTAGGTAGATGATATAGGGATAAGGAGAATATAATGCCCTGAGAATAAAAGAAGAAAAAGCTCCACAATAGAGTCTGTCTAAAAATATGGGATGAAAAGATGTCAAGAGGGATGAACTCCTGGAAAGATCATTTCATTTGAAAGTTGGTATGATACTGGCCACCTTTGAAGGGGAACTGTAGCTTTCAGTAAAGGTGATTGAACTACTGTTTCTTGAACAGAACAGTGGAAAAAATGAGTAATACCGTTTTGCCAAAAGTTTTCACTTTCATCTTAGGGTCAAAAGATTTGTTAACAAAATAAGCCACTCGTTATATACAAATCAATAATAAAAATATTTATTAGAGAATTATCTAGCTTACTTTCATATGCTGCTGCTAAGTCGCTTCAGTCATGTCTGACTCTGTGCGACCCCAGAGATGACAGCCCACCAGGCTCCCCCGTCCCTGGGATTCTCCAAGCAAGAACACTGGAGTAGGTTGCCACTTCCTTCTCCAATGCATGAAAGTGAAAACTGAAAGTGAAGTCACTCAGTCGTGTCCGACTCTTAGCGACCCCATGGACTGCAGCCTACCAGGCTCCTCCGTCCATGGGATTTTTCAGGCAAGAGTACTGGAGTGGGGTGCCATTGCCTTCTCCATACTTTCATATACTAACATTAAAAGAAGAGAAATAGAGCAGAAGATACATCACCAAATTGGACTTGCTGACATTCAAACTTAAACAATGCGGAGAGGTCCCATGTGACAGCAGTCTGGAGTTCCAGTTGGGAAAAGGTCCCGGGCAGTGCATCAGCTCTGTGTGTGAGACTTCAAAGATTACAGTTCAGAGTTCCCCCTTATAAACCCAGGATGGATGCAAACTGATATCATCATCAATGTGTAACCAAATTGCAAGCCTCAGTTTAGTTCAGTACAGTCACTCAGTTGTGTCCAACTCTTTCAGTTCAGTTCAGTTGCTGAGTCGTGTCCGACTCTTTGCGATCTCATGAACCGCAGCATGCGAGGCCTCACTGTCCGTCACCAACTCCCGGAGTCTGCCCAAACCCTTTGCGACCCCATAAACTGCAGCACGCCAGGCTTCCCTGTCCAACACCAACTCCTGGAGCTTACTCAAACTCATGTCCATCAAGTCGGTGATGCCATCCAACCATCTCATCCTCTGTGGTCCCCTACTCCTCCTGTTTTCAATCTTTCCCAGCATCAGGGTCTTTTCCAATGAGTCAGCTCTTCGCATCAGGTGGCCAAAGTATTGGACTTGCAGCTTCAGCATCAGTCCTTCCAATGAATATTCAGGACTGATCTCCTTCAGAATTGATTGGTCTGATCTCCTTGCAGTCCAAGGGACTCTCAAGAATCTTCTCCAACACCACAGTTCAAAAGCATCAATTCTTTAGCACTCAGCTTTCTTTATAGTCCACCTCTCACATTCATACTTAACTACTGGAAAACCCATAGCCTTGACTAAATGGACCTTTGTTGGCAAAGTAATGTCTCTGCTTTTTAATATGCTATCTAGGTTGGTCATAGCTCTTCCAAGGAGCAAGGATCTTTTAATTTCATGGCTGCAGTCACCATCTGCAGTGATTTTGGAGCCCAAGAAAGTAAAGTCCCTCACTGTTTCCGTTGTTTCCCCTTCTGTTTGCCATGAAGTGATGGGACCAGATGCCATGGTCTTTGTTTTCTGAATGTTGAGTTTTAAGCCAGTTTTTTACACTCCTCTTTCAACTTCATCAAGAGGCTCTTTAGTTCCTCTTCACTTTCTGCCTTAAGCATGGTGTTATCTGCATATCTGAGGTTATTGATATTTTTAGCCACAATCTTGATTCCAGCTTGTACTTCATCCAGTCTGGCATTTTGCACCATTTTTCTGCATATAAGTTAAATAAGCAGGGTGACAATATACAGCCTTGATGCAGTCCTTTCCCAATTTGGATCTAGTCCATTGTCCCATGTCCAGTTCTAACTGTTGCTTCTTGACCTGCATACAGATTTCTCAGGAAGCAAGTAAGGTCGTCTGGTATTCCCATCTCTTGAAGAGTTTTCCACAGTTTGTTGTGATCCACATATTAAAGACTTTGGCATAGTCAGTAAAAGAGAATTAGATATTTATCTGGAACTCTCTTGCTTTTTCTGTGATCTAGCAGGTGTTGGCAATTTGATCTCTGGTTCCTCTGCCTCTTCTAAATTCAGCTTGACCATCTGGAAGTTCACAATTCATGTACTGTTGAAGCCTGGTTTGGAGAATTTTGAGTATTACTTTGCTAGCATTTGAGATTAGAACAATTGGTCAGTAGTTTGAGCATTCTTTGGCATTGCCTCTCTTTGGGATTGGAATGAAATCTGACCTTTTCCAGTTGTGTCCATTTCTGAGTTTTCCAAATTTGCTGGCATATTGAGTGAAGCACTTTCACAGCATCATCTTTTAGGTTTTGAAACAGCTCAACTTGTATTCCATCACCTCCACTAGCTTTGATCATAGTGATACTTCCTAAGGCCCCCTTGACTTTGCATTCCAGGATGTCTGGCTCTAGGTAAGTGATCACACCATCGTGATTATCTGGGTCATGAAGATCTTTTTTGTATAGTTCTTCTGTGTATTCTTGCCACCTCTTCTTAATATATTCTGCTTCTATTAGGTCCATACCATTTCTGTCCTTCATTGAGCCCATCTTTGCATGAAAGGTTCCCTTGGTATCTTAATTTTCTTGAAGAGATCTCTAGTCTTTCCCATTCTATTGTTTTCCTCTATTTCTTTGCATGGATCACTGAGGAAGGCTTTCTTATCTCTCCTTGCTTTTCTTTGGAACTCTGCATTCAGATGGGTATATCTTTCCTTTTCTCCTTTGTCTTTAGCTTCTCTTCTTTTCTCAGCTATTTGTAAGGCCTCCTCAGACAACCATTTTGCCTTTTTCCATTTCTTTTTCTTGGGGATGATCTTGATCACTGCCTCTTGTACAATGTTTTGTCTTGTAAAACTCGGAATGTTGTTTAAGCCTGGGATTTGGCTGTTCATGCCCTTTTCAGGGGCTAAACAATCTCAAAATCCCCCCGCCCCCCGCCACACACACATCGTATCTCTGGTGCTGCAAGTCCTGCATTCAGAGCAGGCAGTCATTTGCAGTCACTCCCAGTCAGGGCTGCGTCCAGGAGGGTTAGAAGCCTGGTCAGAGGCCTGCTCTGTTTTGTCTCTGAAGAGTAAACAAGTCTATTTATTTAATTTCCCTAACAAATACTATGGCGGAAATGTGTGTGTGCACCCGTGGTTTTATGTGTCATAGTGAATAACAGATAAGGTAACATCAGATGAGTAAAATTTACTTAAACGTTTAGTTGTTTTTATTTACAGCAAAATACAGTGCTTTATTCTATGACACCCATTTACAGAATGTGATTTTAAGTAATTCGTGCCTTAAAAAGACTTTCAAATAATTTTACAGTTTAACATCATTTTAATCATATTAATATACAAACTAATTCATATCAAATGCAAAACTCACATTTACAGGAAAAATAAAGCAAGTAATACTCTAGGATATTTGCATTATTTTGATACAAGGCAGCATAGCTTTTGCTAGGTATATCTAATTACTTCATGGATTTAATTTTTGATCAATCATGAAAGCACTTATTGTTTTTATTGTGTTTTTTTTGTTGTTGTTGTTTGACAGAACATAAAGGAACAAGAAGAGATTTCAGAAACTATGATAAACCCTGGCAGTTAAATGCAAAGAAGCCTAAAAAGTCAAAAAGTGACCTTGCTGTGTCTAATATTTATCCACCATCTCCAGAATCAAAATCATGTAAGGAAATTTGTCATTTAAATATTAACTTAATGTATGTTAAGTGTGTGTTAGTAAAGTGAAGAAAAGGTAAGAATTGAAGCCAATTTTTTTTCTGATATCTCTGCCTATTAATTCTAATGAATTTCACATTTGTTTTAGCATTAACATATATTCTCAAGCATATGTGATTGATTTAGACTTTTGAGTATACTGTTCTTTTAAGAATGTAAACTTCATGGAGCAGGTCCCTTGCCTGTCATGAACAGTTGCAGTATTTTATCATATTCAGAGCAATACCAACCCTACATTTAATAAAGGATATAAAAATAAATCTTTTAGAGGGAAGGCAAAGAAGATTTCTATTCAAAACATTTAACAAAATTAAAAAAAAAATCCTTCATCCAGGGTCTCTCTGAAGTCCTGCTCATTTATTACTGAAGGTTGTGTATTTGTTCTCTCCCACAATAATAAGTACCTGTTCTCTCAATGTCCCTCCTCCTTTCTCTCTGCCTTTCTAGCTAAGTTTTTCCAGTGCTATGCACAAACATGTCATATAGCTTAGGATCTTGTTGCAAGTCAGTTATTCTTGGAAGACAAAAGATCCCGAAAGCTGTTCTTAAACATCAGTTTCTTGTGCTTGTTGCAGACTGAGATATGTGATTTTAATTTAAACAGAGAAAGGAATAGGTACAAAATACTTACCTTTGTTTGAAAATTTTGAAAAATCATTATGTGCTAACTGGATTCTGAATTTGGAACATTTGTGAAAATAACTGAAATTAACTCCTTGAGGTTTTTTTGTTTGTTTGTTTGTTTATACAATGACACTTATACAAAGAATTGTTATCAGCCACAAAATTCTAGTGAGAATTATGTGAAGTGTTATAAACTACAAATGTTCTTTTAAAATTATTATTGTAGCTAAATTATACTACTTCACCAGGTTGGTTCATAATATTTGGTCCCAACATTTAAAAAAAGCATATAAGTTTAAAATTTAAATGTGTTGTTCACAATCATATTCCCAGTAATAATACAGTTCCTGGCTCAATGAATAGTGTTAAATGAAAAAAAAGAATAAAGGAATAAATGAAATCAATCAGTTCTCAGTCTCACATTTCTCTTTCTATCCTTGGAAATGTCTATCTATCTGTCTTCATTCTTTCCCAATGATAAATATTACTACATAACCCTAGAGCTTGCTTGGAGAAGGCACTGGCACCCCACTCCAGTACTCTTGCCTGGAAAATCCCATGGATGGAGGAGCCTGGTAGGCTGCAGTCCATGGGGTCGCTAAGAGTTGTGTCAGTTTCCCTTTTCCCTTTCATGCACTGGAGAAGGAAATGGCAACCCACTCCAGTGTTCTTGCCTGGAGAATCCCAGGGACGGGGGAGCCTGGTGGGCTGCCGTCTATGGGGTCGCACAGAGTCGGACACGACTGAAGCGACTTAGCAGCAGCAGCAGCAGCAGCAGAGCTTGCTAATTTTAAAGAGCTAAGTCCTGGATCTCAGCTCTTAGAGGACAGAATGCTGTAAGGTCCTTCATTTTACAGAGACTTTGCTATTTATGGGATGTTCTGTAGGCACAAAATGTTACTGGTGAACTGGCATTTAATATCTTTTCTGTTCAGGTACCCTACTCTTGACCTCTGGCTCCACTGGACTATTAGCTTTTTAAAGGAAAATTATTAACACAGTCTCATGCATTTTTAATAATAAACATGATATTAAGATTATAGGATTCAGAGTTATTAATTAGAAATATATTTTTTAAATATAATATGTTTAAATATAATATTTCAGGAACAAAGTATGTTCCTGAAATAATAGAATATCTTTTGAACATAGACTGGTAAGTCACAGTTGTATGTTGTAATATATGAAGCACCACTAGAAAGAAGCACGAAAAATACATAATAAGTTTATTAAAATAGGATGCCCCAATTTTTTTGATTTATTCTCCCAAAACAAAAACAAGAAAAGATGAAACAGAGAAACAAATAGCAACCTCTTATTGAAATAAGTGCAATCTCTATCCAAGCTCTACAGGCCCTTGAAATTGACTGTATTTTTTTAAATTGATTTGGAAAGGCAAAGGACCATGATTTTCTAAAGCAATCTTGAAAAATATGAACTAGCTTGGAAAATTTACCCTGACTGGCTTCAAGTCTTTTTATAAAACTGTAGTTATCAAGATAGTGTGATTTTGGAGAAAGGATGGAAAAATAGATCAATTGACCTTAATAAAAAGTTTAAAAAAAGAACCTACATATGCAGTCAAATAGTTTTTCACAAGGACATCTAAGCGGTATAGTAAGAAAGGAAACAGTCTCTTCAACATTGGATATTCATATGGAAAAATACACACGTTGATTCGTACCTTAATTCATGCTGAAAATCAATCTGAGATGGGTCATAGACCTACAGGTGGAAACAAGACCAATGAAATGTCAAAAATAAAACATACAAGTGTAACATTGTGACCTTGGAGAGCCAGAAAAGTTTTAGAGACATTCTAGTTTCCATGGCTTCATAACAAATCACTCAAAAATACATTTTTTTAGGTTAAAATAACAAAAATTAAGCATTTTAAATTGTGCAATTCACATGGCATTTAGTACATTCAAAATAGTGCTACCATAACCTCTTTCTTACCAAAACATTTCACCTCAGAAAAGGAAACTGTAACAGTCACTCAATATTTCTACCTTCCCCCAGTCCCTGGAAACTTGCTTTCTCTCTCTATGAGTTTGCCTGGTTTGATTGGCTCAGGCTGTAAAGAATTTGCCTGCAGTATGGGGACACCTGAGTTTGACCCCTGGGTCAGGAAGATCCCCTGGAGAAGGAAATGGCAACCCGCTCCAGTCTTTTTGCTTGGGAAATCCCATGGACAGAGGAGCCTGGCACAAAGAATTGGACACGACTGAGCGAGAAGGGGATGACAGAGGATGAGATGGTTGGATGGCATCACTGGCAAACTCAATGGACTTGAATTTGAGTAAACTCTGGGAATTGGTGGTGGACAGGGAAGCCTGGCGTGCTGCAGTCCATGGGGTTGCAGAGTCAGACACGACTGAGCAACTGAACTGAACTGAACTGAACTGAGTGACTAACACTTTCATCTTAATAGAATCATATGATATGTGATCTTCCTGTGATTGACTTATTTTACCTAGTGTAATATTTTCAGGTTCATTCCTATTGCAGCAGGTAATAGAACTTCATTCCTTTTTGTGGTTGAATCATATTCCATTGTATAGATAGCCTACTTTCTGTTTATTCATCCATTTATTTTAGGATATTTTGGTTGTTTCTACATTTTGCTATCATGAATAGTCCTGGTATAAACATTAACACACAAGTAGTTGTTTGAAATCATGATCCATGATTTTGAGGCTCTACCTTGAAGTGGAAATGCTGGGTCACATTGTATGTTTTAACTGGAGAGAACTGCAGTTGTATTTTATAGAGGCTGTACTATTTTACATTCCCATCAGCAATGTAAAGGTTTCTGGTTTCTCCACAGTCTCACCAACATTTGTTACTTTCTATTTATAACAAAAATATTATACCATACAAGTGGGTGTGAAGTGTTACCTCGTTTTGACTTACATTTCTATAACAACTAATGATACTGAGTGTCCTTTCATGTTCTTCTTGGCTGTATGTGTATCTTCCTTGGACTATTGAAGTCCTTTGTTCATTTTTTAAAGTAAGTGCTATTCTTTTTATCTGCAAGTAGAGTTAGTTTTATTTTTTACTTTCCAATTTTGATGCTGTTTATTTTGTCTTCTTGCCTGCTTGCTCAGGCTAGAAATTTAATAGTATTGAAGGTCAGTGATGAAAGCCAGCATCCTTTCTTGTTCCTCATATTAAGGGGAAAACTTTCATTATTTTACTAATCTACATGACATTAGCTGTGAGTTTCTTTTATTATATTGAAGAAGTTCCTTTCTACTCGTTTACTGGGAGTTTTTATTATGACAGAATATTGAATTTTGTCAAAAGCCTTTTCTCCATTAGTCAAAATGATGGTGTATTTTAAAATTCATTCTGTTAACACAATTATTGCATTGATTAATTTTCTTATGTTAAATAACTTTTATATTCATGAGATAAATCCCACTTTGTCATGATGTTTAATCTTTTTTAATGAGTTCATTTATTAGTTTTAGTTTTTATTGCATGGGAACAGCTTATAAATACTTTTTAAATATAATTTTTATTTGACATTGGAGTATAGTTTATTTACAATGTTGTATTAGTTTTAGGTGTATGGCAAAGTGATTCAGTTATACATCTACATATATCCATTCTTTTTCAGATTCTTTTCCCATATAGGTTATTACAGAATATTGAGTAGAGTTTCCTGTACTATACATTAGGTCCCTGTTGATTATCTATTTTATATGTAATAGTGTGTATATGTTAATCCCAAACTCCTAATTATCCCCCCCACCACCTTTCCCCTTTGATAACCATAAGTTTGTTTTCCAAGTCTGTGAGGCTGTTTCTATTTTATAAATAAGTTCATTCATATCATCTTTTTAGATTCCACATATGTGATATCATACTACACATGTCTTTCTCTCTCTGACTTACAGCATTTATTACGATCACGTCTAGATCCATCCATGTTGGCTGCAAATGGCATCTTTCATTCTTTTTTATGACTGTGAAATATTCCATTGTGTATACATACTATACCTTCTTTATCCATCCCTCTGTGGATGGATATTTAGGTTAACTCCATGTCTTGGCTACTGTAGTGCTGCGGTGAACACTGGAGTGCATGTATCTTTTCACATTATGATTTTCTCTGGATATATGCCCAGGAGTGGGAATGCTATATTGTGTGGCAAGTCTATTTTGAGTTTTTTAAGGAATATCCATACTCTTCTCCCTAGTGGTTTTACCAATTTACATTCCCAGCAACAGTGTAAAAGGTTTCCCTTTTCTCAAAACTGTCTCCCACATTTACTGTTTGTAGACTTTTTGATGATGGCCATTGTGACCACTGTGAGGTGATACCTCATTGTAGTTTTAATTTGCATTTCTCTAATAATTAGCAATGTCAAGCATCTTTTCATATGCTTTTTTGGCCATCCAAAAAAGCTTTTTTGGTCTTCCTTAGATCTTCTGCCCATTTGTTGATTGAGTTGTTTGTTTTTTTGATATTGTCATGAGCTGTTTGTATAGTTTGGAGATTACTCCCTTGTCAGTTGCTTCATTTGCAAATATTTTCTCCCATTCTGTGGGTTCTTGTTTCATTTCTTTATGGTTTCCTTTGCTGTGCAAAACCTTTTAAGTTGAATTAGGTCCCATTTTAAAGTTTTTGTTTTTATTTTCATTAGAATAGGAGATGCATCCAAAAAGATACTGCTGCAATTTATGTGAAAGAGTGTTCTGCCTGTTTTCCTCTAAGAGTTTTATAGTATCTGGCCTTATATTTAGGTATTTAATCCATTTTGAATTTTTTTGTGTGTTTGAGAATGTTCTAATTTCATTCTTTTACATGGAGCTCTCCAATTTTTCCAGCACCACTAATTGAAGAGACTGTCTTTTCTCCATTGTATAATACACTCTTACCTACCTTGTTGTAAATTAATTGAGCATAGGTTTACTTCTGGGCTTTCTATCTTGTTCCATTGATGTATATTTCTGTTTTTGTGCCAGTACCTTACTATTGATTACTCAGCTTCAGTGTATAATCTGCAGTCCAGGGGCCTCATTCCTCCAGCTCCATTTTTCTTTCTCAAGATTGCTTTGACTATTTTGTGTTTCCATAATCCTTTTATTATGCTGCTGAATTTGATATGTTGCAATTTTGTTGAGCATTTTTGCATCTATTTTCAGAAGAGATGCTGCTGTATTGTTTTATTATTATGTCCTTGTCTTCTGTGTCAGGGAAATGCTGGCTTTATAGAATGAGTTTATATACATTCCCTCCTTTTACATTTTTTTGGAAGTATTTGAGAAGAATTGTCAGTTCTTTAAATGTTTGGTAGAATTCACCAATGAAGCCACCTTGTCTTGTGCTTGACTTTGTTGTGAGGTTTTTGATTCTTGATTTCATGTCTTATTATAAATCTTTTGTTTATTCTTGAGTAGCTTTTGGCAGTTTGTTTCTAGGAATTTTTCCATTTCATCTAGGTTGTGTAGTTTATTGAATTAAATATTCATAACATTCTAATTCTTTTTAAAAACAGTTCTGTAAAGTCTGTAGTAATGTCTTGGTTACATTTCTGATTTTAGTAATTTGAGTCTTTTCCCTTTTTTCTTAGTGAATCTAGCTAAAGGTTTATTAATTTTTAAGCTCTTTCTTAAGATTCAACTTTTGGTTTTGTTGATTTATTTCTATTATATTTGAATCCTCTATTTCACCTGTCTCTGTTTTAATACTTATTATTTATGTCATTCTGCTAGGTTTAGTTTAGTCTTCTATTATTTTCTACTTTAAGGTATAAAGGTCAGTTATTGATATAAGATGTTTCTTGCTTTTTATTGTGGGCTTTACAATTGCAAATTCCCATCTAAGAAACCACCTTTACTGTAGTCTATACATTTTGACTTATTTTGTGACCTGACATATATATGGTCTATACTAGAGATTGTTCCACATGCACTTGGAAGAAAAATACATATGACTGTTAGTCTTTGTATTGGTCTCTATATGTCTATTAGGCCTAATTGATTCATAGTGTTGTTCAAGTGCTCTGTTTTCTTATTGATCTGTTTAGATTTTTTCTATCCATTATTGACATGGAAGTATTAGAGTTTCCAGCTATTATTGTAGAATTCTATACCCTCAGTTATATCAGTGTTTGATTCATGTATTTGGGGGCTCTGCTGCTAAATGTGTTTATGTTAAATAATTGTTCAATCTTCTTGACTGGTTGACCATTTTACCAATATGTAATATTCTTTATCTTCTTCTTTAACAAGTTTTGTCTTAAAGTCTATTTTGTCTGATATTAGCATAGCCACCCCTACTCTTTTTCATTAATGTTTTCATGGAATATCTTTCAAGCATTATTTCTTCAAATGTTCTTTCTTCTCCTTTTGGGACTACCATTATGTGTATTTTGGTACAATATACAAATTGATAAAGAAAAATCATATGACATCTCAAATAATACTTGAATTGTATTTGATAAAATTTTACAATTCTTACTTTAAAACAAAACTGATAAAGAGACTTTCAAAATAAAAGGATATTTTCTTAGCTGAAGTATTATTTGATAGAAATATTTGTGTAATAAGTATAAAAAGTTTTCTAAGTTACTATTCTTAAAAGAACAAAGACAATAATAAAAGGAAAAAAGACCGTATTAACAGTTATTAACTTTCATATGACATAAATATCATTAACATTCATTTCAGAAGATCTTTATTGCTAAAACTTATTTAAAAATATATATTGTATATTATTTAAGGCCAGTTTTGTAAGGAACACAATAACCTGTTACCCTATGCAATAGACTGTGAGCTCGAATAGAATGTTATCTCCATGAGTACAGGGAATTTTGTTACATTTATTCACACTGCTTTACTCCTAGAACCTAGGACAGTGTTTTGTGCTATACAAATGAGAGTGTAAATGAGTAAATGAAGAGAATTCAAAGGTAGCTTAGTGCAAAATATGTCCTGGTCTCATGAGATAACAGTTTAGAAGCTGTGCATTTTCAGATAACAAAAAAAAGAGCATGTTACACAATGCAAGCTAGTATAGGTACAAAGATCTGCAAGATAATATTATGATTTTAATTTTCAATTTTGAATTATCACAACTAAAGGAAAATAAGACAAACAGAGTTCACTGAAGTTTTTCTATGTCCTTTAAGCATTTCTACTGTTTACCTGATGAAGTGGTGATTTCTAATAGAATGGTTGAGGATGGTCAGTGGAGTCTTGGCAGAAGGGGCCAGAAATACATTTGTCTATCAATTCCCTATGCATGATAGTGTATACCGATTCTCTTATAGCCATTTCAAATTTGTGATCCAGAAGAGAAAATTGAGGTAGGTGGGAAACAGTGGAAACAGTGTCAGACTTTATTTTTTGGGGCTCCAAAATCACTGCATAGGGTGATTGCAGCCATGAAATTAAAAGACGCTTACTCCTTGGAAGGAAAGTTATGACCAAGCTAGATAGCATATTCAAAAGCAGAGACATTACCTTGCCAACAAAGGTCCGTCTAGTCAAGGCTATGGTTTTTCCAGTAGTCATGTATGGATGTGAGAGTTGGACTGTGAAGAAAGCTGAGCACTGAAGAATTGATGTTTTTGAACTGTGGTGTTGGAGAAGACTCTTGCGAGTCTCTTGGACTGCAAGGAAATCCAACCAGTCCATTCTAAAGGAGATCAACCCTGGGTGTTCTTTGGAAGGAATGATGCTAAAGCTGAAACGCTAGTACTTTGGCCACCTCATGTGAAGAGTTGACTCATTGGAAAAGACTCTGATGCTGGGAGGGATTGGGGGCAGGAGGAGAAGGGGACGAGAGAGGATGAGATGGCTGGATGACATCACCGACTTGGTGGACGTGAGTCTGAGTGAACTCTGGGAGTTGGTGATGGACAGGGAGGCCTGGCGTGCTACAATTCATGGGGTCACAAAGAGTCGGACACGACTGAGTGACTGAACTGACTGACTGACATTAACTTCAGTTAAAACCAGAAACTAGAACCAGTTCTCAGTATTTTTATTTATGCTTTTGTATTTGGCAGAGATTTTTCATTTTTTTAATTTTTCATTTAGCACAGCATATGCAAAGAGGAATAGATGTATATTTGTTAAAATTTTAGGAAAATAATGAAAAGACTGTACATCTGTGTAGAAAACACAAATTGCATAGATACAAGAGAATTAATGTGGCAATGCAATGTCTGAAAAATCATTGTATGGAAATGCAGATGGCAAAAGACATGAAATAATAAATTCACTATAATCAACTTTAGGTATATTATAACTATAGTACTGGGAAATTTCATGACATATTATAAATGAAGGTAAAGTACTTGGGAGGAACTTTTAAGAAAGAATACTAGCATTTATTAAATTTTTAGAAAACAGAGTTAAAAGATCTAAATAATTAAAATTATTTTGGTTCAAAAGAAATGGATAAATAATATATCAAAAGTCATTTGGAGGAAATAGTAAATTTATTATTTGACCCACAGATGGAAACTATTGGTGGAGATATCAGGATTTAATTAATTCTGATTTGATTAATGTTGTTCAAAATGCTGCTGCTAAATTGCTTTAGTTGTGTCCGACTCTGTGCGACCCCATAGACGGCAGCCCACCAGGCTCCCCCGTCCGTGGGATTCTCCAGGCAAGAACATTGGAGTGGGTTGCCATTTCCTTCTCCAATGCATGAAAGTGAAAAGTGAAAGTGAAGGCGCTCAGTCGTGTCCGACTCTTAGCGACCCCATGGACTGCAGCCTACCAGGCTCCTCCATCCCTGGGATTTTCCAGGCAAGAGTACTGGAGTGGGGTGCCATTGCCTTCTCCGAGGGCAATGCTTACTAGGCCCTGCTTAGTATACAGTAGGCTGTTTGTGAAGTAGTGACCTCTTTATGAATGAGTGGAGCATGACCATTAATAAGGTGCTGTGGATGGGTTCCTGCTGTGCTCTGGGGATGTGTTTTATCTCGGTGATAATTACTGGCTATCCCTAATCTCAGATTATTTCACCTCATATGGATCATATTAATATTCTGTTGTTTATACCATTCTATTGTTATCCATTTCTCCTGAGGACATTTTTTAGACAATATAGTTAAACTGTAGCCCTGCGTTTTAGTACTAAGTATTACCTAAGCAAGGTTTTTAATTCATCAGAAAGCTTTAGAGATTCTCACCTGGAGTCTGTAAACTGGGCTGATGACTCCCAAATGACTTTCCATTAGTTATCAAAACATCCGAAATCATCCAGTGCAGTTGATTAGACCATGATTATCCTGTGGCCTTCCTTGTCCTAGATTTGGATCCCATGATAAATTGAATATCACATATGTAGCACATTGTCACAAGCTACAGAAATATAGAAAGAACTTTGTCTTAGTTTCTCTTGAAAGTTCCTGAGGGAGAGAGCTTGGATGTCATATCATTTCTCTACAGGGCTGCATATAACCTCCCCAAACTCCATGGCCTTAAACAACAAATTATAGTTTCTCAGGGTTCAGCAAATTGGCTGCACAGTTCTGCTGGTCTCATCTGAGTTTGCCCACCAGGGCATTCAGGTGGTGTTCTACAAAGTCTGCTGGGGTGGGCAGCGGGGCATGTCTCATGATTATCTGGGGAGGTTGATTGGGACTGATTTTTTTAAAAAAAGACTATGTTCTTATTTTTTTTGAAGATATCTTGATAGGATATGGTAATTTTCAGAAAAGTTAGATAATATAATGATGCAGATTAGAGAAATTACTTTTAAAAAGGCTAACAAAAGTACCAGTAAGTGTTTTGAAGGATCTGGTACAAGTACAGTTTTCTCTGCCTCCTCTTCTGAATTTCTCTTCCCTGTGCCTGAGCTTGTCCTCTGGGGGTATTACCTGTGGGGTAATAGGTGTATGCTTGAAGGTGTGTTCTAGAACCATTGATCACAATCGCTGCATCCCCTCTCCATTGCTTGAAAACTGGGGTGCTGATGTTAGCTAACATCTCCATCCCAGAGTCCCTTAAACAAAGAAACACAGAGGAGGCAGATGCATTATTTTAGTTTAAATGTATTTAAATTATAGAAGTAATTACTTCTTTAATTTAAATCAGTCTTTAAATATTGCTTATAATGATAATGAAAAAAAAAATAATACGAACATGTAGAAAGATAGATTCTCTCCCATCAGCCATCTCCAATTCTACTCCCTTGGAAATAGTTTGTATCTTTTCACAGCCTTTGAAGTGATTTACATTCTTTTACATTCTTTTCTTTGTATAAACTAACGTTAAATATGTGGGAGTTGATTTGCTTTATGAAACTGGCTTTAAAATGTACACATTCCTAAGCAACTTGTTTATATTGTTTTAAAATGTATTATGGACATATCTCCATGCAAATGAACTTAGGTCTATGTTATACATTTTCATAAGTACATACCTACCTGTACCATAGTATGAATATGCCATAATTTATTTATTTCCCTGTGAAGTACATTTAGTTTTATAGATTATTTACAGAGTTTTACAACCACAAACTCTTTGGTGAAATAAACAATTATCATGCACTTTCTGATAAAATAATCCTCTTTGTACATATATACATAACTATGAGTGTTTTCATTTATGTTTTATAATTTATCAGAAATAATAAGATTGCTGAATCAGAGTGTCAGTATATGTTCTATTATAATAAATATTTCTGAATTACTTCTAAAAAGGTGGCCGAAAAAATTTTTTCAGTAGGTTGAGAGTATTTTTCCTATAGCCTTACCATGTAAATATTTTTAAATTATTTTATTTTTATCAAACATAGACATATATGGTATAAAGAGCAAATTAATACCATAAGGCAAGTGTCCTTCTTTTCTTCCTGTTCTGCTTCTAATGTGGACCCACTTTTAACTCTTAGATGTTTCTTTTGGTACGCAGATCTATATATCTAAACATAGAAGATACTTGCATAGTTCTCTTTTATCTTTTAAATTTGAAGCATCATCTCTTTACCTCTTTCTAAGACACTGAGCTTTATTCCCAAGGCCCATCACATTCTCACAGTACAGGCAGGCAGATATTTCAAATGTTGGTTGATGTAGACTCTGCACTGATATTTTTATGATTGTGTTCATTATCCTTTTTCATAGTAGAATCATAAGAAAGCCAACTTTTATTTTGTTTCTAGAATCAATAATTGGCTTGTTTTCTGCTTGCTTTGCTTTCTCTGTACCCATCACTAATGCTTCACCAAAATGTGCCTTAAAATATTAACACTCTCAATAACTAAAACACGTGTTCTTCTATCTTACTTTAATTTATATTTTATACTTTATTTCATTTAAAAAGTCTTAGAGACTTCTCTCCTGTAGTCCTTTGTTCTCTTGCTCCAGTCTTAACTCCTTAGTTACCATTCTTTTTCTCAGCTGTCTTCTGAGACCATCCTTTACTGTTATCCTGAGGCTTACATTTTCCTTCTTCTTATGGAGGATTATCTGTTTCCTGAATCTCAACTCTGTCCAGTTTGGGCTTTACTTGCTTATTTTGGTGGAGCACCTCCAACTAGGAACTTTCTGAGAGTGCTTGCCAGGTACATTTTCTGAGTCCTTACAAGTATCTTGACTGACTCCTTGTGCTGTGTGCCAAGTCGCTTCAGTGGTGTCTAATTCTTTGCGGTCTTAGGGACTGTAGCCCGCTGGGCTCCTCTGTCCATGGGATTCTCCAGGCAAGAATACCAGAGTGGGTTGCCATGCCCTCCTCCAGGGGATTTCCTGACCCAGGGATCGAACTCTCATCTTCTATGTCTCCTGCATTGCCAGGTGGGTTCTTTACCACTAGCACCACCTGGGAAACCCGATTGACCCTTAAAGTGTAAAGTGAAGTCGTTCAGTTGTGTCCGACTCTTTGTGACCTCATGGACTGTAGCCTACCAGGCTCCTCCATCCATGAGATTCTCCAGGCAAGAATACTGGAGTGGGTTGCTATTTCCTTCTCCAGGGGATCTTTCCAACTCAGGGATCGAATCCAGGTTTCCCACATTGTGGGCAGACGCTTTACCCTCTGAGCCACCAGGGAATCCCATTTTAGTTGGGTATAAAATTCTAAGTTAAAAAAATAAATAAAATTCTAAGTTAGAAGTAATCTTCAGTTAAAATTTTGAAGGAACTTCTCCTGTGTCTTCTGGGGCCAAGCATTGCTGCTGAGAAATCAGATGACAATTTCATTTGCTATTTTTGTCTCTGAAAGCTTTTAAAGATGTTTTCTTTATTACCACTGTTGTAAAATTTTGTGATAATGTGCCTTGAATTATGGGCTTCCCTGGTAGCTCAGCTGGTAAAGAATCCACCTGCAATTCAGGAGACAATGGTTCAATTCCTGGGTCGGGAAGATCCCCTGGAGAAGGGATAGGCTACCCACTCTACTATTCTTGGGCTTCCCTGGTGGCTCAGATGGTAAAGAATCTGCCTGCAGTGTGGGAGACCTCAGTTTGATCCCTGGGTTGGGAAGATCCCTGGAGAAGGTAAAGGTTATCCACTTCAGTATTCTTGCCTAGAGAATTTCATGGCCTGGTGGGCTACAGTCCATGGAGTCACAAAGAGTCAGACATGACTGAGTGACTAAGCACAGCACAGCCTTGCATTATACTGGACATTTAATGGATCCTTCTAATCTGGAAGGCAATTATGGTTTTCTATTCTTATTATTTTGGTATTGGTCCTCCTTGATTGATACTTTAACGTTTAAATGGTACGAAATGTCCACTTTTTTGACAACTTTATCTTCAAGGCCTAGGTTTCAGTTTTCTCTATCTTGTTAAATCCACTTATCACTTATCAGTTCATTTTGCATCTTCCTTAAAAAATGTATTGTCTTCTCTGTTTAATCAATTCTTTGACAAAAGAAAAATACCATAATATAATTTTAGTGAGAATTTGAGGGAAAGTGAAGGTAAAAGTATTCAGTCTTGTTTTATCAGAAGACAGCAAGCATGTCTTAAAATCATTTAACAAATTGCTCATGAAGAAGGTAGCAGTTATTTTTTAAGCTGTTGAAACAACATACACTTTGCTTGTGTTTTTCCCTAATTTATATGAATTACTAGTGTTAAATCAGTACCTGAATTTTCTTTTTTCTATAAACACTGTCACACTTCCTTTACACTTCCTTGTTTAGTTAAAACATTTCTTAAAATCCAGCCTCATAACTTCCCTTCTGTTTGCTCACAAAGGAACTATTTCCAAAAACCATTTTTATTCTGTGCACTGATCTTGAGACAGTCTTTCACATAATGATGAATAGTAAGTTTTTATCATTCTGTAGCATGCTTATGAAGTAATCATTTTTTTTAAACATAGTGCCAAGGTCAGTAGATCATCCTAAGTGGAACTGGCGGACTAAACCAGAAAGCCGTGATTTTGATGAATTGAACCACATCCTTCAAGAGAGCAAGAAACTGGGAAAAGCCCTTGAGAATCTCTCTCGAAGTAAGTTCATTTACTTGATTGTAATTGGAATTCCTAACCAATATTAAAGTAGAAACATTCATTACCATTACCAATAACCTACTTCCAACATCCTCATTATAATTCCATGAGAGGCTGCAGAGTTCTAGAGCATGAGATTGGATATGAGGACCGATCATGTGTGTTACATGGATTCACGGGAAGACAGGTTATATAGAGCAGAAAGAGCTATAAACCCCTCCCCACAATGACTGTTTGATTCCAGTCTCCCTCCAAGGCCTCTGTTCATTACCCAGGTCAACTGTACACCTAATGGCATCTTATTCATTCTTCTCTTTTGAACCCTGTTATGTGTCATCCCAGTTAATGCACAAACCTGTTGCTTCCATGAGTTTTTGATGTCTCTAAACTTCTTAATAATGACTGGGCCAGACTCTTCTCAGAATCCTCTCAGAACCTAGCAATATACCTTTTTATAAAAGCAGTGATCTGTAATCCAAGGGCCTGAGTTAGAAGTTTAGCCTTCTATGAGGTTAATAACCTTAGATAAGTCATTAACCTATCATTAAACCTGTATGAGCCTTGGTCCTCTCATCTCCAGATCAGGAAGACATGGTTCCGTCTCCTTCTTCTGATGGGTGGGAATGTTTAAAATGATATATTTCAGATAGACAAATATTTGATTTGATCAATGCATTCTATATATAAAGTATAGTATATACATAAAATATATATTTATATGTAAATATATATATGTATACACTTGCAGTTTTTGTAGTGAGTTCAAAGTATTTTTGTCTTTCTCTGGTTCTTAAATATCTTTCAATTTTAAAAATTAGGCATCTCTGGAAACAATGCTATAGTTACACTAACATTTTCTTTTGGTGTGATAGCATATTAAAGATTTATATTAGAATACTAGTAAATTCTAGTAGATTATGTTTTAAGATCAGTCTGTTTTTTAAATAGCAGTGTTACTAGTTTCTTGATATTTTTCTAAGTTAAAAATTTCCCTTAGTATATTTTGGGAGCATTGTTTCTATAAATATCTATGTGTTTATATATTGTGCTATACTATAATTATGTATTTATATACTATATTTTATTGTTTTATGTTTTTTAGAGAGATTTAGCTTTTTCATACTTCTTAATTTATAATTCACTAGCACCACTAGATTTTTTATTTAACCTTTGTGTACTTTGTGTAATAAGCCTGTCTCAATGTTAACTTGGCTTCTGATAGATTCTCATAATTTTGCCATTAGTAGGAACTCTTTGGTTAAGATTCAAGAAAATCCTGTTTTGGTCTAGGTTTACTTTTGGACCAAATAATAATAAAATGAGTTTTCAGCTAATTATTATGTTCATGAAAAGAACCTTATCTATTAATATGTCAGAGGCTTTAGTGTGTGTCTGTATGTGTATATGTGTGTGTGTGTGTGTGTGTATATATATATATATATATATATGTATATATATATATGCTTTTGGTGTCGCTTGATCATTATAAAGGGGCTCTGTTTTTTGTAGCAGTAATGGTGATATTTATGTGGGGTAAGGGAGCAGTTGTTCACACAGGGTGAGGTTGCTTATTTCTCTGGGTAAGTTTCTGAGTTTCTGTGATTTTTGCTATCTGAGATTTAATATTAACTTCTTGTCTTAGGTCCAACATGTGTCTAACTACTCGGTTATCAGTTCTGAGATGATCATTGTAAATTAGTAGAAATATCCCCGGTGGCTCAGTGGTAAAGAGTATGCCTGCAGTGCAGACGATGAAGGAGTTGTAGGTTTGATCCCTGGGTCAGGACGATCCCTTGGGGAAGGAAATGGCAACTCACTCCAGTATTGTTGCCTGGGAAACTCCATGGACTGAGGAGCCTAGTGGGTTACAGTCTGAGGAGCTGCAGAGAGTTGGACATGAGGGAGCACGCATGAGCACAATGTTTATTTAGTGATCTCACTGCCCAGAATTGAACTACTTAATCTCAAACTGTTCATCCATCTTCCTGAAGCTAGATGTCAGTTCATTCCTGTTTGATCTTGTTTGACTTTTATAATAGACTTTGACTTGATAACTCTTTCTCTAAAATAGTGGTGACTTTATTAACCATTGTTTTATTTAATAGGAAGACTTAGGGAATGGAATCTTTCCTCCAGTTATGGTCAGAAGGAATGTTCATTGTCTTATTATTGTGAACTGTTTTCCTGTACCACAGGAAAGATTGGAAGTTTTTAGTGAATGCCTGATTTTCATACAGTCTCTGATAGAATTCTCTCTGGCAAGGCTGGTCTTTGCTTTATTCTAGTTTTACTTCCTAAAAGATAATACATTATTTAAAGTATTTGTTACTAGTAGAGATTGACAGCAAAAAATCATTTATATCCCTCAGAATGGTAGAATTATCTCATCTCTACAGCTGTCAGCATATACAGACTTAAATGCATCCCCCTCCTTCCTTCTCTCTCTCTCTTTCAAATAATAACAGGAAAGATTTGAAATTCTCTCCAGTTTGCAAATAGGAATTGTGTATCAGTAGCAACTGTACCATGCTCTTTTTCTGGCTTTTTGCAAACCTCTCAGCGTAATGCTTTATCTTACAGTCAGACATGACCTGTGACCCTCTTCATGCTGTGTTCCTTACCTCAAGGTAGATATGTTAGAATAGTTTCAGTGGCCTGGAATGCTACCAAGTATTAGCTTCATGACCTTGGGAATAAACCTTTCTGTGTTTCTCTCACCTTTACTGTAAAGTTGGAATAATCATGGTACTATTTCTGAAGGTTTTATGAAAATCACATGAGATGTTGTGTCTAAAGTGTTTAATAGCATGCCTGGTATGAAATAACTACCAAGTAAACATTAGATATAACTGCCAATTAAACATTATATAGGGGGCTTTCCTGGTAGCTAAGCTGGTAAAGAATTCGCCTACAATGCAGGAGACCCTGGTTTGATTCCTGGGTCAGGAAGATTCCCCTGGAGAAGGGATAGGCTACTTACTCCAGTAATCTTGGGCTTCCCTGGTGGCTCAGCCAGTAAAGAATCTGCCTGCAATGTGGGAGACCTGGGTTTGATTCCTGGGTTGGGAAGATCCCATGGAGGAGAGCATGGCAACCCACTCCAGTATTCTTGCCTGGAAAATTCCATGGACAGAGGAGCCTGGTAGGCTATGGTCTATGGGATCGCAAAGAGTTGAACATGACTGACTGATTAAGCACAGCACACACAGCATAAACATTAGATATAATATTCCATTTCTATTATTGTATAACAAATTACCAGAAACTTAGTAGCTTTAAAAAGTACAAATTTATTATCTTACTATTTTTGTGTTTCGAGTGCAGGTTAGTTGGGTCCTCTGCTCAGGGTCTGGGCAAGCTGAAATTAAGGTGCTGGTTGGGGCTGGGGTTACTCCTGGGCTTGGGTCTTCTAAGCTCATACACATTGTTGGTCAAATTCAGTGCTTGCTCTTGCAACACTGAGACCCCTTTTTTTCTCATTGGCTATTGGCCAGGAGTGTTCTTAGCTCATTCCCAGGTCCTTGTCTTGTGGTCTCCTCCTCTCACAACAACAACAATGGACTATTTCTTCCTTGAGGCTACTGGGGAGCATCTGTCTGAAGCTTTGCCTTCTTTTAAAGGGCTCATCTGATTAGGTCAGGACCACCAGGATTTACTTCTGATTTACTCAGTCTGCTGTTTAGTAACCAAGCCAAGAGAGAGATACCCTTTCATCTTCAGTGGTTCCACCATGCAGACTCAAAGGGAAAAGACTGCCCAGGAGTATATCTTGGGAGCCGTCCTAGATTTCTGCCTGCCACAGATATTATTAGTGTTATTACTATTTATCCCTGATAGTCAATAACATACTTCAGCTGAGGCCTGCCAAACAGAAATGTAACATGAACCACACATGGGATTTTATATGTTCAAAATAGACACATTACAAAAAAGCAAAAAAGAAACCTGTAAAATTAATTTTAATACAATATTAACCTGCCGCTGCTGCTGCTGCTAAGTCGCTTCAGTCGTGTCTGACTCTGTGCGGCCTCATAGACGGCAGCCCACCAGGCTTCCCTGTCCCTGGGATTCTCCAGGCAAGAACACTGGAGTGGGTTGCCATTTCCTTCTCCAATGCATAAAAGTGAAAAGTGAAAGTGAAGTCGCTCAGTTGTGTCTGACTCTTAGTGACCTCATGGACTGCAGTCTACCAGGCTCCTCCGTCCATGGGATTTTCCAGGCAAGAGTACTGGAGTGGGGTGCCATCACCTTCTCCACAATATTAACCTACTATATCTAAATTATTATCATTTAATGTATATTTCATCTAAAAATTATTACTGAGGTTGTTTTTTATTGTTTTCTTTCATACTGAGTCTTCAAAAGTCTGTTGTGAATTTTATTCTACAGCACCCCTCGGCATGGACGAGCCACATTTCAAATGTTCATTAGCCATCTGATGAGTAGCTCCCATGATGAACACCACAGCTCTAACTGACATTAAAACAAACACACACAACCTCCTCCCGAGGTTGAGTTCCCTCAGACGACATCAGAATTCCTTCTTCCTCTTTCATCCAAGTTTTCAAAAAGAATAGTTAATGTGCATCTTCTCTGCCTGCTCAGGTTCCTCTCACTCCTCAGTATAGTTATATTATCGGACCTGTCATTCCACTCAGACTTTTCTCACTATGGTCACCACCAATTGAATCCAAATTGTCAAATTCAGTGGACACTCTTTCTCATTTTCAAAAATTGCTTTGGTCGTTTTAACACCACTGATGACTGTCTGTCTTCAAACCCTTGATGTTTTAGTTTCTGGGACCTGGCCCTCATTTGATGGTCTTTGGATGCTCTACCCGTCATTTCTTATAGGTTTCATTCTCATACGCCTCTTTCTTTCCTGCTGCTATAGATGTTTTTCATCCTCGGCTTCTGTTCTTTCAAATGTTCTCTGTGTCTAGCCTTCTCCTCCCTCACAGATTTCATTATCACCCCTACATAGCTAACTCAAATGAGTGTATTTCCCATCCAGACTGTTTATGATTTTATACAAGGTCGTGGTATCCCACTGCCATGTCAAACTCAGTTTATCTAAGTAGATCATACTTCCTTTACCATTACTTTTCTTTGTTTGCTTTATCTTAGCCAGTGACACCTACCTACTGGTTCAGCCAAACTGGACTCATCTTTCTCCCTAATCTTTTTTTTTTTTTTTTAAGATTTTTTTGATGTGAACCATTTTTAAAGTCTTTGAGTTAGTTACAATATTGCTTCTATTTTATGTTTTGTTTTTTTGGCCATGAGGCATGTAAGGATCTTAACTCTTTGACCAGGGATCTAACCCACACCCCATGCGTTAGAAGGCAGAGTGTTTTTAAAATGTTTATTATTTATTTTTGGCTGCACTGGGTCTTTGTTGCTATGCACGGGCTTTCTTGAGTTTCGGTGAGCGGGGGCTGCTCTTCATTGCCGTAAGTGGACTTCTCAGTGTTGCAGAGCACAGCCTGTAGGCACGTGGGCTCAGTATTTGCTGCTCAGGGGCTTATTGCTCTGCGACATGTGGGATCTTCCTGGACCAGGGATTGAATTCATGTCCCCTGCATTCTTGGGCAGATTCTTAACCACTGGACCACCAGGGAAGTCCCTCTCCCTAACTGTTTAATAATTAATTCCCAAGTCTTGAGATTTCCCTGCTCTCTTGGGGGGCATCCCAGGTGGCGCTAGTGGTAAAGAACCTGCCTGCCATGCAGGTTCATAAGTGCAGGAGACATAAGAGACCTGGTTCAATCCCTGGGTCGGGAAGATGCCCTGGAGAAGGAAATAGCAACCCACTCCAGTATTCTTGCCTGAAAAATCCTGTGGACAGAGGAGCTTGGCAGGCTACAGTCCACAGGGTCGCACATAGTTGGATACAACTGAATCGACTTAGCATGCACGCACTCTCTCTAGGGCGTGATTCTCTTCTCTGCCCCTACTAGTACCCTGTAATTCACACCCAACATCACTGATCAGACCATTGGTTTATCCATTTACATGTTGCATTTTTATTTCATTTCATTCCTGCTCCATGACAAGAAAAAACCAAGTGTAGTCCTTACCTGAATTGAGCCTGTGGCTGAAGGGCTTGCTATAACTTTATGTTACGGGAGTCTCATGGCCAACATCTCTTTTATACTTAATACCATGTAAGTCTTCAGTCATTGCACAGAGTGTGCCTGGTACTGGGGAAGACTCTTGAGAGTCCCTTGGAAAGCAAGGAGATCAAACCAGTCAATCCTAAAGGAAATCAACCCTAAATACTCTTTGGAAGGACTGACGCTGAAGCAGACGCTGAAACGTTAATACTTTGGCCACCTGATGCAAACAGCTGACTTATTGGAAAAGACCCTGATGCTGGGAAGGATTGAAGGCAGGAGGTGAAGGGGTCAACAGAGGATGAGATGGTTGGATGGCATCACAGATTCAGTGGACATGAACTTGAGCAAACTCAGTGAGAAGGCGAGGGACAGGGAAGCCTGGCATGCTGCAGTCCATGGGGTTGCAAAGAGCTGGACACGACTTGCTACTGAACAACAACAGAGTGTGACGGGAATACAGACTATCCTACCCTGTTATTCTCCCATCTTTAGCACATGATCCAAGGGTCCTGCAAGCAGACAGAGACAATAGAGGATTACAGGGGTGGTTTCTAATGTTTCCAAGTGGAAGTGCATGAATGACATCACCTACATTCTACAACTGACTGCAAAGGAGGCTGGGGAATGTAGTCCAGTTTGTGAGCCCAGGAGAATTGGAAATAGTCTGAGGCATGAATAACCGGTCCTGTCTACACTCTTGTTTCTCAGTTCCTCCAAACAGCCCTTACTGCAGTCAGTGGGCTGTATCTACGTGAAAACCTGATACCACTTGTTGCAGACATTCAGTGGCTCCTTAAAACCTCATAGGAAACTCCCTGGTGCTCCAGTGGTTAAGACTTCACCTTCTAATGCAGAGGATGAGAATTCAATCCCTGATCGGGGAGCTAAGATCTTACATGTCTCTTGGCCATAAAACCAAAACATGAAACAGAAGCAATGTTGTAACAAATTCAATAAAACCTTTAAATATGGTCCACATCAAAAAAAATTCTTTATGAAAAAAAAAAAAAACAAACCTCATAGAAGGTTCTCCATGCTCTGACCCTTAGTCACGTGTCTGGTATCATCTCTCATGACTCATCATCAGGCCACACTTATGCACCAGTAACAGGGGAATTTTTCGCACTCATGATGTTCTTCCCTTTCTCATATTTGCTTATGCTGTGCCTGTGCCCTGACATCTCACTCCTACTTGCTCCAGGCTAATTTCTACTCCTCTCTTCAGTCTCAGCTCAAATGCCCTTGATGATTTATTGCTGCTGTCTTTCTTGAGACTGGGTTTTGTCCCCCTCTTTCTGTGCTTCTATTGTTTTCTCTGTGCACACTTACATGCTGTGATCTACTTTCAGAGATCGCTGGACTCTGCACTGTGTGGAGGCAGGGGAACCAGAACTTGGACTCCCCAGGATGTAGTACAGTGATTAGCACATAACTTAGTCGTAAGAATTTATGCTTTCAAATTGTGGTGCTGGAAAAGATGTTTGAGCATCCCTTGAATTGCAAGGAGATCAAATCCGTCAATCCTAAAATAAATCAACCCTGAATATTCACTGGAAGGACTGATGCTGAAGCTGAAGCTCCAATACTTTGGCCACCTGATGGGAAGAGCTGACTCATTGGAAAAGACCCTGATGCTGATGGCAGGAGGAGAAGGCGGGGTGACAGAGGATGAGATGGTTGGATGGCATCACTGACTCAGTGGACATGAGTTTGAGCAAACTCTGAGATAGTGACGGGCAGGGAAGCTGGGCATGCTGCAGTTCATGGGGTCGCAAAGAGTCAGACATGACTTACCGACTGAACGAGACAGAAATCTATTAAAGGATTACGCCAACAGTGAGTGAGCCCAAAGCTTTTCTGAGTCTAATCTGTCTGAAGGGAGGCAGTGATAGGATGGGTATCTTTAGTCCATTTAGACACTAATCTGCAGTTTGCAGTTGAGGTGAAACACTGGCTGAAGCTTTTCCAGGGAAAAAAGTCCAGCTGTTGGGAGAACAGAGGGCTGATATTTTATGCTCTGTGACTGATAATAGCCGTCCGGAATCAATTGAGAAAAAACAACAACAACAACAAAAGAACTTTTTTAGTGCATCAGTCATGAACATCCTGCAAAAGTCTCTTCTGACAAACAGCCTGAGGAGTTAGAGGGTAACAGCCTCTGAGTAAAAACGGAAGCAGATAACATGGCAGTTGTTTTGTTCATTTATTTATCTAGTCTTCAGACATTTATGTGGGAGTGTGAGGTGAACAGTCTTTGCATGGTACAGATATGGGAATCATTAGTATATAGAGAAAAAGAGCCCACCCATCCACCCGGCACATACATCATCAACCTTTAAGATACAGGTAGAAAAGTGATCTACTTGAGAACACTGAAAAGGTGTTTTCAGAGAGATGAGATGAAAATCAAGATAGAATGTTTTAGAAAAATCAAGGATGGAAAGTACTTCAGAAAATCTAACTGTCTGAAGTGGCAGATAAGTTGGTTAAAAAAAAAAAAAAAAGGATAGGAAACATATTCATTGTGTGTAGCCATGTCCAAGCTATGTTTCATTGTTTACTGCCATGAGAATTTTAATAGGAAAAGTTGGAAATTAAGTATCTTTTATTAGAGAAAGAAAAATGGATAAAGAAATCATGACACATTCATACAATGGTATACTTTATTTTTTTAAACTCTTTAAAAGAATTTGTTTATTTTAATGGTCTACTTTATACTCTTTAAAAATGATACTGTAGAAAATATTTACTAATATAAAAATGTTTTATACACAAAACAGATAACAAAATAGTGTGTGTACTTCTAATTTTGTTTTATATGTGCATAGAGCAGCATAAAGCCTTAGTATGTATACTTATATATGCTGATAAAATTATTTGAAAGAATTCACAAGAAGCTTTTATCATTCTTTGTCATTAACATGTCTTCATAGCAACCTTTTTCTTCATCTTCGTTTTCCACTGGTAAAATTTCTTGGCCCTGCAAAAGCTCCTGATAACTGCTAAAATGGAGAGTGGTCAGAGGATGCAGGGACTAGCTCTTGAGTGAGGCTTAGGTTCTGTGTGACATGCATTTTGATAATACAAGGCCCGTGAGGCCTTTTGACTTACTTGCCAGTTCTTGGCTACACTCTAGGTAGGTGAAGTATTACTGCTGTCTATATAAATAATGGATTCATAAGTCTGAGGTGTGAAAAAACATTTTTAAGATCAACTGGTAACTTTCTAAAAAAATGAGTGAATAAACTCTTTTTGCAGGGCCAAGGCAAGGGGAAGAGTACCCTTGGCATTTCAGGAAAGGACTTACTACCCACCCCCCCAAAGAAGAAGATCTTTGTGAAAGAGACAAAGGAGAGTAGAAAATGCAGGGCTGCATTTCAAGAGACTGGAGTTAACAGAGTCTGTCATCACAGAGAAATAAGGGCTAAAACTTTTATGTTACTAACTTAGAACAATTTTGGAAGAATAATAGAGACAAAAATTGGACTAAGGAGTGTGTGTATAGAAGGGGAGCTTGTGAGGAGGAATCTTGATCCATTGGCCCCAAGAAGCTGTTGATCTCAGGGAACATGGAACACAATTCTTTAAGTTCCCCTGTCTGTGTCCTCATCTGGAAAATAAGGGAATTAAAATACATGAACTTCAAGCCTCTTTCTGCCTTAAATTTTTACTACTCTAGGAATCTGAATCAGTTCTTAACAAAGGACACTGTTGTAACAAGCTAAGCGGCACTTGATTGTCATTACCACGTAAAGACAATTTCTCTGCAGTCGTCTTTGCAGGTTTGTTCTGCATTTAACAAGCAGTATGGTGCTTGTTTCTTGTTGCATCATTTCCATTGTTCCAGCAGCTGTTATAGTTGTCTTAAATTCCTAATTTGTTTTCATCAGTAGAAAGAAAGTACACATTATTTTGAAGTACCCTTAACAAGAAAAAAATAGAATGGAAAATGTATTAGTTCTACAAATAGAACTTTTGTTTTTAAGACTGGGTTATTAAGGATTACTTCTAAAACTTTTTGTCTCTCTTGATTCCCAGGTATTGCAATTTCAGATGAGCTCGATAAGGTACGTTGAACTATCCATCTAGTGAGAATAAAATATAGAACTTACATTTTAATCCAATGTCTAAATGAAAGGGTTTCTGAAACATAAAGTGTTTAAATTTAATTTATTTGGATGCTAACATTTGCAAACTTTCAAAGTTATATGCTTTTATGAAAGTTATTGCATGAAATATATGATATCACCTATTCTTCTGAGTTGAGAGTTTTAGAATTTAGTTAGAGAAAACTGAATCACTGTAGTCACTGAATTACTATACTAATAATGAAAACTAATATTATTTAAACTGTTGGGATTCTGCCCGTGTCCATATGATGATGACGACAAGACACATACTTTTGTAGAACTACCTTTCGGAAACCTTACTAAGATTTTTTTTTTTATAATTCCAAGATGCCAAGGGAATATCCCCCTTGCACTGGGGTGATAGTTGTGAAGGTGGTGAAAAGTGATGTGACTCGGAATATATTTTAACAGTAGTGTCAATGGAACTTGTTAGTAGTTCAGTTGTAGAAGAAATCAGTCAATGGTGAGTCCTAGGTTTGGGAGATGAGCAAGTAGGTAAATTTTGGTGCCATTTAGCAAAATTGGAACACCTGGGGAAACAGCAAATTTTGTAGGTTGAGATAGCATCAAGATTTCTCTTTTGGATTCTTTAGTTTGTCTATGGAACATATTTATATGAGTTGTTGCTCATGAGGGAGGTTTAATTTGAAGTTATGCATTTAGGCATCATTGAAATAGAAGTTCTCATTTTTTTAAATCTCAGAACCCCTTTCAGTTCAGTCGCTCAGTTGCGTCCGACTCTTTGCGACCCCATGAATCGCAGCACGCCAGGCCTCTCTGTCCATCACCAACTACCAGAGTTTACTGAAACTCATGTCCATCGAGTTGGTGATGCCATCCAGCCATCTCATCCTCTGTCGTACCCTTCTCCTCCTGCCCCCAATCCCTCCCAGCATCAGGGTCTTTTTCAATGAGTCAACTCTTCGCATTAGGTGGCCAAAGTATTGGAGTTTCAGCCTCAGCATCAGTCCTTCCAGTGAACACCCATGACTGGTCTCCTTTAGGATGGACTGACTGGATCTCCTTGCAGTCCAAGGGACTCTCAAGAGTCTTCTCCAATACCACAGTTCAAAGCATCAATTTTTCAGCACTCAGCTTTCTTCACAGTCCAACTCTCACATCCATACATGACCAGTGGAAAAACCATAGCCTTGTCTAGACGGATCTTTGTTGGCAAAGTAATATCTCTGCTTTTTAATATGCTGTCTAGGTTGGTCATAACTTTCCTTCCAAGGACCAAGCGTCTTTGAGTTTCATGGCTGCAATCACCATCTGCAGTGATTTTGGAGCCCCCAAAAATAAAGTCTGCCATTGTTTCCACTGTTTCCCCATCTATTTGCCATGAAGTGATAAGACCAGATGCCATGATCTTTGTTTTCTGAATGTTGAGCTTTAACCCAACTTTTTCACTCTCGTCTTTCACTTTCATCAGGAGGCCTTTTAGTTCCTCTTCACTTTCTTCCATAAGGATGGTGTCATCTGCATGTCTGAGATTATTGATATTTCTCCCAGCAATCTTGATTCCAGCTTGTGCTTCTTCCAGCCCAGGGTTTCTCATGATGTACTCTGCATATAAGTTAAATAAGCAGGGTGACAATATACAGCCTTGACATACTGCTTTTCCTATTTGGAACCAGTCTGTTCCATGTCCAGTTCTAACTGTTGCTTCCTGACCTGCATATAGGTTTCTCAAGAGGCAGGTCAGGTGATCTGGTATTCCCATCTCTTTCAGAATTTCCACAGTTTATTGTGATCCACACAGTCAAAGGGTTTGGCATAGTCAATAAAGCAGAAATAGATGTTTTTCTGAAACTCTCTTGCTTTTTTGATGATCCAATAGATGTTTGCAATTTGATCTCTGGTTCCTCTGCCTTTTCTAAAACCAGCTTGAACATCAGGGAGTTCACGGTTCACGTGTTGCTGAAGCCTGGCTTGAAGAATTTTGAGCATTACTTTAATAGTGTGTGAGATAAGGGCAATTGTGCGGTAGTTTGAGCATTCTTTGGCATTGCCTTTCTTTGGGATTGGAATGAAAACTGACTTTTTCCAGTCCTGTGGCCACTGCTGAGTTTTCCAAATTTGTTGACATATTGAGTGCAGCACTTTCACAGCATCATCTTTCAGGATTTGAAATAGCTCAACTGGAATGCCATCACCTCCACTAGCTTTGTTCGTAGTGATGCTTTCTAAGGCCCACTTGACTTCACATTCCAGGATGTCTGGCTCTAGGTGAGTGATCACACCATTGTGATTATCTGGGTCATGAAGTTCTTTTTTGTACAGTTCTTCTGTGTATTCTTGCCACCTCTTCTTAATATCTTCTGCTTCTGTTAGGTCCATACCATGTCTGTCCTTTATCGAACCCATCTTTGCATGAAATGTTCCCTTGGTATCTCTAATTTTCTTGAAGAGATCTCTAGTCTTTCCCATTGTGTTGGTTTCCTCTATTTCTTTGTATTGATCGCTGAGGAAGGCTTTCTTATCTCTTCTTGCTATTCTTTGGAGCTCTGCATTCAGATGTTTTTAGCTTTCCTTTCTCTTTTGCTTTTCACTTCTCTTCTTTTCACAGCTATTTGTAAGGCCTCCTCAGACAACCAGTTTGCTTTTTTGCATTTCTTTTCCATGGCGATGGTCTTGATCCCTGCCTCCTGTACAATGTCACGAACCTCTGTCCATAGTTCATCAGGCACTCTGTCTATCAGATCTAGTCCCTTAAATCTGTTTCTCATTCCCACTGTATAATCATAAGGGATTTGATTTATGTCATACCTGAATGGTCTAGTGGTTTTCCCTACTTTCTTAAATTTAAGTCTGAATTTGGCAATAAGGAGTTCATGATCTGAGCCATAGTCAGCTCCCAGTCTTGTTTTTGCTGACTGTATAGAGCTTCTCCATCTCTGGCTGCAAAGAATATAATCAGTCTGATTTCAGTGTTGACCATCTGGTGATGTCCATGTGTAGAGTCTTCTCTTGTGTTGTTGGAAGAGGGTGTTTGCTATGACCAGTGCGTTCTCTTGGCAAAACTCTATTAGCTTTTGCCCTGCTTCATTCCGTACTCCAAGGCCAAATTTGCCTGTTACTCCAGGTGTTTCTTGACTTCTTATTTTTGCATTCCAGTCCCCTATAATGAAAAGGACATTTTTTGGGGGTGTTAGTTCAATAATAGACTATATGTTAATAATTATAATTTACAAAAGCAATAAAGTTAGTATCCTTCTATTCCAAGTAAGATTATACCTTTTGAGTTTGGTACCAAAAACATATTTCTGATTCTCTAAATAAATGAATTTGTGAATGTACTTTTAAATATGGATTTACTTTGATAAATCATAATATTTTTTTTAATTAATGAATTTATTTTAATTGGAGGCTAATTACTTTACAATATTATAGTGGTTTTTGCCATACATTGACATGAATCAGCCATGGGTGTACATGTGTCCCCCATCCTGAACCTCTCTCCCCATTCCATCGCTCAGGGTTGGCCCAGTGCCCTGTCCCTGAGCGCCCTGTCTTATGCATCAAACCCGGACTGGCGATCTATTTCACATATGATAAACCATCATAATATTTTAAAATCATTAAAATTTCAATCTGTACTAATTCTGTGCAAAACTCAGTCTTGACTGTATGCCATTGTTGTTGTTGAAGTTGCCAAGTCATGTCCAACTCCTTGCGACCCCATGGACTGCAGCACACCAGGCTTCCCTGCCTTTCACTATCTCCCAGAGTTTGCTCATACTCATGTCCATTGAGTTGATGATGTCATCCTACCATATTATCATCTCTCGACCCCTTCTCCTCCTGCCCTCAATCTTTTGTAGCATCAGGGACTTTTTCAGTGAGTTGGCTCTTTGCATCAGATGGCCAAAGTATTGAAGCTTCCGCTTCACAGTCAGTCCTTCCAATGAATATTCAGGGCTGATTTCCTTGAGGATTGACTGGTTTGATCACCATAGCAGGTAGAATAAGTAACAGATGAGGTCTCCTGGCTTTGTCCTGCTTTTCTAGGCCTCCTCTGTCCATCACTGTTATTTGCCCCAGCGGGTTCCCATCTTATACAGTGACTTAGCTTATAATTTGCAGAAATTTAATAATCTCTATCTTGTATTTATTTTTGTCTTTATTCTAAGTACAAAGACATAATTATCACTGTTTCTGGGTTCATTTGCTCCCTCCAGTATGTTCTACAAAGCCGTAGCTGCCTGAACCCTAATTAGCTTGAATACTTGCTTGGACTTTGGCCTTCCCTTTTTTCCCTGGGCTCTCTGACTTGCAGCCTGGTTGCTTTCTACATTAACCTATCTTTGGTGAGCTAAAGAACATACTAATTATTCTTTGAACTGAAAATGGATTTCGGCCTCACTGGATAAAATTGTGGAAGCCTTGACACTTATTTAAATATCCTCCTCGGGATGCATCCTCCCCTCCTCTCACCTCTCTTCAAAGCACTAGCTTGGGAGAGTTTCCATTTAAATAAGTCGCATAACACTGCACATTTTTACTACTTACCTAATGTTCCTGTTATTGAAGACTTCATGGAAATTTTATTATTTTTCATTTTTATTCTGGAAGATGCCAACAATTATCATAAATAAGCTTTTATTGAAAAAAATTATGTCAATGCAAAAATATTGCTCTTACTTTCACACCTGATATTTAGGAGTACGAGGTCACGCAGAAGGTGCACAGGCTTATAGGACCGAAGCCAGGATCCTTTGCCTAGAAAAAAACCCCTGGATGAGAGAGAGAGAGAGAGAGAGAAAGAGAGAGCCTGCCTCATGGCGCCCTCTGCTGGCCATGAAGCTCACAGTCCTGCATTTTTCTCAATAAGAAAAAGTGCATCTCTGGCGATATAAAACAGCAGTCAAAAAAAGGCTCACCATGTGTTGAGCTAGTACCTATTTCTTTAATATAGTAGTAGAAATCAATACATATTCTTCCTTGCAATCTACCATTAAAATTTTTGGGGGTTCACTTAAGGTATATTTTTCTTAACTTTTATAAAATACTGATCTTTTACTATTATATTCTAACTCCATTATAATTTCATGAAATTATTTTTTCTGTGACTTTTAAATTTAGTTTATGAATTCTGATGAAGGTAATAAGAGTTATTAATTTTACTTAAAATGGAAAGTAAAACAGAAGCTAATATTATTTGTAAGACCTTTAAAAAAATAAAGGTCTTATTTGTTAGTCTTTCCCTTCTCTTTTTTTAGTCACTGTATTGGTTTTCTATTGCTGTTGTAACAAATTGAAATAACACAAATTTATTATCCTACAATTCTGTAGTTTAAAGGGTAAGCATGAGTCTTCTGGGCTAAAATCAGGTGTAACAGGGCTTTATTCTTTCCTGAAGTTCTAGGGAAAATCTGTTACCTTGCCTTTTCCAGCTTCTAAAGGCTGCTACAGTCCTGGTGCATGATCCCTTTTCTACATCTTTAAAACCAGCAATGTCTCATCTCTCTCTAACTGCATCCAGGAAAAGCTGTTCACTTTTCTGGAATCCTGTGATTAGTCTGGGGCCATCCAGCTAATCTTAATAATTTCACCTTTATCTCAGTTTTAACCTTAATCACGCAAAGCCCCTTTTGCCATGTAATGCACGGTGTTCACAGTTTTGAGGATTAGCATGTGGATGTCTTTGGGAAGCCATTATTTTGCTTACCTGGCCACCACTCCAAGTTCAGATTTCATGTTGTCTTTGTTCAGTCACTCAATCGTGTCTGACTCTTTGTGCCTCCATGGACTGCAGCACGCCAGGCTTCTCTGTCCTTCACTGTCTCCTGGAGTTTGCTCAAACCCGTGTCCATCAAGTCGGTGATGCCATCCAACCATCTCATCCTCTGTCGCCCCCTTCTCCTCCTGCCTTCAGTCTTTCCCAGCATCAGGATCTTTTCCAGTGAGTCAGCTCTTTGCATCAGGTGACCAAAGTATTGGAGCTTCAGCTTCAGCATCAGTCCTTCCAGTGAATATTCAGGGTTGATTTCCTTTAGGATTGACTGATTTGATCTCCTTGCTGTCCGAAGGACTCTCAAGAATCTTCTCTAGCATCACAGTTTGAAATCAATTCTTTGGTGCTCAGCCTTCTTTATCTATATGAAAGATACCTTTCATATTTTTATCTTATTCTTTAGGTTCCTACCATTCTAATTCACCCTTCAAAATGCCATAGAGTACACTTGGCTGATGCCTTCTCAGTTACCCTTTTGTAGGGCAGTATGACCATTCTTCAACTCCTGTGAAAGTTGGATGTTTGTGGACTCACCCTCCTCCAGAGAATTGTTTCAACTCATAGGGGGCCATCCTGCCCAGAGATGCTTGGATTGGTGTCACCAATGACTAACCAAAATGAGACTCTGAGTTTTCATTTACATGACAGAGCTTCCTGTGGGATCAGCCTGAGAGTAGACTTTAGCTGGATGAGCTGAATGCTTATCTTTGCTTAGCTTCTTCCCATCTTCTGCTTCTTTCACTGTGTTACAAGCTTCACTTAAGAGACTCCCATCAGTAAGTCACTTGCTTATTATCTGGTTTTAGGGAACCCTACCTAGGGAATCCTGCTAAAAAAATTTTCAGTGACTCCCTGCTATTTAACAGGTTAAGTCCAACTTCCTAAGACTAGAATGAACAGACTATTTTGTCATTCAAATCTGTATCTTCTGCTTTATTTCCTTTTTTTTCCTCTACTCAGAATCTGAGCTGTGCTGAAAAAGTAATACTGTGCGGCAGCTAGGCTCTAGTATTTTGAAATCATATATTTTATATATTTCTACATTTCTGCTGATTGTCATCCCCTCCCCTTTTTCCAACTGTTTTCTATCCTTCAAGCTCAGGTTTTCAGTGTCTAAAAAACTGTATATGCACAGTTGTTGTTTGAGCAAATGATCCTACTTCTAGAAGTCTATTCCAAGGACACACTGGCAAAGCTATAGAAAGACCAATGTGCTTGACTATTCATTGTTGTGATATTGTAATAGAAAAAGAGTTAAAATAACTAAATGTTCATTAAAAGAAGAGTAAGGGATAAATTATAGTACATCTACTATAGAGTACTGTACAGCTATAAAAATGAAAGAATATCTCTGTAGATACATAGAACAATCCCCAGGATATACTGTTGAATAAAAAAGGCAAGGATAAATGTGTTTATAGTGTGGTACCATTTATCTAAGTAAGTGTAATGGAACTGTGGATATGTGTTTACTTACATTAAAGCCAAAATAACAATGGCAGAACCTGCCATATTGTAAAACACACACACACACACACACACAATTACTTTTTAAATGTTACCAATGGGAGAAGGGAAGGAAGAGAAAATGAAAGTGATGCAGATAGAGAGTAGAGGTTAGGGATAGAATCTTGACTTCTTCGAACTTTGTGTGTATGAGACTTTGGAACCATTTAAATATTTTATATATAATTTTTGGGAAACACTGTTAACTCTTACAACAGTGATTTCTAACAGATGAGCCCAAACAGTATGGCAAAACACACTCAGGTGAATTACTCCAAGTCTTTGTAAACTAGTGATTTGATTTTTCTCTGGTGGGATACACCCAAAGGACAGAGGGAACAACATCAGCTCTTAACCTGTTTTTAATGACTGTGTTGTTAGTGGCAGTTTTGGTATTATTATAAAAAGGCTGTTGTGTGTGCTTTGTGTGATATAGCAAAGAATTAATTATGTTGATATTCTTAAGAACCAGAATATTTGGCATAGGGGAAAAATACAAATATAAGATCAATAAGTTTAAGTGAAAAGCCTATATCCTGCTTTGAATGAAAACTATCATTGTGAACTCATAATTTTTTTTTTAATTTTAAACACAAAAGTACAATCTCTACAGGTAGTGAACATAGCTAGAGTCTAGGGATTCTTTCTTTTTTTCTCAACTTTTCTGTAAGGCTGAATTATTTAAGTTTAAAACATAGACATTTCTTAGATCTGTCCACTGTTACCAACACCAAAACAGCGAGTACCCCAAGTATGCAGATTCTAGTCTTAAAATATATTTTCAACTAAAAAGAATCAGAGTCTCTTGGAATAATGGTTGAGTCTAGGTCAAGAGCAGATGGTATTTACAAAATGAGCCTAAAATGCCTTATGCCAGAAGGCAAGAACTATGAAAGATCACTAGGGTTGTGTCAGAAGAGCTCAGGAGCCAGCTTCAGAAGTCTTCTACTGGAAAGAGTTGAGAAAATTTGAACATGAATAAGAATAATAATTGCAGTGTAATGAATTATACCTAATACCTTAAGATGCATACGTTTATCCAAAAAATTATTAATGTTTAATAAAGTAAACCATCAGGCTTTAATAGGTTAAACCTGCAGGAGACGTGGTTTGATCCCTGGGTTGGGAAGATCCCCTGCAGGAGGGCATGGCAACCCATTCCAGTGTTCTTGCCTGGAGAATCCCATGGACAGAGGAGCATGGTGGGCTACAGTTCAAAGGGTTGCAAAGAGTTGGATATAACTGAGCACTCAGGCATATGCACAGGGAATGAAAGTTACTGTTTTTAAAACTGGTAGAAGTCAAGGAAAATAATTAGATTTTTCATCCTCCTTTTTATATAAATCGTACTTCAGTGTAACCTAATATTTGATGACAGGAAGTTTCTGTCTACAGAAGTATTCCAGCCAATAAGTGATTATGGATTTGTAAAATTAGACAGTCACCATTTGGCAATGCCTATTGAATTAATGGATCTAAGCAGTAATTATCAATGCTGCCCAAATCATTAAAGAAGACAGTCTTATGTGCCTCCAGATAAAACTAACCATTCTCTCTGAAGAAGTATTGGCAAAAACAAAAACCACAGCAAAACAACTTTATCCCGAACTAACTACTAATTTACAGAAATTACAAAGGGCACAGGAACATTTTAAACCACATCACAGGGAGGCAAAGGGGAAAATCTAGACTGTGGAAAACTCAAAGGACAAACAACTCAGGTTTTTGAACAGTAACAGCAATGACAAAATTACAAGAGAGAAAATGAGGCAGAGGAAGAGAATAGAGAGATTAAAAGAGACATAAAAGACTGTTGATCAGTCAGTCTTGCTTAGAGTCAGATTTGTGCAAACAAACTGAGATAATCAGGAAAATTTGATAGCTAAATAGATATTTGATACTAAAACATTCTCACTTTGTATTTAGGTATGATGATGGTATTTGTTTACAAAAAAGCACTCTTTTTAGAGATTACATACTGAACTATTTACAAATGATGTGATGTCTGGTGAATGGAATTTTCTTCAAAGTGATTTGAGCAAAAAAGGGGTGATGTGGAAGGCATGTGGGTAGAGATGAGGGTAAAGTGAGTTTCCTCGTGAGTTGATAATTGAGGAAAATGTGTGTGAATACAAAGGAGTTTGTTTTACTCTTCCTTCTCCTTTTGTATTAGTGTGAAAAATTCCATAATAAAGAGTAAAATTTTTAGATCATGGGTAGGAAGGTGCAGAAGATAGTGAAGGAAAGGAGGAGAGAATATTCAGCGCCTGTTAGCATTAGCAGGCATGCTCGGTGTTTTTGATATGTTATTAAATCTAGTTCTTGTATCAGTCTGATGAAGTGGTTATGCTTTTCTTGGCTTACAGATAAGGAGACTGAAGCTAGTATGATTAAGTGATTTGCTGCAAGTCTCAGAATTAGTACTGGTTCTTCATCTGTCTGATTCCAAACCCATGCTTGTCCCTTGCACTATGTACCATGTACTCCACTTTAAGAGAAAAATCTGAAAGTGAGTTTAATTCATTATTTGAACAACTTTATTGAGAGAAAATTCACATAAAATCTTCCCCTTTAATATGTATAGTTTAGTGGGTTTTAGTATATTCAAAGAGTTGTGTAACCATTTTGTTGTTAGCGTTTAGTCAGTAAGTCATGTCCAACTCTTTTGCAACCCCAGGGACTGTAGCTCACCAGGCTCCTCTGTCCATGCGATTTTCCAGGAAAGAATACTGGAGTGGGTTGCCGTTTCATACTCCAGGGGATCTTGCTGACCCAGGGATCCAACCTGTGCCTCTTGTATCTCCTGCATTGGCAGACGGACCACTACTACAACTTAAATTTAGAACATTTTCATCATCCCAAGAAATCCCATCTCTACTCCCCATTCCTCCTAATCCCTTAGCCTAAAACAACCACTACTTTGCCTTCTGTCTCTTTAAATTTGCCATACTAGAAATTTCATTCAAATGCAGTCATAAAATATGTGATCTTTTTTCACTATCTTCTATCATTTAGCATAATGTTTTCAAGCTTCATTAATGATGTGGCATATATCAGTACTTCTTTTTATTGCTGAAAAATATTTTGTGGTATAAATATACTATGAGTGCTCAGTCACTAGTCCTGTCCAACTCTTTGAGACCCTTTGGACTGTAGCCTGCCAGGCTCCTCTGTCCATGGGATTTTTCAGGCAAGAACACTGGAGTGGGTTGCCATGTCCTCCCCAAAGGGATCTTCCTGACCCAGGGACTGAACCTGAATCTCTTGGGTCTCCTCTGTTGCAGATGGATTCTTTACCTCTGAGCCATGGGAGAAGCCCAATAGATATACCACGTTTTGTTTATTCATTCATCAATTTGTGGACCTTTGAGTTGTTCTGCTTGTCAGCCATTAAGAAGGATGTTTGTAGGAACATTCCTGCACAAGTTTTGTGTGGATATGTTTTTAAAATTTCTCTTGTATATGTAGGGAATGAAAATGCTAAAACATAACTCACTCTGTGTTTAACTTGTTGAGGAATTATCACTGTTTCGCATAGTGGCAGTACCACTTTACATTCCAGCCAGCAAGTATTAAGGTTCAAATTTCTCCATATTCTTGCTGACACTTGTTGTTTATCTTAAATTATAGCCATCCTTCTGATGTAAAGTATCAATATTATTTTACTGTGGTTTTGATTTACATTGTCCTAAAGACGCTTACTCCTTGGAAGGAAAGTTATGACCAACCTAGATAGCATATTCAAAAGCAGAGACATTACTTTGCCAACAAAGGTTCGTCTAGTCAAGGCTATGGTTTTTCCTGTGGTCATGTATGGATGTGAGAGTTGGACTGTGAAGAAGGCTGAGCGCTGAAAAATTGATGCTTTTGAACTGTGGTGTTGGAGAAGACTCTTGAGAGTCCCTTGGACTGCAAGGAGATCCAACCAGTCCGTTCTGAAGGAGATCAGCCCTGGGATTTCTTTGGAAGGAATGATGCTAAAGCTGAAACTCCAGTACTTAGGCCACCTCATGCGAAGAGTTGACTCATTGGAAAAGACTCTGATGCTGGGAGGGATTGGGGGCAAGAGGAGAAGGGGACGACAGAGGATGAGATGGCTGGATGGCATCACTGACTCGATGGCCGTGAGTCTCAGTGAACTCCGGGATGGACAGGGTGGCCTGGAGTGCTGCGATTCATGGGGTCGCAAAGAGTTGGACACGACTGAGCGACTGATCTGATCTGAATGACTAACAATGTTGGTAATGCATTATTGAAACATTGAATCATACATTACCTTAATTTTCTCATTCTTTTATTCACTCTACAAATGTATATCAAATACTTTCTATTAATATATGCCAGACCTTGGAGAAGAAATGACAATTCACCTTTTGTAGGTGAAGGCAAGAATGTTAGTAGCTGATGGGTTTGGTGATAAGAAAATGAACAAATCCTCTGCTGATTGCTTTCATTTTCTCACTGAGATAAGCAACATGATCAGTTGAGAATCAGGAGAGAGACAGGAGATATTGTAATTAAGGAATAAAAATGTATCTGAACTGAAAGGGAAAAACACAACTAATTGAACTTCAATTAATCTTGCAGTATGGCACATGCATTTTTAAAATGTGTTGTTAAAGGATAATTGCTTTACAGAATTTTGTTGGTTTCTGCCAAACATCAACGTGAATCAGCCATAGGTATACATATGTCCCCTCCCTCTTGACTCTCCCTCCCATCTCCCTGCCCATCGCATACCTCTAGATTGTCACAGAGCCCACGTTTGAGTTCTCTGAGTCATATAGCAAATTCCCATTGGCTATCTGTTTTACATATGGTAATGTAAGTTTCCATGTTACTCTCTCCATACATCTCACCCTCTCCTTCCTGCCCCTGCTCCATGTCTATAAGTCTGTTCTCTATGTCTCTCTCCCTTGCTGCCCTGCAAATAATATCATCAGTACCATCTTTCTAGAGTCCTAATGCATATATATACATTAGTATATGATTTTTATCTTTCTCTTTCTGACTTACTTCACTCTGTAAAATAGGCTTCAGGTTCATCCACCTCAGTAGAAATGACTCAAATGCATTCCTTTTTATGGCTGAATAATATTCCTTTGTATATATGTACCACAGCTTCTTTATCCATTCATCTGTCTATGGACATCTAGATCGCTTCTATGTCCTAGCTATTGTAAATAGTGCTGCAGTGAACATTGAGGTACATGTGTATTTTTCATTTTTGGTTTCCTCAGGGTATATGCCTAGTAGTGGGGTTTCTGGGTCATATGGTGGTTTTATTCCTAGTTTTTTAAGGAGTCTCCACACTGTTTTCTATAGTGGCTGCATCAATCTACATTCCCACTAACAGTGACACATGCATTTTTAACTTTATTAGTAATACAGAATTTCTCTCAAGAGATTTTGAGAGAAACAACAGTTTGTTATAATATATTTTGCTCCTGATCCTTGCCAACACTGGCTATCGTCAAGTATTTTAATGAAAGTTTTTTCTCATGGATTCAGTTATTGCTTGTAATACTTAATTTCCAGTAAGATTGAATGCCTGCTTTTCTCTTTTGCTCATTTTTATTGCCCACTTATTTTTTCCTTTAGATTTGTGTGAGTTTATTATATATTTTGGACATCAACTCTTGTTGGTCTGGTGTGTCTCAAATACCTTCTTAAATTTTTAGGCTTGTCATCACTTTTTAAATAGTGGCTTCTATTAACAGGCATTTTTAACATTAACTTATCATGTTTTGTTTAAGAAATCTTTTCTACTTAACATCATAAAAGTATTACTTTTTATTTTCTATTGAGGATTCTGTTTTTTATCTTTAATCTACTTGAAATTTTTTTTAATATTGTAAGAAGTTGGAACATATTTTCCCCTATATGCATAATAAATTTCTTGTAACCATTTATTGAAAAGTTCATTTGTCCATAAATGTGCATGCTTCTGTTACTTACCTTGTTTCTGGACATTCAATTTTCCTCTTTGGTCCATTTGCTTATATTTGCTACTCTATTGGGTTTGGAGTCACTTTGTATTTTAGATTAGTATGAGAGAATTGACATCTTTACATTTTTGAGTCTTTCTACTCATGAACAAGGCATGTTTCCATTTAATTAAATATTGTAGTGTTTTGTGAAAAAGTCATATAATATATTCAAAAAGAGCAGGCAGATTTTTGTTAAATTGATTCCTAAGTACTTTGTGTTCTTGATTACGATTGTAAATGGTATCTGTTTTACAAGTTACATTTTAAAACTTGTTGGCATATAGGAATGAAAATTATTTTTCTAGTTTTATCTTAAATTTAGTAAACTTGCTAAACTCATTAATTTGTAACTTGTTTCTGAATTCTCTTGATTTTTCTATATAAAAAATATATGTGAATGATAATAGTTTTGTTTCTTCTTTTCAATTAAGTGATGAGATTACTTTGGGATAACCACACTGAATACTTTCTGTTAGAAAATAGAAATAATGAGAAGTTTATAGAAGTGAGTGGTTCATCAGTCAGCTCAGTTCAGTTGCTCAGCGTGTCCAACTCTTTGCAACCCCATGAATCACAGCATGCCAGGCCTCCCTGTCCATTGACAACTTCTGGAGTTCACTCAAACGCATGTCCATTGAGTCAGTGATGCCATCCAGCCATCTCATCCTCTGTCGTCCCCTTCTCCTCCTGCCCCCAATCCCTCCCAGCATCAGGGTCTTTTCCAATGAGTCAACTCTTCGCATGAGGTGGCCAAAGTATTGGAGTTTTAGCTTTAGCATCAGTCCTTCCAATGAACACCCAGGACTGATCTCCTTCAGAATGGACTGGTTGGACCATCCAAGGGACTCTCAAGAGTCTTCTCCAACACCACAGTTCAAAAGCATCAATTCTTCGGCGCTCAGCTTTCTTCACAGTCCAAGTCTCACATCCATACATGACCACTGGAAAAACCATAGCCTTGACTAGACAGACCTTTGTTGGCAAAGTAATGTCTCTGTTTTTGAATATGCTAGCTAGGTTGGTCATAACTTTCCTTCCAAGGAGGAAACATCTTTTAATTTCATGGCTGCAGTCACCATCTGCAGTGGTTTTGGAGCCCAATAAAATAAAGTCTGACACTGTTTCCTCTGTTTCTAGCAGCTCTCAAATCCTGCTGGACAGATGTTATCAGGTCTTTCTGTCCAAGGTGTTGGGAGGTGTTCCTTAATTGGGCCCTAGTTCTATTCCCTGGGAGTCCCCATCCATTGTTTTCCATATCTTGTGGCTTCACCGTCTGGACGTTTCTTTCTTTCTTTCTTTTTTAACCTTTTGGCTACTTCTGAAGAAAGCATTGGAACGGATTCCTTTGAGTAACTTCTTCAACTTTCTGACTTTGTGTAGAGAAAATGGAGTTGCTAAGGGCTATTTATTATTTATTGAATAGTCTCAGTCCTTTTTACTTCAGTTGCCTTTGCCAACTACCTCAAATAATTTTTGTGTTTCCTGGGTATTTGATTCAGAGATTAAGTTAACATTTCAAAGTTGCACAGGCCAAAACTGATTCTGAAGCTGTAAATATATTTATGGATTTTTTTTTCCCTAAAACATGTCTTTCCTTAATCCTCTTAGTGCAAATATAGGCTTAACATTTAATAGTATTACTGTTAATTTTCTATTTTTTTTTTTAATTTTTAAACTTTACAAAATTGTATTAGTTTTGCCAAATATCAAAATGAATCCGCCACAGGTATACATGTGTTCCTTCAAATGATATTAAATTGTGGCAGATAAATATGCCTTTTCAGTAATTGCAAGTCATTAATTTGATTGCATGAGTTCACAGCTGAAAGCTTTGATTTACTAGCTTTGGGAATATAAATACAGAAGGGTATCAGATCAGTTTCTATGTTATGCAAACACTAAAAATTATTTGCTACATTTTCATGAAGTTTGGGGACTCAAAATCAAGATATCTAACTATTTTCTGTCACTTATTATCACTTGGATAAATGTTCACTAAATATGTCTAAATCATATTTCACATGTTTTTGGTGTGTATTGGTATATTAATTAATACTACATTGTATATATTTTAAATTGTATTTGTATAATATTTGGGGGAATTGTAAAGATTCAGTTGATCAGATCTAAATTTTAAGGAATTGTTCGAGACTCTTGTAATATTGCAAATTATAAGCTTGTTTCTCAATTTAAGATATTTTAAAATATATTTTTCCTTATTATAAGTACATATTTATCATTAAATATTGAAAAGACATGCAAATGCCAAAAGAAGAATTAAGAATTACCTGTAGTCCCTTCATTCAGATAAAACCATTAAATTTTGGTGTTACCATTGTGTTTTCCAGTAAATCAAACAGTGTCTGGCACATAGTAAATCATAATAAATATAAAAGAATGGATAAATGAAGGAGTTAGTCTATGAATGATGCATTGATGTTTTATAGTAGAAACCCTGAGAGGTTTTGATTATCGTTTTTTTATTGAAAGTGCCTGACTTTAAGCTTTGATTGCTGAGGCATCTACCTCAAAGCTGGTGTCCATGGAGTTTCCCAGGCAAGAATACTGTGGTTGGTTGCCATTTCTTTCTCCAGGGGATCTTTTCAACCTAGGGATTAAACCCAGGTCTCCTGAATTGCAGGCAGATTCTTTACTGACTGAGCTGCCAAGGATGCCTACTTCAAACGTAGCTATCACTAATAAACATATTTCATAGATCCAGGTCCCACCCCCACCTTGTAGTTCCTTTGTCTTAGAGATGTTAGTTGATTTTAATAACCTGATGATTCATTTTTTTTTTCCAACTGGCCACTTAGTTTTTCTCTTCCCACTTTACATTTCTACTCTCTCTTTTAAATTTGCCAGTGAAGAATGAGCCCATAAAAACCCATAGCCCCCACCTTTAACCCCAGTAAAAGCAGAAACCCAGGCCCATGCTTGCTCTCTTTTGCTCTCCCTCTGTGTGGTATCAGGTATACTGTGTAATTCGAGATTCTGTAAGTCATCAGTTCAGTTCAGTCGCTCAGTCGTGTCTGACTCTTTGTGACCCCATGGACTGCAGCATGCCAGGCTTCCCTGTCCATCACAAACTACCGGAACTTGCTCAAACTCATGTCTGTCGAGTCGGTGATGCCATCCAACCATCTCATCATCTGTCGTCCCCTTCGCTTCCTGCCTTCAATCTTTCTCAGCATTGGAGTCTTTTCCAGTGAGTCAGTTCTCTGCATCAGCTGGCCAAAGTATTGGAGTTTCAGCTTCAGCATCAGTCCTGCCAATGAATATTCAGGACTGACTTCCTTTAGGATGGACTGGTTGGATCTCCTTGAGTCCAAGGGACTCTCAAGAGTCTTCTCTAACACCACAGTTCAAAAGCATCAATTCTTCAGTGCTCAGTTTTCTTTATGGCCTAACTCTCATATCCGTACATTACCACTAGAAAAACCATAGCTTTGACTAGACAGACCTTTGTCGGCAAAGTAATGTCTCTGCTTTTTAATATGCTGTCTAGGTTGGTCATAGCTTTTTTCCAAGGAGCAAGCGTCTTTTAATTTCATGTCTGCGGTCACCATCTTCAGGGATTTTGGAGTCTCCCAAAATAAAGTCTGTCACTGTTTCCATTGTTTCCCCATCTATTTGCCATGAAGTGATAGGACCAGATGACATGATCTTAGTTTTTTGAATGTTGAATTTAAGCCACCTTTTTCACGCTCCTCTTTGACTTTCATCAAAGAGGCGCTTTAGTTCTTCTTCACTTTCTGCCATAAGGGTGGTGTCCTTTGTGTATCTGAGGTTATTGATATTTCTCCCAGCAATCTTGATTCCAGCTTGTGCTTTATCCACCCTGGCATTTCACATAATGTACTCTGCCTATAAGTTTAATAAGCAGCATGACAATGTACAGCCTATTTGTACTCCTTTCGCAATTGGAACCAGTCTGTTGTTCCATGTCCAGTTCTAACTGTTGCTTCTTGACCTGCATACCAATTTCTCAGGAGGCAGGTAAGATGATCTGGTATTCCATCTCTTGAAGAATTTCCTACAGTTTGTTGTGTTCTACACAGTCAAAGTCTTTGGCGTAGTCAATAAAACACAAGTAGATGTTTTTCTGGAACTCTCTTGCTTTTTCTATGATGCAGTGGATGTTGGCAATTTGATCTCTGGTTCTTCTGTGTTTTCTAAATCTGGCTTGAACATGTGGAAGTTCATGGTTCACATACTGTTGAAGCCTGGCTTGGAGAATTTTGAACATTCCTTTGCTAGCATGTGAGATGAGTGCAATTGTGTGGTAGTTTGAACGTTCTTTGGCATTGCCCTTCTTTGGGATTGGAATGAAAACTGACCTTTTCCAGTCCTGTGGCCACTGCTGGGTTTTCCAGATTTGCTGGAATATTGAGTGCAGCACTTTCACAGCATCATTTTTTAGGATTTGAAATAGCTCAACTGGAATGCCATCACCTCCACTAGCTTTGTTCATAGTGATGCTTCGTAAAGCCACACAAAAATGCTTCTGTAAGTCATAAACCTTTATTTTTTCAAGTTGCCCGCTGATTATTGCTGGAGTGTCTTGCACTTATACTAAGAACCACAAGGGCTGGTTCAATAACAGTGTTAGTTATTGGTAGGCTGAAACTGGCACATGAAGATATACCCATATGAATTTTTTAAACACAAGTTAGATCTTATAATAGGTATTGCTTTTTAATCTACTTTGTTTCCATACTAAGGTATCCCTAGCAGTTGCATGTCTTTGGTGTTCATTTTAAAGTATTAAACGATGTAAATATTTAAAATATCATTTTAAGAGTCCCATCATATCCTAGCTTATGAAAAATGATCGCATTAGCATTTTTTAAAATTAGCATAGCATGCCTGTCATTGATACTGCTCTGCTTCCAACCTGTACTGGATTTCTCTAAGTGTTAGTCACTCTGTTGTGGCTGACTCCGTGACGCTATGAACTGTGGCCCACCAGGCTCCTCTCTGTTCATGAGATTCTCCAGGCAAGAATACTGGAGTGGGTTGCCATTTCCTTTTCCAAGGGATCTTCCCAACCCAGGGATTGAACCCAGGTCTCCTGCATTGCAGGCAGATTCTTTACCGTCTGAGCCACCAGGGAAGCCCCTGGATTTCTAGAAGTCCAAAATGCTTTGCATTTGGAGGCAATGTATCCTTCTAACCCTATCTCTCCTGAACTTTGTTCTCTGACTCCACCTCAATTTCTTCCACATTTGAGAAATTATGTATCATTTTCTAACAACACCAAGCTCTTTCACTATGTGGGCCTTCCCATACACTCCTCCTTGTGTTGCAAATGCTAATCCTCCCCTCTTCCATCTTGAGAACAAACACACAGCCTAAGAAATCCAAATCAAAAAAAAAAAAAAAAAAAAAAGAAATCCAAATCAAAGATTTCATTCCTGGATCCTTTACCAAAAACGGCCTTCATGAGTGGGCACCAATCCTATAGAGGAAGTCATCTGTAGAGATGGAAAGAACTGAACTTTTATGTCATTTCAGAAGGAAAGGAAACAAAAGGAACATTTTGATTTGAGGAAGCAGTTTAAAATCTAAACAAGAATATTTCCCTATCACCCTTTTCATGGCAATATGTTATCTAAGGCACAGAAATTCTTTTCTTCTCTTCAGGAAACCATGGCATTTAGTTCTTCTCTTCTGAGACCTCGTGTGATTGGAGAGTGGATTGGTCGAGAAGAGAATGATGCTGACCCACTGGCCGCTGAAATGCTGCAGCCCCCCATTCCCAGAAGTAAAAACGAACAATGGGAAAATGAAGACAGCAGCGCGAGCCCTGCAGGAAGGTGAGATGAGATGTCTTCTAAGATCCTAAACACTTTCATCATTTCAGACAAACGGGAAATCACATGCATGATTTTGATGAGATAACTCTTAGCAATTTTATATAGAATATTATATCACATATAAGATAAAAATTAATTTATATCTTTTAAAATTAGAGTTTTCTCAGATTTGCTTTAAGATTTGGTTTTGATTTTTTGCTTTACATCTAGCAAGCTTATCATTTCTTTGCTACCAAAACCAAATAGAAAAATAATTACAAGGACATAAACTGTCAGTCAAGACCTACTGTAATATGGACAAGACCGGCTTATTATTAATTAGGGTGAGGGTTAAGATTGGAGAGGGAAGACTTCTGATTTACCAGAGAGATCTAGTTATTCAGCAAGAAGAAAACTATTAAATATATGTTAGTCTATGGTGGTTTAGTTGCTAAGTTGTGTCCAACTCTTGCTACCCCATGGACTGTAGCCCACCAGGCTCTTCTGTCCATGGGATTTTCCAGGTAAGAATACTGGAGTGGGTGGTCATTTCCTTCTCCAGGGGATCTTCCTGACCCTGGGATTGAACCCAAGTATGAAAGACTATACAAGGTAGAATTAGATGGAATATGTATAGAGAAACCTTGGTTTAGAACCATTTGAGTTTAGAGTTGATAACTATGAATGAATATAATTATTTACATTCTCTACAGTTTAACTTTAGAAATGATTTTGAAACTATTATAATTTGTGAATTTGAAAGTCCCTGATTTATTTCACTCAATCCTATGATGCTCAAAATGGTTTCAGAAGATTTGCCCTAAGTTTCCATGTACAGGTGCTCATGCATGCTAAGTTGCTTCAATGTGTCTGACTCTTTGAGATGCTCTGGACTATAGCCCTCTGTCCATGGGATTCTCCAGGCAAGAATACTGGAGTGGGTTGCCATTTCTTTCTCCAGGGGATCTTTCTGACCCAGCCATTGAAGTTGCATCTTTTTATGTCTCCTGCATTGGAAAGCAGTTCTTTACTACTGAGAAGCCCCCTCTCTATACTAGTAGAAGTCAGATGATTTTGAAAAGTCTAGATAATATTTTTTAGAAAAAGTGTATTCAGTATAACTATTTCTTGTAGTACTAACTGCAGTGAGTAAAATTTGAAATGAACATGAAAACTTCTATGAGGAAGTTGGAGTGAAAAGGCATTATCAAGGCATGGCTTATACAAGGTTGAGAAAAAATGCTCATGGACTGAAATGTGATGGGAACTTAAACTTTCTGTGAGTGTTGCTAGCTGAGCGCCACAGAAGAGTTTTTCCTGTGCATAGCATAGCCACAGTAACTTCGTGTTTCCTGCATTAAATTTAGCAGCAACCAATAACCATTCTTTCTCAAGGAGAAAATTGTATTTTCTACAATGTAATAGCTTTCAGGGTTTTTTTACTTTAACTTATCACTTGGTTAGAGGGAAGGAAATTCGGAATACTCGTTTAATGTGCTTCAGGCATATAGAAAATTGATTCTGTTTCCATGAAAAATAACTTTTAAATTATTTAAATAGTTGAAGTGTACTGTATAAGGAGAAGAAAACCATTTCTAAAAATCCATTTACCCTCTTTCGTGAAATGTCAGATCAATTTCACCTGTCAATGAGGGTAATTTTATTTTTAACACTAGACATATGAAACACACTAGACCTTTATCTTTATTCATTGCTAGATCTTTAGTTCTTAAATATAAAATAGAGAAATGTCAGTTTTCATTGTGCTTTCATTTAGTCATAATAATAAATAGGAGCTATTTACTGCAAATGTTAGCCCTTCTATTTTCTTCCTAGCTTCAGTGAGCTTTTATTTCCTCTTGAATATCCAATAAAGGAGACTTTCTCTTCCAATCCTACTAATATCCACTACCCAGAAAACTCAGTCCATGGAGCTCTCGCTCAAATATTTGTTTTGAAAGCTTGTTTTCACTTTTATTTTTCTCTATCTTTAAATAATGAGTTGCTATATTACCTCTATCTTTAAATAATGAGTTGATATATTACCTTTGAAATGAAGGAAGTGGTGAAAATCCTGCTCAGATGCCCCATTAGAGAAAAAAGAAGGCATGCTTTCTGAACTAAATTTAAAGAGTAGCAATCAAGTTATGGGTGAGAAACTATATTCCATCATCTAATACAAAACCAAGATTTCTGAATTTATGCCAGGAGCTCACACAGCACTAAATTTGACTTGAATGAATAAAAACAGATTGGGGAGCAATTTCCTAGGGACTCAAGAGTCTGTTGCTAGAGTATTAGCTTTTGCCCTTGAATAGTAATGACCTTGTTTTATAACGTAGCAGTCTTTAAAATTAGCAGATTAATTACATTCTAGACTCCTGAAAGGGAAGACTTAATTTTTAAGGATGACTTCTGTTTTTCTCTCCCCCACTGGACCTCCTACATTGTCATTGTCAGTAGACATCTGCTATGTGAGTAAAGGAGGCACAGAAGACTGTGAGCAGACATCTAATAAATAAAAGTTATTTATACGAAGGGTTGTTCATAGTCTATCTTAACATTTTATCCTTTTTCCTATTATGGATTCCCCTCCTGTTAATTGCTCAGGTCTTATTTGAATGGTTGTTATTACAACACCCAATCTTTAGTACATCGCTAATTTTCCCTCTCATTCAGAACAATACAGACATAATAGGTTGGACTTTCATCATTAGATTAGATAGGATTAAATAAATTGTGCAGTAAACCATTAAGAGTCTTATGAATAGACTCTTACCCCCCATATTTTCCTGGAACTTTTAAAAAATGATACACTTTGCCTGAACTTTTTCCTTAGGTCCTACAAATACAGCATTGTGTGAAGAGGGTAAACAACTTTAGTATACATAGCTGTCATCTGAAAGGTTAAGTGCTGGTTAAAATGAAGGCAATTATGAGGGCAATATAGAGAAACTAATAAAATAAGACAAGACAATGTAGTTGTTAATTGTTAAGAGAGTTTAAGAAAGTAAAGCATCTGAACAAGAAAACAGAAGGAGGAGTCATAAGAGAAAGGCGAATGCGTTAGGGAACGATTGCATGCTTTCTATGATTGTCATGTGCTGCCATCTGACATTGGTTGCTGTGGCTTGTCTAGGTGTTTAGTGGGAAGCATGTATATTCATTGCACATTTAGAGTGATTAAAAATAATCACACATTGATAATATAAATGTAAATAAAAATTGAGTTAATAAACCTATATACTTATATTTTGAGCCATCTTAATTAGAATTTTCAATAGCTGATAATAGATTTCCTAAAATTACTTGCTAAATTATAATTGAATTTTTAAATAGGCTTATCAAGCCTTGAAAGCCTAATGAAGCTCCTCTAAGATGAACCACTTTATTAAAGTAAGAATAACATCAATAAATATTATAGATCTTGTAAATTGACTTTATTCATTGAGAGCATTGTTATCAGATGTAAGTATGCCATAAAATGAATAGAAAATTTTATGACCTGGAAATATATATTAAATATTGAAAGCTAAATTCACTTCCCACAAGCAGTGCTCCTTTTCATTAAAGCTCATAATTGCTTCTGATATATCTGCTAACAAACCCTAGAAATGTTCCCCTCCTGTTAGAGCTCTTCTGCTGGCAGCTAGAAAGAAACAACAAACAAGCAAATATATTAATTTATGCCATAAATTCAAGTAGTGATAAGAGGTATGATGGAAAATAAACCAGAACAAGAAAGAAGAAAATGGATGGAGGGCACTTTAAAAAAAAAAAGAAGTCAAGAATAAAGAAAGAATCATAAAATTGTCTAATTTTGGCTGTTGTGGGCATGTTAGAAAATATATAATACATGTGGCAGAGACCATATCAAACTTAGTAATTTCTTTGCTATTCTCGAATATTCTCCCTTGCAGATTTTTAGCATAAAGAATATTGATTAATCAAAAGTGATTTTGCCAAAATAATTAAAAAACAAATCTTAAAAATATCTAAAATATACAAAAATCGCACTTTATAACTCACAAATTTCTCTTTAAAACCAAAAAAGTATATAACTATCATATATTTCAGAATGTCGATGAGGTAATTTTAATATATTAAAATTTTGCTCTCATTTATTTAAGAATGTATTCATTTATTTAGTCAGGAAATACTTACCCTGAGTCAAATAGTCACTTTATGAAACACATTGCTAGTTGTCTTTGGACTCAGACTCAGATGGACTCGTTATTAGACAGCTTTTTGGAGTCAATCTATGTCTCGTTCTGGTAGCACACCACCATCTTCATGACCAAATCATGTATTTTAATGAGACTAAAGAAAACACTTGCGTCACCGTTCATGAAATGGTCTTGGTCATTGTCAGCTGATGAATGGGAGTTACACGTTTGTCATCTGCTGCTTGTTCCTCATTATTTACATTCCAATCTATTCGTTCGTTTTTCTTTTGTTTCACTACCTATCTTTCCATTTCCCTGGATTCTCACATCTCTCAAGTTGGAGGACTCATATTACGTCTACTTAAATTAATTCATATTTTATTAGAAAATATGAGATTCAAAAAGAAAGTGTGAATTTGTTAAATATTTATTGAGCATTACTTAGCACAAGGGAATGTGCTAGGTACTGGGCGAGACCAATATGGAAACAAAAACTGTGACTCCAAGTATTGGGTTGACCAGAAAGTTTGTACAGATTTTCCCATAAGATGTTATGGAAAAGCAATACTTGCTTTAAAGTGAGGAGAATGGCAAGGACATATGTCTTATTTCTGCAGCTCAGTGCACACAATACCTGGTACATAGCAAGCAGTTAATGTCTTGCTAAATAAATTATAAAAATATCACATTTAGACATATAAAGAAAAAAAAGAGGTCTTTTGCATAAATCAAAATGCAGCAATTAAGGGTAAAACTTTTTGTGATCTCTTCAACAACTTGGGCCTTAATACAAAGAGAACCTGTTAATTTCTGATTAAGAGTCAAGACAAAGGGCACAGATTTTCCAACTAAGCTTCAGTAGTGAACTAAACAAGCTTAGCAGATAGCTCAAGAGAGGAATCATCCAGTTTTCCTACAAAAGAGACCATGCAGGGTGAGAAAAGTCTAACCCTTACCAACCTGTGTTCATAATCAGAATGTGAAATAGAAGGGAGCAAGGTCAGACCCCCTGAAAGAGTGGGGCCAGGAGGAGGAGAGCAGATATCAAAATCCAGACCATTCAGTGGGAGGAGGTAGAGGGGACGGCCACTTTCAATTGTCCTTTTCCAGGTGATCCTTGTTTAGAACTTGTGTTAGACCAAAGCAAAGTGGAGTCCTGAAGTATATTAATAGGCTTTCCCACATGGCTCAGTGGTAAAGCGGAGAAGGCAATGGCACCCCACTCAAGCACTCTTGCTTGGAAAATCCCATGGATGGAGGAGCTTGGTAGGCTCCAGTCCATGGGGTTGCTGAGAGTCGGACACGACTGAGCGACTTCACTTTCACTTTTCACTTTTCACACATTGGAGAAGGAAATGGCAGCCCACTCCAGTGTTCTTGCCTGGAGAATCCCCAGGACGGGGGAGCCTGGTGGGCTGCCATCTCTGGGGTTGCACAGAGTCAGACACGACTGAAGCAACTTAGTAGCAGCAGCAGTAGTGGTAAAGAATCTGCCTGCCAGTGCAGGAGACACAAGAGATACAGGTTTGATCCCTGGGTTGGGAAGATGCCCTGTAGGAGGAAATGGCAACCCACTCTGGTATTCTTGCCTGGAAAATTCCATGGAGAGGGTAGCCTGGTCGTCCATGAGGTCACAAAAAAATGGACATGACTTACTGACTAAACAACAACAACAATATATATAGTCATTATACATTTAGAGTTTTTATTAGAAAATCTACAAATAAATTTTCACTAGATTATTTTGCTAATATATGCTAAAGCTGAAACTCCAGTACTTTGGCCACCTCATGCAAAGAGTTGACTCATTGGAAAAGACTCTGATGCTGGGAGGGATTGGGGGCAGGAAGAAAAGGGGATGACAGAGGATGAGATGGCTGGATGGCATCACCGACTCGATGGATGTGAGTCTGAGTGAACTCTGGGAGTTGGTGATGGACAGGGAGGCCTGGTGTGTTGCAATTCATGGGGTCGCAAAGAGTCGGACACGACTGAGTGACTGAACTGAACTGAACTGATGCATAGATTTGCAAAGCAAAATAATCTAGTGAAAATTTGTTTGTATATTTTCTTTAGTTACCACAGCTAACTGATAATGTCATCATCATTGAAAATTCACACTAAACTATTTCTTCAGCTTAAAGGTGGAGCTCAAGACTAAAGGACTAAAACAGCAGCAACAGCAACACAAGAAACTTCTGGCAGCCATGCTTTCTCAAGATTCTTTTGAGTCTGTCCATAGTCCCACCCCATCTGTAACAGAAGAAGATATTGATAATGAAGATGATGCAATGGAATTGCTGGGTAATTTTAAAAATTAATAATTTCTCTTTTTCTTCTCTGGCATTGTAAAAGTGTGTAGTCATTTAGAGATTTTAAAGGTTTTGAGTGGTTTTGTCATAGGGGAAAGAAACTATTTAACACACACTTTTCATTAGACTTTCATGGAGTTGCATGTGAGAATTAAGTTGAAATCAACTCGGCATGTAAAATATTTATTAGACTATATTTTGTGCTTTGTATAGGCAGCACTTACCTTCTCCCTGCTTAATCAGTCTTTATTCTCTGTGCAATTGTGATACAAATTCAGGTCTATCTGTTTTATTCTCTAATTATTACTGCCTTGGTGACATCTTCTATCTATACAATATATCCAGAGTACCTATTTCAGAGTTCATTCGAAGCTGTCTCGCTATTGTTTCAAAGATGTTTTAGAAAGAGCAAGTTAAACTTAAAGGGGCAGAAAGTAAATTAATGTTTGTATGTCTTCCATAAATGACAGGAAAGTTTGCAGAGATTTCAGTGTTTTTATAATCTTATTACTTTTATGGAAACCTTATTGATGTATATATAGGAAGTCCTTTTGTATCTTTTAATGAAGTAGATGTCTATTTTTGTTTCATCAGAAATCTCTGGATAGTAGTTTGTTTTTTAATTGAAATTCCTTTTGTAAAACCATATTTTCAAAGAAAGAAATGAAATTTTATTTCAGAGTGAATGATCCACATATAAAACAGAGTTTTTATTTCAGTGATGTTATCTATTCTAAATAATTAGGACCATTTTCAAATATTTTGTAACATTATACTAGGAAATGAAAAAATGATAAAGATCATATGAATTTTTCAAATAAGTTTTACATATAGAAAAAGGACCCCCAGAAATATACAGATTTTTTTCTAAACTAGTTTCGTGGGTATTAAGTGTTTAGGCAAGTAAAATATATTATTATAATAAATGATATAGGTCTCCAAGGATAGGCTTACAAAGTGTTATTTAGTTAGTGATGGCAGGTTCACTGATGTCTGATGTTATAATAACTGCATTCATTCCAAAATTGAGAAGACTGTGTCATGGCATTTTCGCTTCATGCTGTCCATCTTTTTTTTTTTTTTTTTAAAGAACTGTTAAGTTTCATTGTATTTTTTAAGGGATCTCATCTCCCACCAGATGTGCCAGATGCGGTGGCTGTACCTTCATCCAACTTCCATTCAGCAAACGTTTACTGAATGCTAGGCACTGGGCTTAGTCCTGGGGATGTAAAAATAATTGTGGTTTCTGTGTATGTTCCAGTGTTCAAAATGAAAGTACAGATACATCACTCAGTTTTCACTACAGGTGCTAATTTGGTTAAGCATAGAGTTGTACACAGGAATAGCATCCATTGCGGAAGTAGGGGCTGGTGATCAAGGAATGCTTTCTAGAGAAACTTGTTCCTCTGCTAAGTCCCGGAGGATAGGTGGACGGAATTTGGCAGGCAGAGTGTGGTCCTGACCCTTGCAGCTTTGCTGATGCAGGAATGGATTCTTGTTGTGCTCCATGACACTGCCTATATGTTGCTCTTCTGCCCTCATCAGTAGCAGTGAAGGGGGCAAGTCTGGAATAGTGACTGTTCATGGATGTGGCCTGTGTGACATCAGTGTTGATGTATCGGTACATGGATAATCGGTTGTACAGATATCCTTCTGTCTCATCCCTTTCCTTTAAATGACAGCTCATGGTCAGTTGATACCCATATGAAGGCAGTTTTACTCTTTCTTGCAGAGAGTATCTTTTGAAAAAATCCAGGCATTCTCTGAATCGCTTTGAGATTCCTTAGAACCTCAGGAATGTCTTATCAGAGTGGTTGTTGTTCAGTTGCTCAGTCATGTCTGACTCTTTGCAACCCCATGCACTGTAGCCCACCAGTCTCCTCTGTACAGGGGATTTCCCAGGCAAGAATACTGCAGTGGCTTAGGAACTCATCTTCAGTAACACCAAGGGATTCTTTAAGGAGACTCAGGCATCCACTCAGTATTGGCATCCCTATATCTCAGCTCTGCTGTTCTGAGGTTTCCAGTCTCCCAAGATGAAGACCAAAGGATTGGGTTTTGGAGACTTCCTAATGTGAGCAATTAATAGCTGGGTCTCAGTTTTTTTTGTTTTTTTTTTTTCATTCAGACACTTTAGCCTGTGGTCTGAACAAATTTAAGAATGAGAGGTAGTTGGAGGTTTGGACTTTTCTCCTTGTGAAGTCTGCATATGTCAGCACAGGCAGATGGTGGTTTACTAACGCTTGTCTCTAGGTTATGAGATTTCTCTGCGATAATATAGAATATTCCAGGCACACTTGGATGTCCCCTTAAATAATGCCATATACAACCCTGTTGCCTAGCTGTCTCAGTGAACAAAGGTCATAATACAGAAAACTCTATCAGCAAATTATTGTGCCCAGAGACTTCATCAATTAAGTAAAATGTTCTTTGAATATGAAATATATTTGTCTCTAAGGCCCTAATATTCCTACTCATTAATATTATTCTATTATTTAGAAATATTTATTTAAAATGTAGACTCAAAGTTTTTTTCAAAGTAGTATATGTAAGTTCATGAATTATAATGTTAGTTATGCCTTTAACTAATGTAGTGAATGGCTCATCTCTTACATGAAATCAAACAGATGTCCATGAATAATTTCAGTTAGTGAAGGAGCTAAGAATTTTTCAGCCATGATATAGTATTAGATGAATATGTGAAGTACAGGTATGAAATAAAATGGTTATTAAGTTACTCAATTTTAAGAACTGTATCTTCAGTAGGTTTGTGCATTCCATCATTGGATTTTAAATCCTACACCAATCAATTGATGCAACATTCCTAAATCAATGTAGAAACTCTATAATATCTATCTTCCTAGTACTTTTAATATTAGATTTGCATCTTGTTGTTTATTATTAAAGAATTTTGAGATAATCATTTTGAAACTCTGATTCTAGAAAAACATAAGTGAAGTGATTGTACATATTTGAGGAAAATATAAATACCAAGTTCTTGAACTTATTTGAAATCGAATTTTAGCATGTGAAATCATTGTAAACTGCAACAGAGACATCTGGTATTTAAAATATCTTTTTGAATCTAAAACATTGTTTAGAATGAATTTACTATAGCTTATGTGTTTTAAAGGTTTAACTTGTGATTGTTAACTATACTGTAATTGGCTGAAAGTTTTATTTATTATGCATGGGAAGCAGTCTATACACTTTGTGCCCTGATAAATAAGTAAAAAACATAATTATTAGTTAACGTTAATATAAGAGAAGATTATTTCTAAGTAAAAACTTGTTGGTTTGAAGGGAAAAAACTTTGAATTAGTAGAACTTATTAAGAGTAAAATTATCGGCCCTTGTTTTGTTTGTTAAGGAATCTAGTATTATTAATATATGCTAATATTTAATTCTTCACAGTTGTGTATTTGTGAATTTCTTTTCTAAGTATACTAGACAAGTGAAAATATTATAATACAATATCTATAATTTTAAGTAGATTATTTTCTATAATTACTTAAAATGCTATTTAAAAACTCATGATATAAAAGTAGCTTTTAGTATGGAATTAAGATATACACATGTGTGTGCTCAGCTGTGTCCGACTCTTTGCCACCCTATGCTCTGTAGCCCACTAGACTCCTCTGTCCTTGGGGTTTTCTCAGCAAGAATACTGGAGTGGGTTGCCATTACCTCCTTCAAGAGCTCTTTCTGACCCAGAGACCAAACCCATGTCTCTTGTGTTTCCTGCATTGGCAGGTGGATTCTTTACCACTATGCCACCTGGAAAGCCTGGAATCAATATATAGCAGAGAATAAAATATCCAAACTTGTGAAATTTTAAGATACAACAATTTTAAGCACCTCTGAAGTTGGTGCTGTAATTACAGAAAAGGTTGAATAAGATATCTGCCAATTCATCTCAAATAAAGTAGTTTTCAACTTCAAATATACGATGTTGTCAGATATTTCAATAATTGTGCTAGAATTGATCACAATGAATAGAATGAGGAAGAATATTCACATTATTTTTAGAGTTATTAAAGTGAATAACTTTTCAAAAGTGGTAAAACAAATACCTGTATATTTTACTCCATTTACTTGCATAGAAGATTTGAGGAACCTCCTTAATTTGAAAGATATTTCAGCTTGTAAATGCGAGTCTATTTTCATTATATTACATGGAATTTTCATTTTATTTTTGATGGGACTTTCATTGCAGTTATGTGTTTGATTATTCTGTATATAATTTATCATTTTAAATGTGATCAGAACTTTCTGAAAGCTACTTTTTTGCACATTTTAGTATGGTATTACTTTAAAAAGCTTTCTTTTAGATTTTTCTCTGAATTGATGATGAAACAAATATCTAAAAATCACTTTCCAGAGAGGCTAAAAAAGAGAAACAGCTTTAGTCATGCTTTATAGTTCCTGGTCTTAGCTTATATATAATCATATCAAAATTAAAACTGTTTTACCAAAAACAAGGTGATTGCAAATATATTTTATTTATTTTAAATTTAATAATTAAAACCAAGTATAATTATTCTAGTATTCTTTGCAGAAAACAGTAATTGAATTTCTAAAACTCAGTTGGCAGTATCTTGCCAAATTATGTAAAATATAAACTTAATTTTCTGGAAGGACTTACTTGTCAAAAGTTTGACAAATTATTTTTTTTTAATTGGATGCGTCTTAAAACAGACCATTCATATTTGCAGAATAAAAACATGCATTTCAACTAATGAGAAATGGATACTGTCACTGATGTTAAAGAAAAAAATAGGGAGGGCCTTTAAATATTTTAAAAAAATATATGTCTATCTCTATACCTGTATTTTAATAATCTAAAGCATATCATATGGTCTAAATCACAGAGGGACATTCTTTAAAACTTCATTTCTTTTGCATATTGATTATTGGGAACATCAGGACGTCAGAAAACTTATAATTTTAAAATGATATTCTTTGTAGAAATTTTTCTTTTAAAAAGTCTCAGGACTTTCCAAAATTATATTTATGGATCCTTTAATAGTGTCTACAAGATTGCTTTAAATATGGTTTAGAAATTCATTCAGCATATACAGAAGTAACTTAATACAGAATTAGTACATATTTGAGATTAAAATATCCAAATTAGTGGATGTTAAGACATAGCAATTTTGAGCACCTCTGAAGTTAGTACTCTAAATTTAGAACATACTGAATAAAATACCTTCCACACCTCTCAATTTAAGTAGCTCTCATTTAAAAATATTAGATAGTCTCAAAAATTCCAGTAATTACACTGGCAATATTAACCAAACGTTATAGAGAATTGTCACGTATATTTTTAAATGTTCACTAAATTAATTAGTACAATTGAAGAGCTAAGATGCATGTACACAGATGTGTGAAAATCTTTTTCACATGCTGAATAACAAAGATTTCCTCCTGTTAAGCCATGGAATATATTGTAAAAGAAATGCCATGAAATACTTCTGCTATAGAGTTTGTCCTGGAGGGCGGTCCTAAGATGGCAAAGGAATAGGACGGGGAGACCACTTTCTCCCCCACAAATTCATCAAAAGAACATTTAAACTCTGAGTAAAATCCACAAAACAACTTCTGAATGCCAGCAGAGGACATCAGGCACCCAGATGTCTTCGAAAGGAGGTAGGAAAAATATAAAAGACAAAAAAAGAGACGAAAGAGGTAGGGAAGGAGCTCCGTCCCAGGAAGGGAGTCTTAAAAAGAGAGAAGTTTCCAAACACTAGAGTTTGTCCTGTATTTCTGAATTCTGACTTCATCTTGCTTTCGTGTCATCATTGCCTGCGCAAATGCCAAGTGAGCTTGGTTTAAAGTGTAACCTGAGTGGGGTTAATAGCACAGTCCTTGTCTTTCTGGATTATAGTGAAAACATTTGAGAAAACCCACTGAAACACATTCTTCCATTCAGCAACTATCACACATCTGGTATGTGAACAGTGCTAGTACATACTAATAAATAGCACTAAGAATATTGTGCCCTCTGTGGAAATGGCAACCCATTCCAGTATTCTTGCCTGGAAAATTCCACGGAGAGAGGAACCTGACAGGCTGCGGTCTGTGGGGTTGCAGGGCGTCAGACAGGACTGAGCAAGTAACACTGACCTCTTTAGGCTGTGAAAGACGAGTGAATCTAGTGAATATTGGCATCTACATAGAAATCAAATATCCTGTAGATCTTTGCTTTAGCTCTCAATTATTCCATTAATTCATTCATAGGTTTGTTAATGTTTCCACTGACAGTGACTCTGCACATTCCTGGGAGTTCAAATTTGCACAAATGCAGATATGTTTCATAAACTGTCGACTCTTCAGGGATGATTCTTAAGACTTGTTTTGCTTAAAAATCATTTGAGAAGCTTATTAAATGACAACTCCTGTGGCCTTTATCCCCAACTTTTGTTTCATTAGATTTGGATACAGCCTATGAATCAATGTTTTTCAACATAATTGCCTTTCCTCCCATCTTGCAAGAGATTCTATTGCAGGTGTTCTTTAGAACATATAGTGAGGAACTCTAATCTTAGTGTGTGAAGTCCAAGTGTTAGTCACTCAGTCATGTCTGACATTTTGCGACACCATGGACTGTAGCCCACCAGGCTTCTCTGTCCATGAGATTTCCCTGGCAAAAATACTGGAGTGGATTGCCATTTCCTTGTCCAGGGGATCTTCCAGACCGAGGGATGGAACCCCAGTCTTCTGCATTGTAGGTGGGTTCTTTACTGTCTGAGCACCCAGGGAAGCCCATACAGTCAACGCACTCTTTTGTTTGATGTGATATATCCTGAAGCAAGAGAAATAAAATATTAGAAAGTCTAACTTTTACAACAGAAAGTACATGGAATAGAGGTCTCTGAGTTAACCAAATTCTTTTGAACTGTTTTCCTGGAGATAAGGAAAACTCTTGCTAAAAAGCTTTGGGTGATGCAGTTTGTATTACCTTATTATCTCTATCTTTCTTCTTGATATCTTATTTAGAGGAGCACTTAAAAAATGAACTGCTTAAGGTGGAAAAACTCAGTTCAGCTAGGTTCAGTTGCTCAGTCCTGTCTGACTCTTTGCCACCCCATGGACTGCAGCACACCAGGCTTCCCTGTCTATCACCAACTTCTGGAGCTTGCTCAAACTCATGTCCATTGAGTCGGTGATGCCATCCAACCATCTCATCCTCTGTCATCCCCTTTTCCTCCTGCCTTCAATCTTTCCCAGCATCACGATCTTTTCTAATGAGTCAGTTCTTGGCATCAGTTCAGTTCAGTCGCTCAGTAGTGTCTGACTCTCTGCGACCCCATGAATCGCAGCACGCCAGGCCTCCCTGTTCATCACCATCTCCCGGAGTTCACTCAAACTCACATCCATGGAGTCAGTGATGCCATCCAGCCATCTCATCCTCTGTCGTCCCCCTTTTCTCCCGCCCCCAATCCCTCCCAGCATCAGAGTCTTTTCCAGTGAGTCAACTCTTCACATGAGGTGGCCAAAGTACTGGAGTTTCAGCTTTAGCACCATTCCTTCCAAAGAACACCCAGGGTTGATCTCCTTTAGAATGGACTGGTTGGATCTCCTTGCAGTCCAAGGGACTCTCAAGAGTCTTCTCCAACACCACAGTTCAAAAGCATCAATTATTCGGTGCTCAGCTTTCTTTGTAGTTCAACTTTCACATCCATACATGACTACTGAAAAAACCATAGCTTTGAATAGATGAACCTTTGTCGACAAAGTAATGTCTCTGTTTTTTAATATGCTGTCTAGGTTGGTCATAGTTTTTCTTCCAAGGAGCAAGCATCTTTTAATTTCATGGCTTCAGTCACCATCTGCAGTGATTTTGAAGCCCCCAAAAGTTACATGTTAGGAAATGATTCTAGCATTCTAGCATAGACCTGAGAACATGGTTCTGATGAGTTTCTATCTTACATTAAATATTTAGGATTCTTACCTTGCTTTCATTAGATGTGACTCACAAGCATCCTTCACTGCCTTCTAAAAGTACTTCTTTAATATTTAGAACTGTATTTGTATTTCATACTCTTTGCTCTTCATTTGTGTCTCTTTTCAAAAATATCAGAACATTTGCAGATGATAACTAGGGTTTGTATATAGAGATTGCCTTCTAAATAAATATAAATTTGTCTATCACCAAAAGTATATGCTATCCTACACGATTACTTTTATAGTATTTAATGAATAATGTTGCTTTTTCCTTTAAAAATTTTTCCAATGGGGAAAGTAGATCAGCATAACAGAATGAAGTCAATAGTTTGAAAAGAAAATTTAAACCTATAAGCAAATTATTGATAACTGTCTTTCATCTTACTTGTACATCTGTGTGAAAATTCCTTTTTTTGAGAGATAGCTGTTCTTAGTATATGTATGGATTTGTTGTTGTTGTTCAGTTGATCAGTTGTGTCCATCTCTTTGCAACCCCATGGACTGCAGCACACCAGGCTTCCCTGTTCTTCACTGCCTCCTGGAGTTTGCTCAGACTCATGTGCACTGAGTGGATGATGCCATCCAACCATCTCATCCTCTCTCATCCGCGTCTCTTCTTGCCCCCTCAATCTTTCCCCAGCATCAGGGCCTTTTCCAGTGAGTTGGCTCTTCGCATCTGGTGGCCAAAGTATTGGAGCTTCAGCTTCAACATCAGTCCTTCCAATGAACATTTAGGATTGATTTCCTTTAGGATTGATTGGTTTGAGCTCCGTGTTATCCAAGGGACTCTTAAGAGTCTTCTCTAGCACCACAGTTTGAAAGCATCAATTCCTAGTGCTCAGCCTTCTTTATGGTCCAACTCGCACATTCATACATGACTAATGGTAAAACCATAATTTTTACTATACGTACCTTTGTCAGCAAAGTGATATCTCTGCTATTTAATACGCTGTCTAGATTTGTAATAGCTGGCTGCAGTAACCGTCTGCCATGATTTTGGAGTCCAAGTAAATAAACTCTGTCACTTTTTTCCATCTTTTTCCCATCTATTTGCCATGAAGGGATGGGACTGGATGCTGTGATCTTAGTTTTTTAATGTTGAGCTTTAAGCCAGCTTTTTCACTCTCCTCTTTCACCTTCATCAAGAGGTTCTTTTAATATGTCTTTCTTGGTTCGAAATGTTATAAATTTTTGACATAAACATTATAAGTTAATGCGCTTTTCATGTTTAGGTCATAGCTTTTCACTGATTATTTTGCAAAAGCATGAGCCATATTGTTAGGTGGTATATATAGTCTGTGGTCAGAGCACTGGGCTGGAACTCTTAAGACTGGCTCCAGCTCTCATGCTGCCTCTTGTTAGTTTTGTCACCTGAACTACACGTAATTCATTGTAAAATGCGGATAGCAGTATTTCTGTCACATAGGCCTGCTTTGGGAATAAAAATGAAGTATTCTCTGAAAGGTACTGTTACTTTCTTTTTGTCATGCTTAACAAAAATATTTGGAAGAAGACACTGGAATTTATATGTAAAACTTTCCTTCCAAATAAATTCATATCTTTTGACATACATGTTGTCTAGTTATAAGCAAAGGAAAAAGAAAATAACTTTCTTTACCATTGGAAAACTGCCTATTGACAGTAAAAATTTCCCACAAAACAGTAAAATCAAAGGCTTGAAGAGAAAGAATGTAAAACCACAAATGTGTTTGCAAGTCAGAGTATTTTCTGGGTCACTACAAAATATTGCATCAATTTTTAACATGGATATTTAAGCAAGGACAAACATTATCTGATTTGGTTAAGGCTATAGAGGAAATTATTCCACTCTTTAATTTTCTTCCATGTAAATGTATTTTAGGAGGAAAAGAAATATGTTTTGTACTTACACATAAATGTCCACCAATAAATGCTGGGCTGAAAGAAGGAAGAGGGAGAGACAAGGAGGAGATATAGAAGAACTAAAAATTTATGTTCTGTGTTTATATTATTATGTGTAAGTAAAGTCATAAATGTGTTGAAAATCTATGACCTTCAAAAACTCTTTTAATTATATTGAGAAGTATGAACATATTTGAAACACCACAATTCCAATGGTTTTACATTAATTCATTATATAAACAAATCACAATGAAGTAGAAAATCAGTATTAAATAATTTTAGGGTTTTGTTGCTTTTGAAATAAACTTGCCTATTTCAGATACTTAATAAAATGGTGATGTTATACTTCAAGATGATTTGTTTAGCTGTGGTAATGGTTTTTATATAATTTGACTGAATTTGAATAAAATTTGTACTCTGTGTAAGAGCCATTTGAAACTGGTACAAAATTCATGACTTTATTGTATTCTTTTTCTTGGTTGAAAATGTGCAAATAAGTGTGATTAATTCAACAATTATTTGCATTTTAATGTAAAAAACAATAGATATTATAGAGGCATTATAACTTTTCTTTGAATTGCTTGAAAGTTCTTGTATAACTATAGTGATCTATTTATATTTTCATGTTATAATACCACTGATATCTTTTTTTAATTAACTTTAAATAGAAACCTTAAAATTATTGAAGTTGAACACTGAATATGCATTAACAGAAGAGTGCTCTTAAAATTTACCAATTTTCAATATCTGAAAACAGTCATTTTTTTAATGAAATTTTATCCAACTGTTTTAAAGTTTTATAAGCACATTTTTCAAAATTCAAAATGTTTAAACTGGTCCTGTAAATGACTTTCTTTTGGAGTGGAAATATAATTTTCTTTTTCAATAGTCTTCAGTAATTTCAGAGAGGAAATATTCTTAATAGTAATGAATGTATTTTTATTTGAAAATTGTTCTAAAGCTTTTAAATAAAAAAACTGCTAAAGTCCACAATGGGAAAAAAATATGACAGTGTTGTAATGGAGATAAATTAGATTTGGTGACTTATATTTTACTTTCCAATTTTTCAGTTAGTTGCTTTTTGCAAAAGATGGTTGAGTACCTTATGTTGGTATAGAATGTATTTGCTTATATTGGAATAGAAACTTAAAATTCCATATAAAATTATAATTTCTTTAAAACTTAGTTTTTCAAGAATTATCAGAAGGGGGTTCGTTAGGCCAACTATTTTTCATCTCAAGTGCTGTCATATTTACTCAGTAATCACTGACATTTGTTGGGATACTCTGTATTTCAAGACTTTAACGTAGAGTGTTATTAATATCATAAAACAAGATTGAAATTAACCTTGTGAAATTAATTTTATGGAAGATAATTGAACATAGTGTTAGAAATAACAATAGCATGTACTAGCTTTGTTTTCAGGTGGTTCTATTTGTAGGTTTCACTGTTGCCTTTTATTAATGATTTGAGAACAGTAACTGTCTTCTTCCAAATATCAGATTCATCATCATAAAAATGAGAATTATAACAATACTTATATCATAGGATTTTATAAGATTAAGTAAAATAATTTATGTAAATTGCTCAGTGTATCTGATAAAAGATTAGACCTAGGAAAAAAAAAGGTTTGTTGATATAATTCATATCATTTTTATATCAGTTCCTTTCCTGTCTTCAAGGAACACATGAGGTTGAGTACATTTAAAAAGGATAATGAGACCATAGGATCTTGGCCTTAAGGATTTATTACCTTTTGTCATAAATATTTAATCTAGATACACTCCACATATTTAGATATAATTTCAACAAATAGTCTCTACTTGATATTCAAGTTCTAATTTTTGCTTTCTTTTAAAGTTCACAAGCAACTAGGGAACCCAAAGCCGGTGCTCTGTGACAACCTAGAGAGGTGGGAAAGGGAGGGGGGTGGGAGGGAGGTCTAAGGAGGGGACATATATGTACCTATGGTTGATTCATGTTGATGCATGGCAGAAACTATCACAACATTGTAAAGTAATTATCCTTCAATTACAAATAAAATAAAATTTTTAAAAATCACAAGCAGCTTTTTCAAAAGATTATGTTTCATGAACCTAAGTTTTTACATAATGTATTAGAAAGAATCTTGGCCCTTTTTTCCTTTTTAAGACAGTACCCTCAGAATAAGAGAACATTATAATGTTCAAATTCTTCTAATAACTTGACTAAAGAAATTATCTTAGGCAATTTGAAATATGAAAACTTTTAAAAGAAAAAGTATGAAAAGCTGAAAACTTATATCTGATTTTCTCCTGTATTTATTTTTGTTACCAGGTTACTGCCTCCCTGATTAAAATCATGGACATTCTTAGGCCCTTCTGTAGCATAGGGAAGATGATATCTGGCTTGTAACAACAAAGACTTTATCAGCCCCCATGAATCCCAGTTTATAATGGGAATATGATATGATATAATGGGAATATGATTCCAAGACTAGGTCAAAGAGGTAAACATTTTTTAAAACTTATGCAGGCTATATGCACTTTCGTATTATAATATGTTACTTTATCTTTGGACAATTTAGAGAATTCATATCCAATAATAAAAGCAAAAATATCAAGTGAGAAGGGGGGCAGGGTTCTTTCCTATTTTTTCCCAAGCTACAATCTGATGTTCTTATTTTCTTTATATGGACTTTGGACATTTATGATCTAAAACTTTCAAATTGTTGTTGTTGTTTCATCACTAAGTTATGTCTGACTCTTTTGCGATCCCATGAACTGTAGCCCACACGACTGAGCGACTTCACTTTCATTTTTCACTTTCATGCATTGGAAAAGGAAATGGCAACCCACTCTAGTGTTCTTGCCTGGAGAATCCCAGGGACAGGGGAGCCTGGTGGGCTTCCATCTATGGCGTCGCACAGAGTTGGACACGAATGAAGCAACTTAGCAGCAGCAGCAGGGGCAAGCTCTTCTGTCCATGTGATTTCCCGGTCAAGAATACTGGAGTGGGTCACCATTTCCTTCTCCAAGGGATCTTCCTGACCCAGGAAATGAACCTGTGTCTTGCACACAGGCAGGCAGATTCTTTACCACTGAGCACCAGGGAAGCCCAGACTCTCAAATAGCATTGTTAATATCTAATCTCATGTGATTTCTAACATCTTGGTTTCTGAGTTAAGAACTTCTTTTGTAGAAAGTAGTTTAAGATGGAAATGTATCTCCGTTCATATATAAACACAAAAAGAACAAACAAGCTCCACGTAGCCCTGTTTATTAAAGAAAATTACAAATGTGAGAGAAGTTATTCTCCAATATAAAAGCTTTTAACCAATAGAAGGAAAATCCTAAGATGATACATGAAAAAAAATCACAGAAGCAACATTCTTTTTACAATAAATTTTAGTTTATTCAATCATAAAGCTGTTCCCTTTTCCACCAAGGGACAATCATGGTTTTTTCCTTAGAAATCCTGTCTTTGTTTAAAACACACTTTACAACCATAGAGTGCAATGCTATCATAACATACACATTTATACATTTATTTATTAAATTATATCGTTGCTTTCTTAATAATCAGGAGTGTAAATAATTCTCAGTTAAAAAAAAAAGCAAGTAAAGTCATATGTGCTCATTACTGGCCTTATAATAGCTTCAGGATCTTAGCATTTCTGTATTACTGAATGTTCAAATATGCCTACTATCAAGATGATTGTATTATTTATTATTTTCCTGATAAGTGGAGAATTTTAAACATTTGAGCAAAGAATGATTCTTTGGGGGAAAATTATTGGCACTTATAAGTCAATGAGGAAAATTTTAGGGACTTTTAATATCAAATTTTCTTTAAAAAACTATTCTTTGATTATTAAAAGATATTCACTTAAAGGACATGGCATTACAGAGGTCAAAATAAGCAAATAAATGTTACCCAGAAATAATTACTTTTGATGTTCAGTGATGTACTTTCTAGGTATTTTTATTTATATATATATATATGAAAGATAATATTTAAGTGCATTACAATATGCAGGGCACTGCACTGGGTGCTTTGTGTGCATTACTTAATCACAAAAGTACCATGGAGTAGACAATATAACTATTCTTGCTCAATAGAAAAGAACACAGATCCTTGTAAAGCAAAATTTACTTAGATTACATGATTGGTACCCAAGAGTCAGATTCCTAAGCCTTAAGAATTAAACACTAACTGTGGAATACATACAAATTAAAATATCCACTTACGTTAATATTATATAGGCTTACTTGCTTATACTTGCAGTTTTCACATAGTCAACAAAGTTTTAAAATTTAACATCAGAAAGTTCTGCTTCTACTCAGAGTTTAAGGTTTAAGGATCAGGTAGGTGAAATTAAAAGGAATTTCACCTACCTGGTCTTTAAGCTATAAATTTTACAGTCAGCCTATGAATCTTGCTTATTTATCCAGGCTGATGATGTCTTCCTTTTAATTGGTAAATATAAATTACATTTATACTTAATGTAATTATTAATATGCTTAGTTTTAAATTGAATGTCACACTGCTTGTATTCTATTAATATTTGTCCCAACTGCCTTGTATTCCATTTTTCCTCCTTAGTTGAATATATCTTAGTATTTTGTAATGTTTTCTATTAATTTTTAAGCTAAAGCTCTTATTTATTTGTTTTTAATGATTGCCTTTAGGAATAAATCGGTATCTCCCTAGCTTATTATAGTCTACCTACAAATGGGCTTTCCTGGCAACTCAGATGGTAAAGAATCTACCTGCATTGCAGAAGCCCTGGATTCAATACTTGGGTTGAGAAGATTCCCTAGAGAAGGAAATGGCACCTCACTCCAGTATTCTTGCCTGGAGAATTCCATGGATAGAGGAGTCCGATGGGCCACCATGAAGTCACAAAGAGTTGGACACGACTGAGCACTAACACTTTCTTTCATTTTTCAGGTGAAATTAAGAGGGTGGGAAATACATTACATGGCAAAAGTAGGCACAAGAATGTTGTTATAGCACAATGATGAAAAGCACGTTCATTAAGAAACATAACAATTGTAAATATGTAGGCATTTTAAAATATTTGAAGTAAAAACTGACAAAATTTTAAAAAAATTAGACAGCTGGCTAATCATAGTTGTATATTTAATACATTTCTCTCAATAATTGATAGAAAAAGTAGATGAAATCAAGAGGGATATGGAAGGCTTGAACAATACTATCAACATTTATTGTAGGTTGCAATTTTCAGTGTACTCAACAATGCAGAGACATTATTTTCATGGGCTGATGGAATGTTCATCAAAATAACCTGTATGGTGAGCCAACTTTCTGTACTTGGGTCACAACAGGATTAAATTATATATCAACAATAAGACAAGTAGGAAAATTCCAAAATGTGGAAATTAGTTCTTAACACACAGATGAAAGAAAAATCAAAATGGAACCTAGGAAATAATTCAAACTAGAAGAACGAAGATACAACATACAAAATTTAGGGTAATGTAACCAAAATACTGCTTAAAGGAAACTTGAGTTTTAAACAAAAGAATTAAAAAAATTTTTTGATGTAAGTTTCTACCTCAAAAAGCTAGAAAATAAATACAAATTGAATTCAAATAGATTGAAAGAGGGCTTCCCTGGTGGCTCAGTGGTAAAAAATCCACCTGCCAATGCAGGAGACCCAGCTTTGATTGCTGGGTCATGAAAATCCCCTAGAGGAGGGCATGGCAACCCACTCAAATATTTTTGCCAGGGAAATCCCATGGACAGAGGAGTCTGGTGGGCTACAGTCTGTAGGGTCCACAGAGTTGGACATGACTGAAGTGACTTAGCACAGCAGCACAGGTTGAAAGAAGGAAATAATACAGATAAGGATGGTAACAAAATACCATTGATGAAATAGAAAAAAAATGCTAGCAGAATATTAGCAGTGCTGAAACTGATAAATTCTTAGTAATACTGACCAAAAAAAGGTAGATAAATGCAGTTTACCAATATTATTAATACAAAGGAAAGACAGGACCAAACTTCACTACAGATCTTACAGACACAAAGGATAACAAAAGAATATTGCAAGTAAATTTAACTCAGATATAATGGGGAAAAATCCTGGTGAAACACATCGTACAAGAGATAAAAAGAAATAGTGCATCTGAATAATTATATATGTATATATATATATGCTGCTAAGTCACTTCAGTCGTGTCTGACTCTGTGCGACCCCATAGACGGCAGCCCACCAGGTTCCGCCATCCCTGGGATTCTCCAGGCAAGAACACTGGAGTGGGTTGCCATTTCCTTCTCCAGTGCATGAAAATGAAAAGTCACAGTGAAGTTGCTCAGTCATGTCCGACTCTTAGCGACCCCATGGACTGCAGCCCACCAGGCCCCTCCGTCCATGGGATTTTTCCAGGCGAGAGTACTGGAGTGGGGTGCCACTGCCTTCTCCAATATATATATATATAAAAGAAACTGAATTCATAAACAAAATTCTTCCCCAGGAGAAAATTTCACATTCCAGGTTTCAGTGGTGAACTCTGTCAACAATATAACACCGTTTCAGAAAATAGAGAAAAGGGAAATTTTCTCAGATTGCTTTGAGACCAGCATGGTTCTGATATCGAAACCTGACAAAGACATTAAAAGAAACAAAATCACAGATAAATATCCCTCATGAACATAGATATATGTGTTCTTAACAAAATATTATTAAATTAGATCTGTATGATTCAGTACAATTGAATCAAATTCCTAATGGGCTTTAGAAAAATAATTGATGAGCTGATTCTAAAATTTATATGGAAATCGTGACCTTGAATGACCAAAATCATCTGAGAAAAGGACAGTGTCTGTGGAATTACAGTCCCTCATTTCAAAACTTGCCATAAGGCTATAATAAGACTGTGGTATTGACAGAAATCTAGACCAACAAATCAATGGAATGGATTAAAGAAATATATCTGGTCAATTAGTTTGCAGCAAAAGCTTCAAGGCACTTTGATATAGGAAGGAAAGTATTTTCAAGGATTAGTGCTGGAACAATTGTATAAATATATAGAAAAAGAATAAACTTTGGCCATCTACTTCATACCATAAAAAAATTTATTTTGAAATGAATTACAAGCGCAGACATAAAAGCAAAGATTCTGAAACTTGTAGAAGGATATGTAGAACATATTCACAACCTTGGGGCAGGCAGAGATTTCCTAAAGATAAAAAAAAAACCACTAAGGATAAAATAAAAATTTGATAAATTAGACCTCATTAAAATTAGAAATTTCTCCATAGCAAATGAAAATAAAATAAGAGGAAAATAAAATATAAAGGCACCCCACTGACTGGGTATATGCAGTATATCTGACAATGGACTTGGAACTAGAATGTATACAGTTGTTGTTTAGTCACTAAGTCCTGTCCTACTCTTTTGCGACTCCTTGGACTGGTTCTTTATCACTGAGCTACTTGGGAAGCTCATAGAATATATACAGAGCTCCAACAAATCAATTTTTCAAATAGCCTAGTTAAGATAGAATATTTCAATATACAACTCACAAAAGGAGGTAAACAGTAAATAAGCACGTGAAAAGCTGTTTAACATCATTAGCCATCAGTGTTCTTGCCTGGAGAATCCCAGGGACGGGTGAGCCTGGTGGGCTGCCGTCTGGGGTCGCACAGAGTCGGACACAACTGAAGCGACTTAGCAGCAGCAGCAGCCATCAAAGGAATGCAAATGAAAACAACATTGAAATACCTCTTCCCACCAGTTACAATGGCTGAAATGAATGTTGTCAAGATTGGAGAGTAGCTGGAATTCTCAAACATTGCTCATGGGAATAAAATTTTATAGTCACTCTGGAGAATATGGCAGTTTCTTGTGAAGTTTAATATGTACCTATCCTGTGGTCTAGTAGTTCTTGGATATTTTCCCAAGGGAAATGAAACATATTCACAAATATTTGTATGTTGAATTAGTTTTATTCAAAATAGCTCAAACAGAAAACTATCAAAATTACTGTCACCGCCAACAATCTGTATATTCACATAATGGAACACTATTCAATAAAAATGAAGTAAATACTGTTACATTTAATAATATGAATCTCATTGCTATGGACTGAATCATTTCCCCCTCCCCCACCAAACTCATATGTTAATACCGTAATTCCTGATGTGATAGGTTATATTTGAGATAAGGCTTTTATGAAGTACTTAAGGCTGCATGTCATAAGGCTGGGTTCCTAATTCAGTAGAATTGGTGGCCTTGTAAGAATAGGAAGAGTTCTTTCTCTCCCCTCCTCTCTCCATTTCCTGCATGAACCGAGGAAAGGTGGTGTGAGGACAGAGGGAGAAGGTGGCCGTCTGCAACCCGAGGCAAGAGCTCTCACTTGTAAGACCTGCTGGCATCTTGATCTTGGACTTTCCAGCCTCCATAACTGTGAGAAAATAAATTTCTGTTGTTTAAGTTACCCAGTCTAAGATATTTTGTTATGGCAGCCTTAGCTGAATAAGATACTCATAAACATGTTGAATGAAAGAAACCAGACAGAAATGATTACATGCCATACTAATTTAATCATAAGAAATTCAAGAACAGGCAAAACTAATTTATGGTGATAGAAATCAGAACATAGCAGGGATTGGCATGAGAAAACTTTCTAGGGTAATTGAAATATTTTATATCTTTACTGGGATGTTCATTACATAGGTGTATACATTGATCGGAACTCATTTTATTTGTCAAAACTCGTATTTGCATTTCACTGTTAAATTTGAATTAAAAATAAACTAGCAATTTTAATATATATAAATCATGACTGCCCCTTCAAATATATAAAAATCATGGCCATGTAATATTGCATCATAAAATATTTGAGGAGCCAAAATGAAAGTTGACATTTGTAAATGTTTCTGAAATGAAATGATTAAATTTTATGTAAAAGACTGAGGTATGAAAGTAATTCAAGACAATCATATGGGCACTTGCTGTGGAAAAACGTCTCATAACCGTGACCTCTGATAAATTTTCCAGAAGTCTGTGCCTATTGTAGCGTGATGTTTGAGTAATTCTGAGCAGAAACAGGACTTATTTTAATTTCATAATAGCACTTGGAAAAGCAGAATTTGATCTTTGATGATTAATATCCTAGTTTGAATACCCTTCTGATATGGTCATATTATCTTTTATTTGATATACTGAAATTTCCTTTCTTATCAATTTGTTTATGCTGTAAGGAGTTTAAGATGTGGAAATTTGACCTGCAAATGTCCTTATTATCAACTGCAAATGTGTAGTATTAAAACACGAATCTGCTCATATTCTTTTTTTAAACATCTTTCTTGATACATACACATAACATGAAATACACCCCTTTAAAATATATAATTCAGTGGCTTTTACTATATTCACAGAGTTGTGCAACCATCCCACAATCTAATTCAGAACATTTTCAATACCCTAAGGAAACTAAATTAGCAGTCACTTCTTGTCCCTGACATTACTCACTCCCACACCTCTAGGTAATCAGTAATTTATTATTCTGTCTTATGGGCTTGCCTGTTTTGAGCTTTTTAATATATGTGGTCTTTTATGAGGGACTTCTTTTGTGTAGCATAATGTTTACAAGACTTATCAATGTTGTAGCGTGCATTTGATCTTTATTCCTTTTTCTTTTAAAAATTTTAGGTTTTACAACATTTTTAGATTCACAAGACAATTAAGCTGAAGCACAGAGATTTCCCACATACCATTTTGTTTGGTTTGCACAACCTTTCTGGCTATCAGCATCCCATAGCAGAGTGAAGTGTTATAACGAATGAACATACATTGACACATTATTATCACCCAAAGTTCATATTTGGTATCAGTGCTCATTTTTGGGGTAGTTCATTCTTTTAGATATGAAAATTGTTGAATAATATGGTTGCCCCATTATATCTTACAGAGTAGTTTTACTTCCTATATATCCTCAGTGCTCTGTCTATTCATGCATCTAGCAACCCCTAACTGTCCCTGATCCTTTGAACTGTCTCCATAGTTCTTTCTTTTCTAGGGTATTGTAAAGGTCATACTGTGTGTAGCCTTTTGAGTTTGGCGTCTTTCACTTAGTAATATGCATTGAAGCTTCCTCCAGGTCTTTTTATGGGTTGATAACTCATTTCTTTTTAACACTAAATAGTATGTCATTTCTCAATGTACCACAGTTTTTTTCCATTCTTCTACATGTTGGTTGCTTCCAAATTTTGGCGGTCATGAATAATGCTGCTAAAAAACATCTGTGCGGGTTTTTCTGTGTTCTTAAACATTTTCAGTTCATTGGGGTGAATACCACAGAAAATGATTGCTGGGTTGTTTTGTGAGAATGTGTTTAGTTTTGGAAGAAACTGACAAACCCTCTTTCAAAGTGGCTGTGCTATTTTGCATTCCCACCAAAGAATGAGAGTTTCTCTTGCTCCACTTCCTTTCTAGCATTTGGTATAGCAAGGTTTTTGGATTTTAGCAGTTGCAATAGGTATCCAGTGGTGTCTCACTGTTATTTGTAATTCCCTAATAACATGTGATTATCTTGGTCATGAAGATCTTTTTTGTACAGTGCTTCTGTGTATTCTTGCCACCTCTTCTTAATATCTTCTGCTTCTGTTAGGTCCATACCATTTCTGTCCTTTATCAAGCCCATCTTTGCATGAAATATTCCCTTGGTATCTCTAATTTTCTTGAAGAGATCTCTAGTCTTTCCCATTCTGTTGTTTTCCTCTATTTCTTTGCATTGATCGCTGAGGAAGGCTTTCTTATCTCTCCTTGCTATTCTTTGGAACTCTGCATTCAGATGCTTATATCTTTCCTTTTCTCCTTTGCTTTTCACTTCTCTTCTTTTCACAGCTGTTTGTAAGGCCTCTTCAAACAGCCATTTTGGTTTTTTGCATTTCTTTTCCATGGGGATGGTCTTGATCCCTGTCTCCTGTACAGTGTCACAAACCTCTGTCCATAGTTCATCAGGCACTCTATCTATCAGATCTAGTCCCTTAAATCTATTTCTCACTTCCACTGTATAATCATAAGCGATTTGATTTAGGTCATACCTGAATGGTCTAGTGGTTTTCCCTACTTTCTTCAATTTCAGTCTGAATTTGGCAATAAGGAGTTCATGATCTAAGCCACAGTCAGCTCCTGGTCTTGTTTTTGTTGACTGTATAGAGCTTCTCCATCTGGCTGCAAAGAATATAATCAATCTGATTTTGGTTTTGACCGTCTGGTGATGTCCATGTGTGTAGTCTTCTCTTGTGTTGTTGGAAGAGGGTGTTTGCTATGACCAGTGTGTTTTCTTGGCAGACTCTATTAGTCTGTGCCCTGCTTCATTCCGTATTCCAACGCCAAATTTGCTTGTTACTCCAGGTGTTTCTTGGCTTCCTACTTTTGCATTCCAGTCCCCTATAATGACAGAGAAGGCGATGGCACCCCACTCCAATACTCTTGCCTGGAAAACCCCATGGATGGAGGAGCCTGGTAGGCTGCAGTCCATGGGGTCACTAAGAGTAGGACACAACTGAGCGACTTCACTTTCACTTTTCAGTTTCATGCATTGGAGAAGGAAATGGCAACCCACTCCAGTGTTCTTGCCTAGAGAATCCCAGGGACGGCGGAGCCTGGTGGGCTGCCGTCTATGGGGTCGCACAGAGTCGGACACAACTGAAGCGACTTAGCAGCAGCAGCAGCAGCCCCTATAGTGAAAAGGACATCTTTTTTGGGTGTTAGTTCTAGAAGGTCTTGTAGGTCTTCATAGAACCGTTTAACTTCAGCTTCTTCAGCGTTACTGGTTGGGGCATAGACTTGGATTACTGTGATATTGAATGGTTTGCCTTGGAAACAGAGATCATGCTGTTGTTTCTGAGATTGCATCCAAGTACTGTGTTTCGAACTCTTTTGTTGACCATGATGGCTACTCCATTTCTTCTAAGGGATTCCTGCCTACAGTAGTAGATATAATGGTCATCTGAGTTAAATTCACCCATTCCAGTCCATTTTAGTTTGCTGATTCCTAGAATGTCGACATTCACACTTACCACTTCCAATTTGCCTTGAATCATGGACCTTACATTCCAGGTTCCTATGCAATATTGCTCTTTACAGCATTGGACCTTGCTTCTATCACCAGTCACATCCACAATTGGGTATTGCTTTGCTTTGGCTCCATCCCTTCATTCTTTCTGGAGTTATTTCTCCACTGATCTCCAGTAGCATATTGGGCACATACTGACATGGGAGTTCCTCTTTCAGTAATCTATCATTTTGCCTTTTCATACTGTTCATGGGGTTCTCAAGGCAAGAATACTGAAGTAGTTTGCCATTCCCTTCTCCAGGGGACCATATTCTCTCAGACCTCTCCACCATGACCCGGCCATCTTGGGTGGCCCTATGGGCATGGCTTAGTTTCATTGAGTTAGATAAGGCTGTAGTCCTAGTGTGATTAGATTGACTAGTTTTCTGTGATAATGGTTTCAGTGAGTCTGCCCTCTGACGCCCTCTTGCAACACCTACCGTCTTACTTGGGTTTCTCTTACCTTGGACGTGGGGTATCTCTTCACAGCTGCTCCAGCAAAGCGCAGCCACTGCTCCTTACCTTGGATGAGAGGTATCTCCTCACCACAACCCCTCCTGACCTTGAATGTGGAATAGCTCCTCTAGGCCCTCCTGCGCCTGCGCAGCCACTGCTCCTTGGAGGTGGGATTGCTCCTCTCACCGCCACCCCTGGCCTGTACAAAAAAGATCTTCATGACCAAAATAATCATGATGGTGTGATCACTCACCTAGACCCAGACATCCTGGAATGTGAAGTCAAGTGGACCTTAGAAAGCATCACTACAAATAAAGCTAGTGGAGGTGATGGCATTCCAGTTGAGCTATTTCAAATCCTGAAAGATGATGCTGTGAAAGTGCTGCACTCAATATGCCAGCAAATTTGGAAAACTCAGCAGTGGCCACAGGACTGGAAAAGGTCAGTTTTCATTCCAATCCCAAAGAAAGGTAGTGCCAAAGAATGCTCAAACTACCACACAATTGCACGCATCTCATACGCTAGTAAAGAAATGCTCAAAATTCTCCAAGCTAGACTTCAGCAATATGTGAACCGTGAACTTCCAGATGTTCAAGCTCGTTTTAGAAAAGGCAGAGGAACCAGAGATCTAATTGCCAACATCCACTGGATCATTGAAAAAGCAAGAGAGTTCTGGAAAAACATCTATTTCTGCTTTATTGACTATGCCAAAACCTTTGATGTGTGGATCATAATAAACTGTGGAAAATTCTGAAAGAGATGGGAATACCAGACCACCTGATCTGCCTCTTGAGAAACCTGTATGCAGGTCAGGAAGCAACAGTCAGAACTGGACGTGGGACAACAGACTGGTTCCAAATAGGAAAAGGAGTACGTCAAGGCTGTATATTGTCACCCTGCTTATTTAACTTATATGCAGAGTACATCATGAGAAACGCTGGGCTGGAAGAAGCACAAGCTGGAATCAAGATTGCCGGGAGAAATATCAATAACTTCAGATATGCAGATGACACCACCCTTATGGCAGAAAGTGAAGAGGAACTAAAAAGCCTCTTGATGAAAGTGAAAGTGGAGAGTGAAAAAGTTGGCTTAAAGCTCAACATTCAGAAAATGAAGATCATGGCATCTGGTCCCATCACTTCATGGGAAATAGATGGGGAAACAGTGGAAACAGTGTCAGACTTTACTTTTTTAGGCTCCATAATCACTGCAGATGGTGACTGCAGCCATGAAATTAAAAGACGCTTACTCCTTGGAAGGAAAGGTATGACCAACCTAGATAGCTTATTCAAAAACAGAGACGTTACTTTGCCAACAAAGGTCCGTCTAGTCAAGGCTATGGTTTTTCCTGTGGTCATTTATGGATGTGAGAGTTGGACTGTGAAGAAAGCTGAGTGCCGAAGAATTGATGCTTTTGAACTGTGGTGTTGGAGAAGACTCTTGAGAGTCCCTTGGACTGCAAGGAGATCCAACCGGTCCATTCTGAAGGAGATCAGCCCTGGGATTTCTTTGGAAGGAATGATGCTAAAGCTGAAATTCCAGTACTTTGGCTACCTCATGCGAAGAGTTGACTCATTGGAAAAGACTCTGATGCTGGGAGGGATTGGGGGCAAGAGGAGAAGGGGATGACAGAGGATGAGATGGCTGGATGGCATCACTGACTCGATGGATGAGAGTCTGAGTTAACTCCAGCAGTTGGTATGGACGGGGAGGCCTGGCGTGCTGCAATTCATGGGGTTGCAAAGAGTCGGACACGACTGAGCAACTGATCTGAACTGACTGTATAACATGTGATGTTGAGCACATTTTCATGTGCTTATTTACCATCTATATATCTTCTTTGGTGAGGTTGGGTCTACTCATATCTTTGGCCCATTTTTTAAATTGGCTTATTGGTTTTCTCTTCGTTAAATTTAAGAGCTACTTTTTTTTCTTTTTAGCATTTCTCCTATTTTGTATATGCTCTGTGTATTTTGGAGAAGAGACTTTTATCAGGTGTATGTCTTGCAAATATTTTCTTCTCATCTGTGGTTGTCTTCTCATTCTCTTTACATTGTTTCACAGAAAGTCTTTGAGGGTTTTTAATATTTATTTTTATTTATTGAACTGTGCCAGGTCTTAGTTGCAACATGTGGGATCTAGTTCCCTAACCAGGGATCAAAACTGAGCTCCCTGCATTGGGAGCAGAGTCTTAGCACATGGACTACTAGGGAAGTCCCCAGAGCAAGTTTTTAATTTTAATGAAGTCTAGCTTGTCAATTATTTCTTCATGGATAGTTACTTTGTATCTTATTCAAAAGGGTACCACCTTACCTAAGGTCATCTAGATTTTTTCCTTTGTTATCTTCTCAGACTTTTATACTTTTGCAATTTATACTTTAAGTCTGTTACCCATTTTGAATTAATTTTTGTGAAATGTATAAGGTGTGTCTAGATTCATTTTCTTCTGCATATGGATATCTAATTGTCCCAGTACTGAACTATCTTATCTTCATTTTATTGCCTTTGATCACTTGTCAAAGATCAGTTAACTGTATTTGAAAGTGAAAGTCACTCAGTCATGTCCGACTCTTTGCAACCCCATGGATGATACAGTCCATGGGATTCTCCGGGCCAGAATACTGGAGTGGGTAGTCTTTCCTTCTCCAAGGGATCTTCCCAACCCAGGGATCAAACCCAGGTCTCCAGCATTGCAGGCAGATTCTATTAACTATATTTATATGGGTCTGCTACTGCTACTGCTAAATCACTTCAGTCATGTCCAACTCTGTGCTACCCCATAGACGGCAGCCCACCAGGCTCCCCCGTCCCTGGGATTCTCCAGGCAAGAACACTGGAGTGGGTTGCCATTTCCTTCTCCAACACATGAAAGTGAAAAGTGAAAGTGAAGTTGCTCAGTCGTATCTGACTCTCAGCGACCCCATGGACTGCAGCCAACCAGGCTCCTCTGTCCATGGGATTTTCCAGGCAGGAGTACTGGAGTGGGATGCCATTGCCTTCTCCATATATGGGTCTATGTCTAGGCTTTCTATTCTGTTCATTTATCTGTTGTCTATTTTACCAGTGATACTGTCTTGATTACTTTAGATTTATGGTACATCTTGAAGTCAGGTTTGTTAGTCTCCACCTTGATTCTTCTGCTTCAATATTGTGTGGGCTACTCTGAGATTTTTGCCTCTTCAAACACTTTAAAATCAGTTTGTTGATAGCCACCAAAAAACTTACTGGGATTTTGACTGGGACTGTACTCAATCTATAGCTCAAGATGGGAAAGACTACATCTTGATAATTCCGAGTCTATTCATGAAATGGAATATCTATTTATTTAGTTCTTTAAAAAATATTTATTCATTTACTTATGGCTTTGCTGGGTCTTTGTTGCTGTACATGAGCTTTCTCTAGTTGCAGTGAGTAGGGGCTACTCTCTAGTTACAGTGCATGGCCTTCTCATTGCAGTGGCTTCTCCTGTTGCAGAGCATATGCTCTAGGCACATGGACTCCAGGCACGCAGGCTTCAGTAGTTATGGCACGTGGGCTCAGTGGTTGCAACTCACAGGCTCTAGAGCTCAGGCTCAATAGTTGTGGTACATCTGCTTATAGTTGTCCCATGGCATGTGGAATCTTCCCAGATCAGGAATCAAACCCATGTCCTCTGCATTAGCAGGTGGATTCTTTACCACTGGACCACCAGGGAAGTCCTAGTTCTTTTTTTTTATTATTTCATTTATCAGTGTTTTGTAGTTTTTGTCTCATGGATCTTGTACATATTTTGTTAAATTTTATACCTAAGTATTTCATTCTGGCTTCCCTGGTGCCTCAGATGGTAAAGAATCTGCCTGCAAATTGGGAGACTTGGGTTCGATCCCTGGGTTGGGAAGATCATCCCCTGGAGGAGGGCATGACAACCCACTCCAGTATTCTTGCCTGGAGAATCCCCATGGACAGAGGAGCCTGGTGGGCTACAGTCCATGTGGTCACAGAGAGTCAGACACGACTGAGTGACTAAGCACAGCACATTTCATTTTAGGAGGTGCCAGTGGTACTGTGTTTTAAATTTCAAATTCCACTTGTTCATTTTTGATGTTTAGGAAAGCAACTGACATTTGTATACTGACCTCTATCCTGCAATCTTGCTATAATTGCATATTAGTGCCAGGAGTTTTTGCTTTTTTTTTTTTTTCCAATTGTTTTGAATATTGAACATGAACAGTCATTCATCTGTGAACACAATTTCTTCTTTCTTAATCTATGTACCTTTTAATTCTTTTTCTTGTCTTATTACAAGAAAATAAGATGTTGACGTGCAGTATTGAAAGGGACTAATAACAGAAAACCCCTTGTCTTGCTCTTGATCTTAGTGGGAAAGCTTTGAGTTTCTCACTTTTAAATGTGATTTCAGGTGTATATTTTTGTAGATATTCTTTCTCAATTTGAGTGTGTTTCCCTCTATTCCTGGTTTATCATGAGAGTTTTATGTCATATATTTTCTTCATCCATTTGCATGATCATGTGATTTTCCTTTTTTAGTCTGCTGGTGTGATGAATTACATTTATTAATTTTTTTAATGTTGAATTAGCCTTTCATACTTGGAGTAAATCTCACCTAGTCATGGTTTATAACTTTTTATACATTGTTGGATTTGATATACTAATGTTATGTTGAGGATTTTTGCATCTGTGGTCATAAAAGCTATTCGTCTGTAGGTTTCTTTCTCTTTTTTTCCCATAGCACTGCATGGCTTGCATAATCTTAGTTCCCTGATCAGGGATTGAACCCATGCCCTCAGCAGTGCAAGTATGGGGTCCTAACACTGGGCCCCCAGGGAATTCCTGTAGTGTTCTTTTCTTGTATAGTCTTTGTCTGTTTTGGTATTAGGGTAATACTGGTCTCTAAACATGAGTTAGGAAATACTCCCTCTGCTTCTGACTTCTGTCAAATATTGTAGAGAATGGTGTAATTTCTGCCTTAAATATTGGTAGAATTCATGGGTTAACTCATATGGGTCTGATGCTTTTTGGGAGAAAGATCACTAATTATTGGTTCAATTTATCTAATAGATACAGGCTTATTCAGATCATTGTCTATTTCTTATTTTTTCTTATGTAACTTTTGGCAATATGTCTCTTTCAAAGAATTGGCCCATTTTATCTAGATTATCAAATTTATGTGCATAGAGTTGTTCATACTGTTGCTTTATTATGCATTTAATGTGTGTAGATATCTGCTCTTCATTTATGATTTTAGCAGTTTATGTCCTCTTTGTTTTTTATTTATTTAGATTGGCCCGAGTCTGATCAATTTTATTCAGTTTTTGAAATACCCGGCTTTTATTTTTGCTTATTTTCACTACTAATTTCCTATATCAATTTCATTGTTTTCTACTCTAAATACTATTTCTTTTTTTCTTACTTTGAGTTTAATTTGCTCTTATTTTTCTAATTTCTTAATGTGGATGCTTATATGACTTATTTTAGAGCTTTCTTCCTTTCTATTATAATATATGTATTCAATACTATAACATTTTCCTATAAGCACTGCTTTGCTGTATCTACAAATTTGGTAAGATTTGATTTGTTTTAATTTTCAGTTAGTTCAACATATTTTTAAATTTTTTCTTGAAATTTTTTCTTTGACTCATATTACTTAGAAATGTGTTGTTTAATGTCCAATTTGTGATTTTCCATTTTCTTTCTGTTACTGATTTCTAGTTCAGTTCAGTCTTATGGTCTGAAAATAGATGTTTTATCATTTTTACTTGTTTAAATTTATTAAGTTGTATTTTATGACTCTGAATATTATATATATTTTTTAAATATTATGTATCTTGAAAAATGTTCCATGAGTTTGATAAGAATGTGTATTCTGCTGTCATTGGATGGTGTAGTCAATAGATATCAATTATTTGTGTTGATGGATGATGCTGTTGAGTTCAACTATATCCTTACTGATTTTTTGCTTGTTGTATCTCTCCATTTCTGAAAGAGTGCTAGTAAAGTCTCCAACTCTAACAATGAATCCTCTCTTTCGTCTTTCAGTTCTTATTTGGCCTCATGTGTTTTTGAGGCATACATGTATATGCCTCAACATGTACATGTTCATTGACCATTTACATATTAGGAAATATTTTAAGAGAATTGACCCTTTTGTCATGCTATAATGCTCCTTTTTTATCCGTGATAACTTTCCTCACTCTGAAGTCTACTATGTCAGAAATAAATGTAACTACTCCCACTTTTTTTTATTACTGTTATCCTGGTATAGTTCTCCATCCATTTACTGTTGATCTACATGTATATTTATATTTGAAGTGTGTTTTTATAAATAAATACAGCTAAATCTTGTTTTTTTAATTCACTGTGACAGTATCTGTCTTCTAATTAGTGCCTTTAGACCATTGATGTTTGAAGTGTAGTTGATACAATCAAATTAATATCTACCCTATTTGTTGTTATTTTCTATTCATTGTCTTGTTCTTTGTTCCTATATTTGTCTTCCACTCTTTTTCTGGCCTTTTTGGTTTTAATTGAGCATTTCATGTTATTCTATACTCTCTCCTTTTTTAGCATGGCAATTATATTTTTTTAAAAATTTCTTGGTGGTTGCCATAGAATTTGCAAAATACATTTATGACTCATCCAAGTCCACTTTCAAATAACAGTGTACCTTTTCATAGGTAATACAAGTACTTTATAGTAATGAAAAATCATATTTCCTCTGTCTCATCCCTTGTATCATGGCTGTCATTCATTTCACATTTATTATAGGCCCACATAAGCATATATACAATACTATGTTTATGTATCTGCATAGTCAAGTGCACTGTTGCTATTATTTCTTTGAACAAACTGTTATCTATTACATAAAGTAAGAAAAAAGAAAATTGAAAGTTTTATTTACTTTCACTTATTCCTTCTCTATGCTCTTCCTTTATTTATGCAGATCTGAATGTTTTGCCTCAATGATTTTCTTTCTCTCTGAAAAACTTCTTTTAATCTTTCTTACAAAACAGACCTACTGATCATCAATTCCAATTTTTGTTTGTTCAAGAAAGCCTTTATTTCTACTTCATCTTTGAAGGATAACTTCACAGATTTCAGCCTTCTAAGTTGGTGAGATTTTTTTCTCTCAACACTAAATATTTTACTTTGCATTGTTCTTACTTGTGTGGTTTCTGAGAACTTGAAAGTAATTTATATCTTTGCTCTTCTATGGAGGTAAGGACGTTTTCCCTCTGACTTCATTCAAGACTTTAAAAAATGTTTTGATTTTGTGTAGTTTGCATATAATGTGCTTAAGTGGAGGTTTTCTTTGTCATTTATCCTACTTGTTGTTCTCTGAGCTTTCTGTGTCTGTGGTTTGGTGGCTGACATTCATTTGGGAGAAATTCTCTGCTACTATTTCTTCAAATGTTTCTTTTGTTTCTTTCTCTTTTCTCTTTCCAGTATGTATATGTTATGCTTTCGTGGTTGTTTCACAGTTATTGGATATTCTGTTCTAGATTTTTTTTTCTCTTTGCTTCTCTGTTTTGGAAGTTTCTATTGACATATTCTCAAGCTCCGGAGAAGGCACTGGCACCCCACTCCAGTACTCTTGCCTGGAAAATCCCATGGATCGAGGAGCCTGGTGGGCTGCAGTCCATGGGGTCGCTAAGAGTCGGACACGACTGAGCGACTTCTCTTTCCCTTTTCCCTTTCATGCATTGGAGAAGGAAATGGCAACCCACTCCAGTGTCCTTGCCTGGAGAATCCCAGGGACGGAGGAGCCTGGTGGGCTGCTGTCTATGGGGTCGCACAGAGTTGGACACGACTGAAGCGACTTAGCAGCAGCAGCAGCATTCTCAAGCTCAGAGATGTTTCCTCAGTCATGTCTAATCTACTAATGAAGCCCATCAGCTCTTTGTTTTGTTAAGTTTTTGATCTCTAGCATTTCTTTTTGATTCTTTCTTAGAATTTCATCTCTGCCTAAATTGCCCCTCTATTCTTGCTTGCTTTTTCTTAATCCATTAGAGCCCTTAGCACATTAATTGTGGTTGTGTTAATTTTCTAGTGTGATAGTTCTAACATTCTAGCCATCAGATCAGATCAGATCAGATCAGTCGCTCAGACGTGTCCGACTCTTTGTGACCCCATGAATCGCAGCACGCCAGGCCTCCCTGTCCATCACCAACTCCCGGAGTTCACTCAGACTCACGTCCATCGAGTCAGTGATGCCATCCAGCCATCTCATCCTCTCTCGTCCCCTTCTCCTCCTGCCCCCAATCCCTCCCAGCATCAGAGTCTTTTCCAATGAGTCAACTCTTCGCATGAGGTGGCCAAAGTACTGGAGTTTCAGCTTTAGCATCATTCCCTCCAAAGAAATCCCATACCTGAGTCTTTATCTTATTTTGTCATACTTTATCTAGTATTTCTGTATTTGGAATGGCAGAGAGCCTTTTGTGACATTCAGTTGGTCATATTGGTGGTTCAGCAGAAATATATAGGGAAATATATTAAAATATTAGCTTTTAAAAACAAGTAACATATACTATGTATGTCTTCTAGTTATTGAAAAAAATGTGGTCAAAACTATGAATTTTATGAACTGTAAATATTTACGTATCTATTTTTATCTCTGTGTCAAACCAAACTACTGTCCATGATTAGCTTAGGGGAGCAGAATTAAGGTGGGAGGAATCTTTCATTTTTTTCTTTGTATATTTCCTTATTGTTTGATTTTGTACAAAGGCATTTTAAAGAAACAAAAAAATAGATGCTAAAACCACTAATTATTTTAAAGTGAAGTGTTCTGTAATTTCCCCAATTAGTATTTGGATAGTTACTAACAGTGGAAACCCTATACGCCTAAAAGACAGAATGGGAACTTGTTTCACAGACTGAGGTGTAATGGGTAAGTCTGAAGTACACTCCACCTCACAGCAGACCCCAGGATCTGTGTACTGGTGCAGGTGGTGGGGAATGACCAAGAGAGCAAGAGCGGATCCAGTCTTGGACACCTCCTGAAGTGGAGGACCGTGCGAATCAGACCACGACTGCACCATGCACAGGAGATGTCAGTCATCAGAGCCTGTGTCCTTCCTGTTGTGTCAGCCTTGTGGCATTTTGAGTTTGTTATAGAAGGTCACAAAGTTCTTGTGGATTTTAAAGCAGTTATAGTAATGTAGGTTGTAGGCATGATAGATACTATCCACAAATGGCATTTAAAGGTCAATTGAATTTCCCTGTCATAGCTCCCACTGACTTCAATTCTTCATATACCACCTTTCAACATTTTTCATTCTTCTTCAGTCTTCCACAAGCCACATTTGATTCATTATAAGAAATAAGAATGCTTATAATAAATTTTCATAAGAAATTAAAACCCAAGTTTTCTTAACTTGTTTTTGATCCATCTTATAGATCCTTTCTACCATACATACAACCTGTTATTCATATAGACAAAGACAAAATATGTGTTTTATTGAATTTCAGTACACTAATAGAACTAGGGAAAAAAAAATCATTGCTGTCTCTACATACTGATTGAATAGTATTTCAGACTATATTATGCCCCTGCAGGGTAAAATAAAGTTTGTTAACTTCTGTGTTTTGTAATTAACTCGTTACACATTTACATTTGGCATCTTACTCTACAGTTGGTTCTAGGCAAATGATTTTACACTGAAAAGTCCATTAACCTTCTCTGTGGGAGAATCATTTTCTCATAAATTAAATTGCCTAATTAGCTGATCCTTTGGAAACTGATTTTGAACTTGGTCCTCAAAAGCTTAACCAAAGTGTTTCTCCTTTTAAAATGAGCTGCTGCTGCTGCTGCTGCTGCTAAGTCGCTTCAGTCTCTGTGCGACCCCATAGACGGTTCCATAAGAATATCAGTTTTATATAACTCTTAGACCAACAATGAAGCCACTTATCCTAGGAGTTAAGTAACTCATCCAAACAAAACTGTAATTATATTTAGCTTATATTTATTTGTGATATATCTACCTAGATCTTGCAAGTAAATAGAAAACCCCACAGCTTGCTTGTGGGCTATCAGTGTGATTAGGTTTCCTTACAAACTGCCTTGCCATAGAATATCATGTAATAAAAAATATGACTTTATTAAATCAGCTTTCTACATCAATAAGGAATAATATACTTCCAAACAGTGATGGAGAGGCATTGTTATTCAGGGAATATTGTGGCTTTATTATGGTTTCTACTTAATATTCAATTTGTAGTAACAGAGATATTTTCCTGTGTGCAGTTTTATTATAATAAATGTGAGTGATGGAACCTTTCCAGACAAGGTGCTCATAACATAACCATCAGAATAATGGGTAGCATGGATGCTGGCACTCAAAGATGAGAGGCTAAGAATTAGTGACAGATGTGAGTTAGTGATGAAATGTTTTAGAATGTTCTCTGCCTCGATTTTTGGTCGCTTGAATGATATGCCCTTGTAACTGGAGAAAGAAAAAGTGGACATTTTCCACTTAAACTATGAACAGATGCTAAAAAACCTGTGGTTCAGAAGGTCATTCTTTATGAATCTGGTTTTCATCTTCTTGTATTCATTTCTAAGTTCTGAAATTTTTATTGATGGAAGTTAGAGTAGATGAAAATTATACATGATACCACTAAGCATTTTCATTCTGAATCAGCACAGACTAAACAAGCTGTCCATTGTTCAACAAATATAGTTTGTGCCGACATCTAACTTAGGAGGAAAGTTAAAAGCTACATAACTGTCACTTCATTTTGGGCTTTGAGCCTAACTTTGATAGCTAACCTGAAATACAAGATATTTTTTTTTTTTACTTTGCCATTAAAAAAATTTAGAAAACAAACGTTTGTTGCTATTATGTTTTTTTCTTTAATAAAATATACCTCTCTTACAATAAATTAAACTGTTTTCAACAAACAGAAAAGAAAGTTCCTGATCATGGAGTTTATTTTTTCCTCCTCAAAGAATGTAATAATATGGAGAATTTAATTGTCTGAAGACTTCATCTTTGTTATTTTTATACCCAGTAATTTACCATACCATCTGAAACAATTGTTGGTATTCTCAATACCTGTCAAAAGTTAACACATTAATATTTCCTTAAGAAATTAAAATTGCTATTTATGTCTTAACCTTGATAGGTAAGAGTCCATAATTGCTGGATTTGTATTCCAAAACTATGTATTGTAGCATATCACTGGAAATTAAAAAAAAATTTTCCTAAATGGCACAGTTCATGTTGGTTTTGTGTTGCTAGACTAATGAAGTATGCCTTTCAAAGATGTGTGAAACTGTTGTGGGGGAGCTGTTAGTTTATACATGTCCAGTATTCATCTCAGTCAACCAGGATTGTTTGACCTATTGTAATACCATTAATCTGCAATACTGCTAATATTGCCTCATCCTTAATACTGCCACTAATTAACAAGGCTTCTGAGAAATGAACTAAGCTAGTTAGGTAGCCAGGGAAATGGCTATAAGACAAGAAACTTAATTACAATACTGATTTTCTATTCAAGGTGAAGAGATATGTAAACACATATAAATAAAGTCCTAGGGCTATAGCTTCCTATATTTTGGAAAGCTCTTCTCTCAGATTTTACACATGCAGCCAGCATCTCTTAATATCCCCAGCTCTGTTAAGGGAGGAGTGGTTGAAAATGAATCAGGAAAATAAAAGTATTTTGAAAATGCTATGTGTTTTGGAGCCACTAAAAAAAACAGTCATATCAGTGACTTTAACAAAAGTCGGTGGAAGTTTAAAATAAAAACACAACTTTTCAAGGGATCTAATAAAATGTTTTCTTTTTTTTGTCAAATTGGGTGACCTGAAGATCCCAGTGCCACAAAGCAGGAAGGAGAGCTCAAAGGAAAGCCAGCTAGGAGATTTTGGAGGGCTAGTGTTTGGTATAATCAGGTTATTATCAGGTATTATTCAGGTTTGGTATTATCTGCTTGTGAGAGCTAAATTTTTTTTAGAAAGTAGGGTAGGTATTTTGACTCCCATCAATACTCACTGTGTATGTCATGTTATATTGCATTGATACTTAAATAAATGAAATTTCTATCCTTAAAACTTTTTCAGACGAGTGAGGAAATGGACATGTAATTGAATACTTTACATTGCCTGGTGAGTGATGTCACAGAAGCATGTGCAAGTTTCTAGGGGAAATTAAGAATGGAGCAAATTACATTGTCTAAAAAAAAATCTAACAGGTATATAGAGGAAAACAAATTACTGAAAGTGATTTATCTTCAGAAAACTGCTAGGAGCTATCATATAATACTTAGTGAAGACTAGATAAAAGGATATCTGAAAAATAAATGCCTGTACTTTATTTAAATTTCAAAATAAAAATTGCTATGATATGTAACTTCAGAGTCTGCATTATCCTTAATTAGATAAGTTTGCTGTTTACTTCTTAGTAGGAAACACCTTTATGCCCTACATTTTGTTCAGATCAGATCAGTCACTCAGTCGTGTGCAACTCTTTGCGACCCCGTGAATCACAGCACGCCAGGCCTCCCTGTCCATCACCAACTCCCAGAGTTCGCTCAGACTCACGTCCATCGAGTCAGTGATGTCATCCAGCCATCTCATCCTCTGTCGTCCCCTTCTCCTCCTGCCTCCAATCCCTCCCAGCATCAGAGTCTTTTCCAGTGAGTCAACTCTTCGCATGAGGTGGCCAAAGTACTGGAGTTTCAGCTTTAGCATCATTCCTTCCAAAGAAATCCCAGGACTGATCTCCTTTAGAATGGACTGGTTGGATCTCCTTGCATTTTGTTACTGTGATAAAAATACCATGTATAAATTTGTCTTTCTGAAGTTTTTATTTTACAAATGAACAAAAACTCCAGTTTTCATGTACTTTGCAAAATGACACTTGCAGACAGTATATTCTGTCTAAAAAATGACTATTCTATTTTATATATATATATTTTTAATTTTATTTTTTAACTTTACAATATTGTATTGGTTTTGCCATATATCAACATGAATCCACCACAGGTATACAAAAGAGCAAACGTGAAATAAAGTGTAACTGACCATCATAATGTTAGTCTCTCAAAAAGATGATATTTTTGACTACATATTTCATCATCTCTCTTTGAAATGCTACCTTGGAAATTAGAAGATACTCAAAAGGATATGTAAAACCTGCTGACTCAGGATTCACCCTAGGAAGTGTAACATGCTTACAAAGTAAAAAATTTCTGCTTTTACATATTTTGCAGATTAGTTTCAAGTGTATAAGTGAGTCTAGACTGAAGATAGAGTATTTGGACAAAGGAGACCTAAGCTGGAGCTACTGGGCTGATTGACAACTCTGCACTTATCTTGGGTCCTCTTGACTTTGGACAAGCCATTGCATTCTGCAGTCTCTGGTTTCTTCCTCTTAAAGTGAGAGAATGAGAGTAAGGGTTCCTAAAGTTCTTACCTCATAGATGAAGGCATTGTTATCTTAGAAAAACTGATATCAGGAAAAGATCACTTAACATAGATTCATTTAAAATGGTGTGGATACTTTTAGAGTTAATACTGAGAAAAGTATGACTAGAATGTTTCCTAAAAATAAACAATTTAAAATTTTATTTTACTTATAAAATTTAGGTGGCTATTCTACTGTGTACTCAGTCTTAAAAATAATAAATGGGTTGTGTGGACTTTGTTGGGATGGTCAGTGTAGGATGATAATAGTCACTGCAGGATAGTATCATAGCCTTCACCCACATTTGATTTTTTGGTGGTTTCATAGAAATGGCCAGTTTTGCAAAATTATTCGAAGGCTTCAATAATGCTTCCAAGGCTGTCTCTCAAGCTCTTGATATGCAAATACTGCTGTTATGAAGCCCTTATGATCTCATCATTGCTACATCTGTTCTTTTTCAGTTTTTCTTTGGTTCAAGCTCAACCCAATCCCCATTTCTCAATCTCTAAACTTAGGACTCCAAGTGTTCTCTGGCCAATTTCAGCACTTCATGTTATCTTTTTGTCTGTTTCAGGATTTTCAGTTTGCATTTTTTTCACTTTATTGCCAGGTTCCAGCAAGAACGATTATGGTTAGAATGCAGAATAAGGCTAAGAGGGATTTGTGAGTGAGGGTTGATTTGTATACATAGTTACTTCTCTGACAAGTATTTTGTTGTTGGTGTTGTTCAGTTGCTAATTCATGTCTGACTCTTTGTGACCTCTATGTCCGACCCCCTTTGTGACCAGGCTCCTCTGTCCTCCATTATCTCTGGAGTTTACTCAGATTCGTGTCAACTGAGTCGGTGATGCTTTCTGACCATTTCATCCTCTGCTGCCCCTTTCTCCTTTTACCTTCCATCTTTCCCCGCATCAGTTTTTCCCAATGAGTTTTTTGCCTCGGGTGGCCTTGGAGTTTCAGCTTCAGCATCAGTCCTTCCAAAGAATAGTCAGGGTTGGTTTCCTTTAGGATTGTAATTTTAGTAACGTAATATCTGTTTCTCTCTTCAGCCCTGAAATGATGGAATGAAGATTGATGTAATGAAGAGTTAGTGCATCCTTCTCCCATGACCTTCTTTGATCCTGGTCTTTGTATAGCTGGATGCAGGAGCCTTATCTGGACCAGGCTTCTGCTTTTCAGAATATTTTTAAGAACAGGCACAGGTCCGGAGCAGCAGCTCCTTCCAGCCCTCTCATTTGCCCTACCCCCTGAAGTCTGTATCTGTCATTGGTCTACACTCCTGGCCTGTGATCTGTGGACACCAGGACAGAAAGCAGAGAGGGTGAGAGAAAGCCAATATCAGAAAGAAAACAGGTGTGTTGGTGGAAGTCAATTCCATGGCTGCTTCATATAATGTCTAAGCCTTTTTATCTTGTTCTTGTTTTTCCCAGGTTGGTCTTGTTGCTTCTGTCCTTCGGGGGTACCTTTAACAGTGTTTACAGAATTGGATGTTTGCTTTCTTGATGAATGGCTTTTGTACATATAGATCTTTCCTAGATATGACTTGGTTAATTTACTCTCCCTACATTTTAGGAAGCAAATTAATTCCCCAGAAGATAAACCTGCTAGCCTAATGATTAGAGGTCAGGTGAAGCCAAAACAAAATAGAAGTGTGATTCCCCAAATAGCCTCTGAGCATCTCCTGCACAGCAGGACTTTCTTCAACTCTGTTCCAAGGGAGAGAGGAGAAAGCAAAGAGTGATGAAGGAAGAGAGGAGAGGGGATGAGCATTTAAAGGAATATATAGAAATACAGGGTACATTTGAAAAGCTAAAATAATACTTATATCATAATGAGTCTATCTTTAGTATAACAAACTCAAGGGGGGTTCTCTACCCACTGAAGAACAGAGATGGATTGTACAAAATTTCTCATAATGCTGCTTAAACTCTTATGTTATCTGGCAACATGGACTAAGATTTACTCAGGTTTTATATTACCTTTAAACAGAATGTTGAAAAGGATTTAGAGTGTTTATTATGAGATGATTTTTTAAATGAAATATAGCTGTATAGCTATGAAGGAATTTTTCTATAAAATCGTTAGTGTATCCAAATAGGACAATCATGTAAGAAAGAGGAAGAAGTTCTATATTATACAAGAACAGATAAGAAGTAGCTAACACGAGTTTTAGTTTTTAATAACAAGATATTGTTATTAAACATTATATCATTGTTTTTTAATTATATTTAATTAAAATCTGTATTTGATTATATTTTTATTTTACCTGTTAATCATTGCAAAGAAATTTATAATTTCATATATGTGGCTACTTATTCATACCGTATTTTTAAATTTTGCATGTAATTATATCAAAATACTACTTATTTCTGTTTTAGTGAAGTATTAGTTTACTATAGCAGTAAGAATCTACTGAATATTTAATATAAAGATTACTAGGGAGACTTTAAGATCAAGGGTTTGAATAGATTGGGGTTTTAATATTGGTTCTGTCACTCTAGTTATGTGACACTAAGAAATTTGATAGTTTCTTTAAAGTTTTGATTGGGCTTTCCCTGTGGGTCAGTGGTAAAGAATCATCCTGCAATGCAGGAGATGCAGGTTCAATCCCTGGGGGGGGAGATCCCCTGAAGAAGGAAATGGCAACCCACTCTAGTATTGTTGCCTGGGGAATCCCATGGACAGAGGATTCTGCCAGGCTACAGTCCACGGGGCCGTAAAAGAGTCAGACACAACTGAGCGACTAAATGTTTCTGATTACTGTATGGAGCAGTTGATTTCAAAGTGTTTACAAAGTAGATGACTAATGTATGGTAATTTACACAATAACTAGATCAGTAGATTTTATAAAGGCCCAAATGTTTCATAATCCTTTGTTGAAAGATCTTTATATGAAGAATTCTAACAATATAAACCTGCATCAAATTGAAACTTATATTTTAATATTGAACCTGATAAAAAGGATTTTGTCTTTAAGGTTGAGAATAAGTATTGGAAAACTTTCTGTGAAGGGCCACATAACATATATTTTAGGCTCTGTAGTCTTTAGGCTCTTATACTATATAACTCTGCCATCTTATAGCAAGATCAGTCATAATAAGTCAACAAATGGGCATGGCTGTGACCCAACAAAACTTTATTTACAGAAATGCAGTGGGTCAGATTTGGCCTCTGAACTTTCCTTTGTCAACCCCTGTTATAGCCTGTTTTCTTCCCCTCCCCTCACCTATTTATCTTTCCCCCTAAAATAACCACTTGGTTTATTGGCTCTTAGAAATAAGGTAGTGGCTCTTCCCTGCTGGCTCAGCGGTCAATAATCCGCCTGCAACACAGGAGACCTAGGATTGATCCCTGGGCCGCAAAAATCCCCTGGAGAAGGGCGTGCCAACCCACTCCAGTATTCTTGCCTGGAGAATCTCATGGACAGAAGAGCCTGGCAGGCTACAGTCTATAGGGTTGCAAAGAATGGGACCCAACTGAAGCAACTGAGCATGCATGCCCAGAAGAAAGGTAGAGGTTTCCATGCCAAGAATTTCAGGCTTCACATGCTGTCCTTTACTAAGAAAAGATTATTTGGAACTAACCCTGATTCACTTAGAATGTACTCAGAGAAACAATAATTCTAAGATACAGAATAAGGAATTTACTGTAGGGCCTGATCACTCACGTGGTGAGAGTGGGTTACATATCAATGTGAAAATGTTTCTTCTGTGTCTGGTGTTGGGCTGAAGTCAGCTGAGTGGGAAGTGAAGGAGAGAAGACAGACGTGATGTAGCAGAAGGTAAAAGCAAAGCAGAAACCACACGGACCAGCTGGAGCCCACATCGGTCCCACCCACTCTTGGCCTCTAACTTCACTCATGGAGGTGACTCCCCGCAGAAACAGCATGTGCTTCTGGCGTGGAGGTCACAGACCCCCAAGGCAGCCATCCAGCAGAAGCAGGAGTGGCTGCAGCTCCCCACTGCTGCACCCAAGACCGCCTTGCCCAAGTCTACCCCACCTTCCTAGCCTCTACATGGCGACTGCTTCACTTCCTTTTTGCACATTCCTGCAGAGTCCTTATCCCTGAGCTCTACAGGACAGGATACAATGAACCCTGCAGCCAGATTGAGCATCATCTGCCAAGGAACTCGGAGGAGGTCAGTCAATGTCATTAAAGTTTAAACATGCTACCCTTGCCTCTGCTTTTAAAATTGCCTTGTGGGCAAATACTGCTGACTTTAGACTTTTAGAAACGGCCTCTGTAGAGTACCTACATTGGCTCCATGCTTAGAGGCTATCTATCTGAATAATTTAATAAACTTTGGGTCATCAGTTAAGTTGCCAGCACCAAAGCTTCCGTTGTGGATGTCCCTTAATTTCAGTCTTCCCTAGACTAAGTCTCTTCTCATGAATCACCTGCTCCTGTTCTGTTCTCTTATATTTTCTATTATCCTCAAAATAATTGGCTGGGAGCCCACATTTTTCTATATTGAAGACCATTCTCTCTCTTCAGAGTGTCAGAATCATTACCAAAAGGCAAACCTGAGCATGTCATCAGCGTAGAGTCACTACCAAGCTAAATTTGACTTAAGAACATTTAAACAAATTTGTGGATAGTCTTCACAGTTTTCCTTAGTTTAATTTTATTGTGTGTGTGTGTGTGTATGTGTGTGTGTGTGTGTGTGTGTGTGTGTACGTGCTGTGCTGTGCTTAGTCATGTCCAACTCTTTGCGACCCCATGCACTGTAGCTGGTGAGGCTCCTCTTTCCTTGGAATTTTCCAGACAAGAATACTGGAGTAGGTTGCCATTTCCTACTCCCAGGGATCTTCTTGGCCCAGGGATTGAAACCTCATCCTTTGCATCCCCTGCACTGGTGGGTGGATTCTTTGCCACTAGCACCACATGAGAAGCATATCTATGTGTGTGTGTGTATGTATGTATGTATACATATATATATGTATGTATGTATTGCATTTACTGTTTCCTGCTCATCTGTAGAAAGCTTCCCATCAAATGCATGTTTGCTAACTATGTTGTCATGAATCTAGTCAATGTCCAAACATACTTAATCATGGGAACAACAATAGGAGACTCATCTCCCACCTACACAGAGCGGTGTAGAGAAGTCATTATTCAGCAATGTAGCCTTAAGGTGTTCCTGTGGTGAGGAGGGCGATCCTTGTGCCGATGAAAACATGCAAACCAGCCTAGTTGTGAATGTTTGTGAAGCATCCAGTATTGATTGCAGTCCCTGATAGCTCAGTTGGTAAAGAATCCTCCTGCAATGCAGGAGACCTGGGTTTGATTCCTGGGTCAGGAAGATCTGCTGGAGAAGGGATAGGCTACCACTCCAGTCTTCTTGGGCTTCCCTGGTGGCTCAGCTGGTAAAGAATCTGCCCACAATGCGGGAGACCTGGGTTTGATCCCTCAGTTGGGAAGATCCCCTGGAGAAGGGAAAGGCTACCTACTCCAGTATTTTGGCCTGTAGAATTCCATGGACTGTATAGTCAGTCTATGGGGTCGCAAAGAGTTTGGACACAACTGAATGACATTCACTTTCTACCTAACTTAATACAGCTTGAAATATCCTTTTGACTACTGTTATGGGCACAGATTTTTTTTCCACTACTAAGTATAAGCCCTGTGAAATCAGTCATTCACCCCTTGCTACACAGTGGTTGCTTCTGAACCAGCAGCACAGGCATCACCTGAAAGCTTGCACACCTGTGGGATATCAGTGCCAAACCTGGAGCTGCTGGGTCATCGTCTGCATTTTAACAAGATCCCTTGTCATATACGTGCAACTTAACGGTAGGAGATGAGCCGACTGAACACTTGAAGTCTTCTCATTCAATTAGAAATCATAAAATAATACTGGAGTAGGTTGCCATGTCCTCCTTCAGGGGATCTTCCCGACCCTGGGATCAAACCCACGTCTTTTTTGTCTCCTGTATTGGCAAGTGGGTTCTTTACCACTAGTGCCACCCAGGAAACTCATAATATAATATGCAAGTGGTTAAAAGGATTCTATGAGATGGTTGATGCTGAGTGCATTCAGAAGCCTGGGATAAAAGGAGTTTCCTCTACTGATGAGAATGGAATGGGCACTTCTGTTGGTCTCTGATCTTAAAAACTGATGGAAGAGGCTCTGGTGTAAGGGAATTATTGGGAAATGGCACTGTCCTCGTAGAAGAGTGAGGTCCTGCAGGAAGGAACTTGCCCACCTTTAGGAATTAAACACTGAGAGTATGTAAGTGGTCAACCTCAGCGATCTCAAGAGAGCCATTCCAGCGAGACCCCTCTTCCCTGCAGAGGGAGTGCTCTGAGCCTCTAGCTAAACCCAGATTCATTTAGTCACAGGACCACATTAATTTGTTGGTATGTCCTTCCAATATAATGAGGCATTATTGAAAATTCTGCGTACTTTTTCCATAAGTAAATCCCCAGAAGGGAATAAAGGGATGTTTGTAGTTAGGATAGACAGTAGTCAGTCTTCTAGCTCTAAACTTGAAGACAGCTGTGGCAGTGGGTACACTGTCAGTCCATCAGAAACTATCATCTAAAAATAGGTATGGAGCTCCAACAGCCCGTAGATGCTTCATTTTATTTATCATTTTAACTTTTTATTTTGTATTGGGGCACAGCTGATTAACAATGTGTGATAGCTTCAGTGAATGGCAAAGGGACACAACTACATGTACACATGTATCCATTCTCCCCCAAACTCCCCTCCCATCCAGGCTGCCAAAAAACATTGAGCAGAGTTCCATGTGCTGTACAGTAGGTCCTAGTTGGTTATCCATTTTAAATATAGCATTGCATACAGGCAACTATAAGTTCATTCGCTGTGTTAGTCTCTTTCTGTCTTGTAAATAAAAATTACTCTTAATCTTACTGCTCTTAATGTGCTAGTGGGTGAAGTTAATGTAGGCAGGTGCCTGTGCCCGGAATAGTATTAAAAAAAGATAAGAAAATACACTCTCTGTGTGCAAGCTTATCTGTTATGGCTGATAAAAAGCATTTATATCACAGTAGGGAAAAGCATAGGAAAATTGCAAACTAGCCTTCTTTTTGTATTTTAATGCCAAGAAGAGCTCAGTGTTCACTAACACCATTCTCATGGATTTCAGTATATGAACACATGAGTTAGTCTTCTATCTGCTAGGAAAAGTAAACATGTAGATTTTTTAATACTAACAATAATGGTAAATATAAAATTATATATGTGTATTGGGTTGGCCAAAAAGTTTGTTTGGATTTTTTGTAAGATGCATGTATCCGTTAAACAATAGTTTTCAATGAGTTTGATCATTGGTCTTTGCATATGAGATTGTCTCCTTTAATGTTTTCCATTTAAAGCTATCATTAAGACTCTATGCTCGCTGTGTATCTTGCACTCTCCATTTACACTTTCCCACTATAAATACATAAAAATTTTGGGAATGGTGTTGCTGTGTGATTGGAATCACAGTTCCAAGAATATATGTATGTATTTCCAGAATATATGTTAATATAATTTATATATAATATAACATCTAAGATATATGTAACTTTAGTATATATGCATATATATGTGTGTGACTATATATGTATACACATATATGTACTGAATATATATATATATATATATATATATGTGTGTGTATGTATAAAACACTGATGATCCAGAAGAAAAGAACTCCATTTCATTTAGCTACATCTTTAATTGGTATGTATGGGGTTTTTGTTTCTTATCTGGTTATAGAAATATTGCTCTGCTTGAAGCTATACTTAGGGGAACTCAATGTATTTTACTCCTGTTTTCCCAGATTTGGTTGTTACACTTTAGTGCACCATAAACAATATGTTTGGGCTTTATGGCTGCTGTCTGTTCCTGAAAGTGATAAGCTTTGCAGGATTGCACTGTGATGATCATTGCTTTGAATGTGACAGATTTTATGTGGTTCAAAACAACATGGATAATGATAATGAATGGCCTGTTTTCTTACATAGGGCTGGAATTTGCCTTTCTGTTATTTCTATCTCCTGATGCAATCCTAAATAATTTGTTCATATTCAACTCTTGGCTGAGTAGAGTTGAGTTACTCAATAGAGTTGAGTCATGGGTATGCCAAGTCATCTTTTCTTCTGCTGAACATCTCATTTTCTTCAACTGTCCGATAATATCATGGCTTTGGGGGCTTTTTCTATCCCAATGCGCTCTTCATGATCTACTCTAGTTAGAGGCTGTTGAGTATTGCATTGACTTTTTTCTGTTCTCATATTGCAAACCTATTCTTGGGTCATTCTTGGTTACAGTAGATCCCTTTGTCTTTTACTCATTTAATTGACCTCTTTGAGTATAATCTAAACATGTAATTTTATATTGATCCTATTAAATTTCAGTTTTGTCATTTGGCCATTTGTATTAGACCATCAAAAATGCATCTCATGAAATATTAGTGCTATGTGGTATTCCTTAAGAAAAAAGAATCTGTGGTCAAATAAACTTGTAAAAATTATTTATACTATATTCCTGTCTTGCAGATTTTCAATGACCTTTAGATAATCAAAAGTTCTGAGAAGTTCTACAGTTACATAACCAAGTTAAACTTTATTTACCCAACATTTTATAAATTTATTTGACCACTGTATTATTTTTCAAGTAATGCTTATGTTATACTATAAAGCCAGTGTTCTGCTTAATATAGTTCATGAATTATTAACTTTGTCTATTTGATCTGTTTAATTTTGATTTGTTTTTCCAATAATATGAGTTGCTATTTTCACATCTGTATAAAAAGGTAAGCTTTTGATAGCTGTGATATTTATCTTCATCCAAGATACTGAGAAAATGGTAAAAAGTTAGTGTTATGACGAGCTACTAAAGATTTTGTCTAAGCTTGTCATCTGTCCCCTGATTATGTGACATTCTTTAAACATCATTGTTCAAGAAGAAATTAATCATCTACTTGAGAGATAACCTATCCTGGATAGTAAAAATACAATCCAGTGTCTTAAAATCCTGTTATTTCTCCAGTTTCAAAAAAAATTCTAATGTATAGCAAAGATTATCTGTGCTGTACTTCATTATGCTTTAAACTTTTTGGAACTGCAGAAGAGATAATACTTTGTATAGATCATATTGGGATCAACAGGCAGGATCTAACCTAAAGCAGAGATCAGAGTAACAGAGAACTGGTTATATTTTTGTTTACATGTTGTGACATATTGCATGCATTTGTCTCCCACTTCATATAAACTCAAAACACACGCATAAGGAGCTACTATTCTACATGATCTTATTTGAAATGCTACTAGTTTTATTGTTAAAAATCTGACAGCAGTGGTGATTTCTTTAGAACTGGAAGATAGTCCAGATCTGTCTGATAGATTTTCTGTGCTTATTAGGGCTTCCTTAGTGAAATACTGAGCGACTTCACTTCCACTTTTCAGTTTCATGTATTGGAGAAGGAAATGGCAACCCACTCCAGTGTTCTTGCCTGGAGAATCCCAGAGACGGGGGAGCCTGGTGGGCTGCCGTCTATGGGGTCGCACAGAGTCGGACACGACTGAAGCTACTTAGCAGCAGCAGCAGCAGCAGTGAAATATTTCTTCTTCTTAAGAACAAAAAAGAAATAGGGAGATCTGAATTCCTTATTTTCATATGTATAGAAAGTTAAATAAATATTAACCCCATAGTTTGAAGCTCTTCTAAGTAAAAGAATATTTATATAAAATTGAAACACTAAATGACATTTCTATATCAATTATACTGTGTCTGCAAGGAATGGAATATGAATACAAGCCACTGAAAGTTGGAAATGTCATTCGGCAAAATGCCACAAGTATATCATGTTTATAATTTTTCACTTGTAAACATGCCTTGTGCCCTGTGATGCACTCAGATTCTTAGTGAGTTATATTAAAATGCCAATAAAATCGCTATACGTCTAAGTCAGTGTAAATTAAATGTATAAAGCTAAAAGTAATTTATAACAGCTACTTCGTAATCACTCTTCTTGTCAAGCTGTTTCTCTTTGGTTTATATTGCTACTTTTACCGCTAGAAACAGTGTTGTTTTCCAATCCTTCATCCTGTCACTTCCTGGAGTGCTTGTATTCTATTACTGCTTACTGATACTTTCAGTCCCACGTTATGGACTGCACTGGTAGTTCAATTCAGTCGCTCAGTCATGTCGACTGCAGCATTCCAGGCTGCCCTGTCCATCACCAACTCCCAGAGCTTATGTCCATCGAGTCAGTGATGCCATCCAACCATCTCATCCTCTATCATCCCCTTCTCCTCCCTTCTTCAATCTATCCCAGCATCAGGGTCTTTTCCAGTGAGTCAGTTCTTCGCATCAGGTGGCCAAAGTATTGGAGTTTCAGCTTCATCATCAGTCCTTCCAGTGAATATTCAGGACTGATTTCCTCTAGGATGGACTAGTTTGATGTCTTTGCAGCCCAAGGGAACTCTCACGAGTCTTCTCCAACACCACAGTTCAAAAGCATCAATTCTTCGGTGCTCAGCTTTCTTTGTAGTCCAACTCTCACATCCATACATGACTACTAGAAAAACCATAGCCTTGACTAAATGGACCTTTGTTGACAAAGTGATATCTCTGCTTTTTAATATACTCTCTAGGTTGGTCATAGCTTTTCTTCCAAGGAACAACTGTCTTTTAATTTTATGGAAATTTCAAGCGTCTTTTAATTTCATGGGAATACCAGACCACCTGACTTGCCTCCTGAGAAATCTATCTGCAAGTCGAGAAACAACAGTTAGAACTGGACATGGAACAACAGACTGGTTCCAAATAGGAAAAGGAGTATGTCAAGGCTGTATATTGTCACCCTACTTATTTAACTTATATGCAGAGTACATCATGCGAAATGCTGGGCTGGATGAAGCACAAGCTGGAATCTAGATTGCCAGGAGAAATATCAATAATCTCAAATACACAGATAGCACCACCCTAATGGCAGAAGCCGTCTAGTTACGGCTATGGTTTTTCCAGTGGTCATGTATGGATGTGAGAGTTGGACTGTGAAGAAGGCTGAGCGCCGAATTGAGAGTCCCTTGGACTGCAAAGAGATCCAACCAGTCCATTCTAAAGGAGATCAGCCCTGGGATTTCTTTGGAAGGAATGATGCTAAAGCTGAAACTCCAGTACTTTGGCCACCTCATGCGAAGAGTTGACTCGTTGGAAAAGACTGATGCTGGGAGGGATTGGGGGCAAGAGGAGAAGGGGACGACAGAGGATGAGATGGCTGGATGGCATCACTGACTCAATGGACATGAATCTGAGTGAGCTCCGGGAGTTGGTGATGGACAGGGAGGCCTGGCGTGCTGTGATTCATGGGGTTGCAAAGAGTCGGACATGACTGAGCGACTGAACTGAACTGAACTGAATGGCAGAAGGCAAAGAAGAACTAAAGAGCCTCTTGATGAAAGTGAAAGAGGAGAATGAAAAAGTTGGCTTAAAACTTAGGATTCAGAAAACTAAGATTGTGGCATCTGGTCCCATAACTTCATGGCAAATAGATGGGGAAACAATGGAAACAGTGAGAGACTTTATTTTTGGGGGCACTGGTACACTGGACAAAAATATGAACTGGCATTAGACATAGATACTCCTTTTTCATCTTAAGAAATAATTAAAGTAAGAAAAACATATTTTGTCAGCATAGAGGTGCATCATCCCCAGAGCTCACACACAGTGAGGACATTCTAAATCTATCTTGAGGCTGAAGTGCCCAGCCCCTACTATGAGCAATGACCACCCAACAATGGGTGCTCTTTTAATGGAACCCTATGTTAAGAGTGATCAGAGGCAATATCATGAGTCTCCCATGTCCTAAAGGGCCTACACATATTAAAGAGCTATAGTTCCTAGTATTCAGGAGCATAAAATTTTTATGGTGACTTAATCAAGTGTTGGGCTTCCCATACTTCCTAGGTGGCACTAGTGGTAAAGAACCTGCCTGCCAGTGCAGGAGACATTAGAGACAAGGGTTCGATCCCCAGGTTGGGAAAATCCCCTGAAGGAGGGCATGGTAACCCACTCTGGTATTCTTGCCTCGAGAATCCCATGGACAGAGGAGCCTGGCAGGCTACAGTCCATAGGGTGCACAGAGTTGGACACTACGGAAGTGACTTAGCACACACGCATGCAATCAAGTGTTACCATTGGCTGCTAGAGACAAGGTAAGTTATTTACCTATTTAAAGTTCTATTTCCTAGTTTGGACAAATTGAAAATTAATTCATGCTTACTTGTATACTTATATATGCTTTGAGGTTTTTTTCCCCTTTTCTATTTATTTTTTAATAAAATTATTTGCACATCAAAGCAACTGTCATTCCTGGAGTTGCCTAGAAACCTGTACAATAACTTTGTTTTTATTCCTACCCCAAGATTCAAGGTATTAGGTCATCACCAATTTATTAACTTATCACCAGTTAATGTTCTTTTATTACACACGCACACACACACACATCATTCTGTATGTTATCTATCTGCCTTTCTGGAAATAAAGATGATTAGAATAATATTATAAGTATATGGAAATATTTAAAAATATATAATAACCTTTCACTGAGGATTTAAAGCTTTAAATAGTCTGTCCTGTCCTGTGCTCAGACTTTTAATCATGTCCAACTCTTTTGCGACCTCATGGACTATAGCCTTCCAAGTTACTCTGTCCATCTAATTCTCCCAACAAGAATACTGGTGTGGGTTGCCATGCCCTCCTCCAAGAGATCTTCCCGACACAGGGTTCCAACCTGCGTCTCTTGTCTCCTGTTTTGGCAGGCGGATTCTTTACCACTAGCACCACCTGGGAAGCCCCTAAATGCTCTGTGGTAAAGGACAAAGCATAAACAGTAAAGTCTTCAGCCCACATTCAAGCAGTATTTTCCATCTTCTAAGTACGGCACTCAACACTGAATTAGAGATGTAAATTTATTGAAACCAAGAGTCTTTAAAATAGATGTTGACATAGGTGACAGGCAGTGTCCTTTAGCAGAAGGAGGCATAACTAATTGGTTACTTTTTCCAAGCCACAATCTTTTCAATATAATTGTCTATAAGGTCATTAATGTTATAGGTGGAGGCTTTGTTTGATTATTGTATCTGATGGAATGATTTAATAATAGCTAAAACATAAAGAGTTCTTATTATATGCCCAAAACGGCATTGTTACTTTATAATTTGGTGCTGATAAAAGTTCGAGGGTCAAATTCATTCTTCTCAGTGACTTTTTTTTTAGCTCGAGCAAAGATTTCTGCAAATACCTGATAAATAAGAACATTTAAAAGTAAAATATAGATCTAAACAGACTTTTGTTTTGCACGTTTGCATATCAAAAGACATGAAAGAAAACCATGAATACCACTTGCAAATTTTCTGTGAACTTGTTAATATAAGGTAGTATATTAAAATCCACATGAATCAATTAGTTCATAGAAGTGTTCCTCTTTTTAAAGTGCAGTTATCTCCCAAAGAATTGTATTTTTATTGTTTAGCCAGCCATGTAAAATATTTATAAATATTTTAAATGTTTTATACAAAAAAATTAAATATTTTTTCTACCCGATTAGTACTCAAAGTGCTGCTTGGACCAGCAACATCAATATCTTCAAGAAGCTTATTAGAAATACAGACTCTTAGGTTCCGCACAAACCTATTGAACAAAATGTGCGTTTCATCAAAACCTCAGCTGATTCAGACACACATTTGACAAGTTATATCTACTTTCTAAAAATGAATATAAGTACTTTAAAATGTGCTGTCATTATCATAAGGTGAAGAAAGAAAATATCATATAGAATGTGTTCATGTAAATATGTAACAAAGTATTATACTTCTCTTTGAGTCAGTAATATAACTTTTTAATATTTTTAATTGATTTATGCTGGACATTTTCCCTTTGAAATGATCAGAATATATTTAAAATTATAAGTTACAAGTAAGAGATTTTAAATTATTTCATGCATTGTTAAAAGCAAGATGAATGAGAGAAAAATTGAAGCAAGTTTGAAGACACCCGCACTCCTTTGCACTTAAAATTTGTTATACCACAAGAGGGTGCTGATGCTTTTGATTTGCAATTTCAAAAATTCACATGTACATGAAATAATTTTCATAAAGAAAAGAATGACTATATGTAATCTATAAGTAAACCTCACACAGGATGAAAGGGTGTAGAGTATTGTTGTTATTATTATTAAAATGGAAGCCTGGGTTGTGAATTACATGTGCTATACAAGATTCTTTTATGTAAAATAATTTTTAAAACTTCCTTCATATTTCTACTTTTTTGAACTTTCTGCAAAGTTTAAAGAAAAATATTTAACATAAAATCATTGACTAAAATATGCTAAAAGGTGAATATGACTACCTCATGAGACGGGCATTATGGGAGATTGTTATCCTCTTTGTGTTTTTCTGCATTTTCCATTTCATTTTCTACTATGGTCATGGGATATTACACTTATAACAACCAAAAAAAAAGGAAGGAAGAAAGTTAGGAGGTCAAGGGGAAAGAAAGAAAGAGAAAGATTAATTTAGCACTCCTTTGCCAAGATATTTGGCAGTTAAGACTCAAATTTTGCTTGAGACCTGCAAATTATTTAAACATATTTAGGACACAAGAAACAAAGCAACTGAAGTCTTACCGATACGGTTACATATTTACATAATAGTGTAAGTGCCAGGATAGGGCCTGAAATTTTCTTTTTTCCTGTGGTCCATGTGGAGGCTACAAAGAAAGTAACAGGATTTCACTTTTAGTTCCTGCTTCAGTTAGTACAACACTGTACATTCTTTCAATGGAAACTCTTTATTGAATTAGACTATGCTTAAACTAGTACTAAACGTATTTCTCTGGCCAGATATACTAATTATTTTATTTATTTTTATATATTTTTTTAATTGGAGGATAATTGCTTTACAATGTTGGTTTCTGCTGGAAAACAACATGAATCAGCTATATATATATATATATATATATATATATATATATATATATATATCCAGGCTTCCCTGGTGACTCAGATGGTAAAGAATCTGCCTGCAATGTGGGAGACCTGGGTTTGATCCCTGGGTCGGGAAGATCCCCTGGAGAAGGAAATGGCAATCCACTCCAATACTATTGCCTGGAAAATTCCATGGACAGAGGAGCCTGGTAGGCTACAGTCCACGGGGTCACAAAGAGTCGGACATAACTGAGTGACTTCACTTTCCTTTCCTTTCCTTCCCTAGTGTTCTTGCCTAGAGAATTCCATGGACAGAGGAGCCTGGTGAGCTACAGTCCATGGGGTCGCAAAGAGTTGGACACGACTGAGCGACTAACACACACACACACATACATATATCCCCTCTCTCTTGAACGTCCCTATGACCTCTAGGTCATCACACAGCACCAAGCTGAGCTCCATGTTACACGGCAGGTTTCCACTATATATCTGTTTCACGTGTGATAGTGTGTATGTGTCAAACCTAGTCTCCCAATTCATCTCACCCTCCTTTTCCCCTCCTATCCCTGCACATGTCTGTGCTCTATGTCTACATCTCCAATCCTGGCAGGATATACTAATTCTTTTAAGTCAGGGGAGTACCCTCGATGTGCTTCCTACTAAATCTAGAATAAACATGGTGGCCAAAAGATACACATTTTTTAAGAAGCTTCATTAATATGCTGATAGAATAAGTAATTTAGTCCCAGGAGGAAAAAAAATATTTAGTGAAAGATACTTGTAAATATGCAAATATTTATATCTATTCTCCAATACTTATCTACAGTCTGAAGAATTTAACTAATTGGCAGGTTGTGCCTTGGTTTGCTGGCATTTTGTCATTAGTATAGAAGCCACTTGATTGTCACTAATCCATTTCATGCTGTTGTGCTTCTAATCAAAATTTGATCTATAGCTTTTCAAATTTTGGCAGAAGTTCTTGTTTAGAAGAAAAAGCTATATTGTTTAAAAGTTCAAAGCAAACAACTGATTAAAATGACTAAACTTGCTATTTTTACTTTCTTGTTTGGAGTATTTGCCAGTTATTTAAGGTGTAAAATAATGAAACATATTTCCTTGTTAAGGGGTAGAGCTCTTTAGATGCTCAAAAAGCGTAACACTCCCTCATTAAAAGAATACAGCACAAGTCTTCTAGAACACAAGTGCAGAAAACGTTTGTTTGTTTGTTTGTTTTTAATGTCCAAATGAGAATTAAGGAGTGGCACCCATTTAGATGGGTTATGTTCCAGACTCTGCCCCTCTGAGTTCTTGTCTCCTTAAGGCTCTGAGACTTCACTTTTTATAACCACGACTGTGGCATTGTCTCTCTGCTCCCTAGGTATAAAGGCTACTTTGCCTTGGTTCATCTTGACGTGAGTGAGAGAATTCTTGAACAAGTTTTATCAAATTCTGTGTGAACACAAAACATAAATAATTGATGAAAGTCGAATTTAAAATGTTTACTTTTCCACAGTGACTCTATTTTTAAATATGTAAATAGAAATACTGAACAGATATTAATTAATTTTTCTTATCATAATATCAAGACACATTAGTTCCAAAAGACCTGTGTGTGTGTTAGTTGCTCAATCATGTCTGACTCTTTGCAGCCCCATGGACTGTAGCCCACCTGCCAGGTTCCTCTGTCCATGGAATTCTCCAGGCAAGAATACTGGGGTGGGTACCATTCCCTTCTCCAGGGGATCTTTCTGATCCAGGGATCAAACCCAGGTATCATGTGTTGTAGGCAGATTCTTAACCATGTAAGTCACCAGCCCTCCAAAGAACCTAGCACTTCTTTAAATTCATTCTCCCTGGCTTAGTTCCTTCTCAGACATTACCTACTTCTCAGGCAGGTAAACTGACTTCTTTCTGTCTTGTTGTTTATTGCCTTCAAGAACTAGTCTGATGGTTTATGTCAGTCTTGTAAACAGTGTCAAGATAACTTCCTTTTTTTATTAAATGAAACTTCATCTACCTTGCTCTTCCAAGTGTGTCTGTAGATCAGCAGCATCAGTATCACCTGGCAGGTTGTTAGAAATGCACACCTGTATCCCCTAACCATTTGTAATCAGAAGGTTGTGCCTAGCTGAGAGCTTATCCGAAGAGCAAAGATGACTGAATGAATGAATTTTAGATGAAGGGTGGCAAATAGATGGCACACATGCTATGACTTTCCTCTGTACCAACCACTGGTAATGACAGCCATCAGTAGAAGAGCCTGCCAGTGTTTTCCCTTGAACCCAGACTTTGCCTAAGACAAATTCTCAACCCAGAGCTCCAAGTGGCCTCTAAGATAGATTTATACTAAATCTATTCGTTATATCTTATCTAAGGCTTCAGTGTTCAGATTATCAACTTTATTCACTCTTAGAGAAACCTAAGACAGAAATTACTTTATAAATGGCTTCTCATAAGAGTATTATACATTCATAGTAAGTAGGGAATCTAGAAAAAATATGAGTGAGTAGCAGGGTTGACATAAACATAGTGAGAAAGGATTATTCATTCCCAGACTGTAAAGAATATCAGAGACAAATATCCCAGACTGTAAAGAATACCTGCAAACCAATAGCTTATTTTTTCCTAAATAGAGAAAGAGACTACTAGAGCATTAAAGTATATGAGAAATCACCCAAGTCTTGCCTTTTAGATTTATAAAAAATAAAGAAAGAAGAGGAAGAGATGAGAAAGGAGATCTAAAGTGCTTTACTTGCTCATATATTCATTTATATTATTAAATATAATGTTTAATATTTGACTTGGGATTCTTAATGTTTAGTATTTGACTTGGGATTCTTTCTTACTTACTTACTTAGAAGTTTAAATACTCAGGCAATTCTACAATAAATGCTATCAATACAATTATAACATTGTACTTACGCCTCCAGTCAGGTTGATTCAAGTTCAACATATGTTCTGCCTTTAACAATTAGATTGCAGAATAAAACAGACGTTATGAGTAGAAAATTTGAGGTACTAATTTATATCTACCAGCATAATCAGTGCCTAATACTAATAAATCATGAGAAAATAGGCTTAATTACATCTCAGAAAATGAGGAATTAAAGAATATGTACCCCAACCTATCCTGGTGGCTCAGATGGTAAAGCGTCTGCCTGCAAGGCAGGAGACCTGGATTCGATTCCTGGGTTGGGAAGATCACCTGGAGGAGAAAATGGCAACCCACTCCAGTACTCTTGCCTGGAAAAACCCATGGACAAAGGAGCCTGGTAGGTTCAGTCCATGGGGTCACAAAGAATCGGACACGACTGAGTGACTTCACTTTCTTTATTTCATTTCACCCCAGCCTTAGGTGGCTCAGTGGTAAAGAATCAGCCAGCAATGCAGGAGACACAGGAGACATGGGTTGGATCCTTAGGTCAGGAAGATTCCCTGAAGGAGAAAATGGCAACCCACTCCTGTATTCTTGCCTGGAAAATCCCATGAATAGAGGAGCCTGGCAGGCTATAGTCCATGGGGTCTCAAAGAGGAGGATGTGACTGAATGACAGCATGCACACATGCACCAAAGTCATTAATTTAGTATAAAAGTATAAAATATAAGTATGTATAAAATATATACATATACAATATAAGTATAAAAGTATAAAATTTAGTATAAAATAATGTTTTCCAGGCATAACTTACCTTCTGAATAATGAAAAGATATTAATTTTTCTGATGATGGACTTGACTCCTCCATAGATTTTGACATTGTTGAGATTTGAAAGAAAATCTTCTACTTTACATTTCCAGTGTCTAGAATGTGCTTAGAACCTAAACAGGTTCAGTGCAGAAAACCCTCTTGCTATTTCAAGTTATGAGTGGTTTAATATGGGGACTAGGTACTAACAAAATTACTGGGAAGGATAGAGAAGTAAAAAAGTCAGGGTTTTATGTTTTCAGATTTTCACTTCTGTGATCTCTATGATCCAAAGTTCCTGAAGCAGCTGCTACCACCTGGAGATCAGGAAGCTTCATGAAACTCTGCTGTGTCAGAACTGTCCTGCAGTCCGCAGGTGAATAACTAGCAGTGGAGGCCTCCCATTGCAAAAATTCACATTGCTAAAGCCCGTTGGCCAGACATTTCTACTGCCAGAGGGAAAATGTTCTACATTCTCCCGCCTTCCTGATTTCTTGCTAGTGTATCTCATTGGTAGAATCAAATTATATGCAGAATCTTAGCTGTAAGAGAATCTCAGAAAAGTAGTTTCCAGTCTTCCAACTCCTATGAAATGTGGAAAGCATATAACAGGATATGAATGGGTGCTGAGCAGAAGTAGTCAATAGCCAAAGACATTTAGGAAAAAAGGAATATTTGGAGGAGGGAAAATAAGGGAAGATTCCCTAGAGGAGGGGATGCCAACACACTCCAATATTCTCACCTGGAGAACTCCATGGACAGAACATGGATTCGCAAAGAGTCAAATATGACTGTGGAGAAGGAAATGACAACCCACTCCAGTGTTCTTGCCTGGAGAATCCCAGGGACGGGGGAGCCTGGTGGGCTGCTGTCTATGGGGTCGCCCAGAGTCGGACACGACTGACGCGACTCAGCAGCAGCAGCAGCAGATATGACTGAGAGCGACTTAACACTTTCACTTTTTACTAGATGCCTGCCATGCATGAGGAACTGTAAGAGCTTCACTTAAATTATTTAACTTACTATTTCCAACAAGTTTTAATTATCCCCACTTATACTGAAGCTTAGAGAACTTTAATGACCTGTCCAAATTCATATAACCAGTAAATGACAGAGCAAATATTTAGTATTTGGAACCAGTTTTCTCTGAATCAAAAATTTATTCCCTGTTTGCTATATAGTGATAACCTCAATGAATTCTTCAAATAAATAATGATTAAGATATCTATTTAAGCTAATACCTACTTCAAATTCCCCACAGGGATATTTTTCAGTGTATTAATCCAATTCTATTTATTTAGAAGTCAATAGGTCATATATATATATATATATATATGTGATTCTCAACAAAGGTATAAATATATACTATTGCCATCAACATCTGTGAAGTACTTTGTGATTGTAACTAATATTAATACTAGTTAAAGAACCTAAGGTTATAAATGATGCCTTTTTTTCCTATAAGAACAAATTCAATGTTTTTCTAAAACACCATCATTATCTCACTTCCATTTCAGTTTACATTATTGGGAGGTAAAGATGAAATAGACATCCTACTATGCAACACACTATTTTTAAATAAATTCAACATTCATTGTAAGTAGGCTTTATTGATGGTAATGAATCTTAAAGTATCTTACTTAATCACAAAAATTGTTTTAAAATTCTGTATTTGCTTATAAGAGTATGTCATCTATGTGAATATGATATGTCATGTAAAAGTGACATTTTTATCATGGAAGGAAATATAGTTGAGAATTAATGATGTATAATATTCAGATAAACTTTTCTCTTGCCATGGATTCATAGGCAATCACTTGGTGCATTAATTGTTTTTATTATTCAACAAATATTTATTATGTGCCTAGTGTTTTTAATGCATTGCATAGGAAGAAAGAAAATCTGCCCCTAATTCTTAAATGGTATATTCAGGCAGATCAGATCTCTCCTTTTAGCCCCTAAACTCACTTGAGTGAGTGTTAGTTGCTCAATCATGTCTGACCCTTTGTGATCCCATGAACTGTAGCCTGTCAGGCTCTTCTGTCCATGGAATTCTCTAGGTAAGAATACTAGAGTGGGTTGCCCTTTCCTTCTCCAGGGGATCTTCCTGACCCAGGGATAGAACCCAGGTCTCCTGCATTGCAGACAGATTCTTTACCATCTGAGCTATGAGGGAAGCCCCGAACTCACTTGAGATTGTAACAGAAAGCCCTCCATCTCCAGCAGAATTCTCCAGGAGAAAAAGAAGTGAACCTGATCAAATAATGAATGCAAATAAGATTAATAAAACATAGCATTTATATGGGTATCCATTTTCCTCAGTAGGGAAACTGTTCTGCCCCACCAACTGAGATGTATATATCTTTCTGTGGAAATCTACTTAAATGCATATACATATACATGTCCATATCTTCAGAGTCCAATCTCTTAGGCACCAAATGGACAGAAAGAGCACATGTAACACAAAGAGAACAGCTGGGAATCATTAGGCATATACATGGCCAGGATCAAGGTAAAAAAATCCCTGTGGGTGGAGAGTCTTCCCTCTGACAAAACAGTCATCTTGAGAAACTTTGTTTAAAACATAGGTCTTAAAATAAACCACAGCGGAAACTTCCTTCTGTCTTGATTTGCTTTCTAAAATGGAATATTTGGCATCATAAAAATAATAAACATGAATTGAGTTATGATGGACTGAAAGGGTTTCATAGGGTATAGAAGTAGGTAAAACCACTTTTCCTCTATTTCTGCAGTTTATTAACCGTCATACTAACATTTTCTGTTGTTTGTTTTTTAAGGTGGTACTGTGGAATTAGGACTAGTTGGAGAAATAGAATTCCTGAATCTAATGCAGACCTGGGCTTCCCAGTTGGCACTAGTGGTAAAGTACCTGCCTGCCAGTGCAAGAGATATAAAAGTCATGAGTTCGATCCCTGGATTGGGAAGATGCACTGGAGAAGAAAATGGCAACCCACTCCACTATTCTTGTCTGGGAATTCTCATGAACAGAGGAGCCTAGCAGGCTGCAGTCTGTGGGGTCCCAAAACAGTTGAATATGACTTAGCTTCTGAAATATAGCAACAAGTCTTCTATCATCAATAATATTTCAGTGAAAAATATGCACTTAAAAAAAATCCGCACGTGTTGTCGGATGTGATTTTTTACCACCAGTGTGTCTGACAGAGGTCTTGAACTATATGAAGTAGAAGGTGCAGTGTGACCATTTTCTTGTAAATTGTTCACATTCTCGTTATTAGTGTTATCATTAATTTGTAGTTTCTCTTCAGAAGCCTTTAAAGCTATTTTGAAGGCTGATTAGTTAAAACTGGGTATTAAAATATATTAACCAATTTCATGAGGCCAGATATAAGTGGTAACACCTCTCAACTCACCAAGAACAGATGAAACCTAGACTTCCCCCACCCCGCCCAATTTAATGAGTTGATTGTATAATATAGAAACTCACTATTGGTTACATTGAAGTTTGGTGGAATCACCTGTGAAACTGTCTTTGTTTTCACTTAGGTAGATTTTTTTTTTTAATATTATTTTAAAAATCTCTTTAATGCTTAGTAGTCTAGTAAAATATTTTTGTTTTAATTGTTTTATTTTTAGAAGTGTTTCACTGTGGTGTATGTTGTGTATAAAATCTCTGTTTTTTTTTTTTTAATTTTATTTTATTTTTAAACTTTACATAACTGTATTAGTTTTGCCAAATATCAAAATGAATCCGCCACAGGTATACATGTGTTCCCCATCCTGAACCCTCCTCCCTCCTCCCTCCCCATTCCATCCCTCTGGGTCATCCCAGTGCACCAGCCCCAAGCATCCAGTATCCTGCTTCGAACCTGGACTGGCAACTCGTTTCATACATGATATTTTACATGTTTCAATAAAATCTCTGTTGTTTTTATACTATCCTGTCTCCTGCTGCTGCTGCTATTTAGTTGCTAAGTTGTGTCCAACTCTTTGCAACCCATGGACTGCAGCCCCCCAGACTCCTCTGTCCGTGAGATTTCCCAGGCAAGAAGACTGGAGTGGGCTGCCATTTCCTTCTCCAGAGGATCAAACCCGCTTGGCAGGCAGATCCTTTACCACTGAGCCAGCTGGGAAGCCCACTGTCCTAAACTTTCCAGAGATTTCTCTATCTTAATAGTCCTTTCAAAGAAGTATCTTTAGTTTTATTGATCATCTCTTTTTGATGTTGTTTGTTTTCTATTTTGTTGATTTCTGACCTTACCTTTGTTGTTGTATCCTTTTAGTGTCCTCGGGTTTTATTATCTTGCACTGTTAGGAGTTTCAATTCTTTCTTATTTTCTGATAAACATACTTAACTCTGTAACATTTCTTAAGTGCAAACTTAGTTGTATCCCACAGATTTTGATATATAATGTCTTCGTTTTAATTTAGATTTAACTATTGTTTACTTTCCTCAAAACATTCTAGGCTAAGGGTTATTAATATTTAATAGTGATTCATTTGAATTATAAATACTAGAGGTTTTTTGTTTCTGTAGGTATACTTTGGGGGGGCATAATTTCACTATTCATTCATTGGCATTTTTTGAATGTCTTGTGCCATGATTTTTTAGAATGTTTAAAATGTGCTTATTCTCTGCTTAAGAGTGTGATGTCCTCTGTATCTGTGTGTTGATGATAGTAAATATGCTATCAAATATTCTGCTCTTTTTGTCCTCCTGATGCTTTTGTGTATGCATTTGTCTAACTCTTCCTTCATTCTATCAGATGTTACTTTACATCTTTAAAGATAATGTCAGACCCACATATAGAGATGTCGATTGTGTCTTCTTCATCTATTGTTCCCTTAAATCTGATTTCCCTTTTCCTGTTAAGATTTTTTTTATATTAACTTATCTTTTATCTAAAGATACCAAAATGGATACTCTAGAATCCATTGTGTATATAACCTTCATGGTTAATGTTCATGGCTCATTGTTTTTATATCCATATGTTCTACCTTTCTACATTTTTTTTGTTTTAAATTTATAGTTCTGGGCCATTATAATTTTGGATTTTTTAAAAATTCCACCTGAGCGTCTTAGACTTTTGATCAATGAACTTAACACATGTACCTTCTTGGAAATTATTCTCCTGTCAGGGAATAGTTCTGCCAACTTGTTTCAAATTTATTGTTCATCATTATTTTATTCTTCTTTTCATAACTTCAATAAGATAGATCGGTTTTACTCCCACTGCTCATTCAGTACCTACAGGCGACATAATAAGGCCAGTATGAGTTCTGTACAGGAAAATAACCCCAAGGTCATATATAATAACTGAGGCAACTCTTGTTATTAATAATGGGCTGAGGGCAAACCTGCCCACCTTTTATCCTGGAGGAAGATGTCATCTCTAAACAATCCTTTATTCTGCATCTTAGTGATATACTCTCTGTGTTCCAAGACTGTGCACATTCTTGAAAGGATAGTCTGTAACAGAAGTCAGTGAAGGCATGCAGAAACATTATTGTTTCTGAACCTAGGTGGGTAAACTATTTTAATAACCAATTCAAAGAATTTCTCAAATTATGTGTAGTAATGGATCCTCAATATACATATAGTTGCTATGAATCATTGAAGCCTTTAAAATACTTTATAGCTGAGTGCTGAAATCTGGCTTATTTATTTTTAATTAAAATAGTGTTTGAGAGTCATGTTTCTCCTTGAAAACATGCACACTTTCAAAGCCACATTTCACATGGATATGGAAAGTTATGGTTTTGCTAAGAATTCTTAACTAGACCACCATCCTCCTCCAAAACAAACTGTGTACTTATAGACTAAAAATCTGACAAAGTAAGTCATTGTTTTAAATGCCAAAGATGAGTGAGATCTGAATCATTTCAAAGAGGATTTTGCTTTTCAAAAAGTGTAAAAATGCAAATGAAATTCAGAGGGAAGCTCTCAAATGAGAATTCTGATCTCAGAGTATCAGAGATGTTAGAAGAGATCCCAGATAGAATTTTCAGTGAACCTACTCTCCTAAGCGTGCTCCTGGGATAGATAGCCCCATGGATCAAGGGGTGAAGGTGACACAAAGAGAAGCATTGTGTCAGCCCAGAGCCAGGTGCCCGGTGTCTCAAATGAGAGGGGAGTCACATGCACATTCTCCTGTGGCCTACAGATTGGCTTTCTGACTCTATTCTAATGGCTACATTTTTTATATGTATGAAATACGAGGGTGTTTATTTTTAAATGATTTTATAGGGAATGACTTTATCTTTTAAACAAAGGATACATGTGTTTTGGAAGAATGGCTGAATTATAAGGGCATGAACTTTGCATTGAAAACTCATTCATCTATTTTCCTAAGTACAAATCTTGGGAAATCAGGGGAACTTAAATAGATTCATTCAACTTGCAGTTCAGAAGTTCAGATAATACATATGTCAAGTTAGTGTGTGTGTGTGTGTGTGCCTTTGTGTGTGTGTGTGTGTGTGTGTGTGTGTGTATACTGATGAAGGAAATTTAAATGGATTCTTTCCTCATTATTTTGGCATCCAAGGAAGAGCCCCAAAGGGACTCTCTTTGCTAGAAAATTGATACGGTAAGAGCAATTTTTCTCATGTTTCAGATAATACCTTTAAACCCACTTTAAGCCTTAAAGTAATATAACTACTAGGAAAGAGTAACTTTATTCCTGTTTCTTGTCACACTATGACAGCCAGTAGTGCATATGTCTTAGTTCTGACTTTGTTTATACTGATCAAAAAAATGAAGGGGGTGAATACCTTATTTTAAAACCAGAAAGTTTTTTTTCTTCCCACAACTAGTTTGATTAAAGCCCTTTTGAATTATGACCTACCCTCTTTTCCTTACCTCCATTCAAGAAAATTAACAGTTTGACACAATTGTGATAAGGTAATTTACAGATTCAAAATAATGTTAATCATTGTTTCTACAAATTCAAAAGTAATGTTAAGCTAAGGTGACCACTTGAACAAATTTAAGCTACTCCCTCTTTTCTCACTCGCTCCCATATCAACCAAAATAAATAATGTATTAGTACTGATGACCAGGGAAATATTTCCTAATCCTTGAAGCATTTCTGCTAGAAATAGTGTAGCAGAGTTTAGAACAGCTTCATTGTCTCTTACTAGACAGTAATACATGTCCCATTTAATCTCCCAAATACCAGTTGCGATTACTTTTGCTACAAGATGGTTGAAAGCAGTGGGTACCAGTTGTTCTTGGGGGTCCAAGGTTTATTGAAGTTATCCCTGGTGTGGTGAAATTAACTCCTTAAACAGCCAAAAACACCAGAGGGATGTATCTATGGCACAGCTAACCATGCTGACGTGGGTATAGAAATCTGGAGCATGGCCTTAGGGTGTCCACAAACAAAACAGAAACCAGAAACTAGATGAAGACATTACTCTATTATTATGATCTCCAAATATTAAAATTTCTGATTCATTGACTACATTATAGAATTTTTTATCTGTAAGGTCTTCCTTTTCAGACGTGGAAAGAAGATTCTAATTGTAAGGGGAGAATGAAAAAATCCAATGAGAACCTATCAGTTCTCTTTCAGGGAAAATATCAGAGATGAATAAAAAGCCTTCATGAAATTAACTAAAATAAAAGTGAAAATGTTCTGGATCATAAGATAAGTAGCAGAATCTAGTAGACAGGGGAAAAGGATTTTCTGTTGATAGGCCGACAATATTTGCTATATAAGAGATAGATAAAATTCAGACATTTGCTTTTTACTCTCAAACATTGAAAAAATATGAAGTTTATGAAAAGAGAATATTAAAAGACAACATAGTGAAATATAAGTGGAGCTGGAGGAGAGAAAGGGAAACTAAAATGAAATGAGATTTCATCAATACACAAAGATCAATCTTATATCTATATACTAGCAGCAAAAGATGAAATAAAAATAACACACAAAACACCCCACATAAAAATGTTATTAAAGACATAAAATACTTCGAAGTAAGTTTTTTAAAAAAAATTGTAAGAGTATACACTAAATGCTAAACATACTTTACTGGGAAATATTAAAGAGGGCCCAAACAAACAGAAGTTACATTATGTTCATGGATTGGACAAATCAGTCTTGTTAAGATGTCATTATAGTTTTAATGAACTCCCAATGAAAATCCCAACAGGCCTTTTTTTGTAGAAATTGACAAGCAGTTTGTAAAATTTGATTGAAAACATGAAAGTCCTAGATAGTTAAAAAAAAAAAAAAAAAAAAAACTCATTAAAGAAGAACAAAGTGGAAACTCAAACTACCTGAATTTAATATTTATAAATTGCAGCAGTAAATACAGTGTAGTACTAGAATAAGAACAGAAAAATAGGGCAATGGAAAAGAATATATAGTCCAGGAATGGAATTTGGGAATATAGTCTGAAAGGAAATTCTTTTTTAAAGGAAGTACTCAATGAAAATGAAGATGGACTCCTCTTTCACATAATATACAAAAATGAATTCAAGTATTTTAGAGCCCTAAAGGTAAAAGCTAAAACTATAAAAACTCTAGGTGAAAATATAGGATAATGTATTCATGGCTGGTGGGAAACAAAGATTTCTTAGTGAGGGCATGGAACATACCAGTCACTTAAAAAAAATGATAAACATCATCAAAATTTAAAAGTTCAAATTATCAAAGTCATCTTTAAGAAAATGAAAAAGACCAAGGGAAATATTTATACTTACCCATATACGTATGTCAAAAGAATATCTAAGGAAAAACAAATATTGTTGATAGAGAAGATCATCTGACATATCCTGACCAGCTGTTAACAAAATCATAAATAAACACAATATTTATAGATTAAAGGTGGGCTTTTTGATTTGCTTTGTTGACATGTATGCATTCTTTATTGGGAGCAGTAACAGAATAAAGGATTTTATTGTCTGTTATCGCTTTAATAATAAGAAATTGACTGTATTTTAAGAACTCCAATGCCATTTTTTGAAGAATTCTAAATTATATCTGTTGATGTTTAGTTTGGATCTAGCGAGATTAATGTCATACAAAAAAATCTGTAACTAAGTCAGCATAGGCAACCTGATATCCTGCCTCCAGCCATCTTCCCTGGTGGCTGAGATAGTAAAGAATCCGCTTGCCAACACAGTAGACCCGGGTTCGATCCCTGCATCGGGAAGATCCCCTGGAGTAGGAAATGGCAACCCATTCCAGTATTCTTGCCTGGGAAATCCCATGGACAGAGGAGCCTGGTGGGCTACAGTCCATGGGGTTGCCAAGAGTCAGAGACGACTGAGTGACTAACACACAATCTTTATTATTGGAAAAAAGTTGTAATGATAAGGCAATGGGCATTGGATTTTTTGTAGGATAGCTGTGGGTGGTGGTGCAACACGTGGGTGAAAGAGGGTATATATGATGAAGATCATACATAATATCTATTAAACTTAATTACTATTGTGAAGAAATAAAAATAAATGACAACAATTTAAATTAATTCCTGCTCAAAAGATTGAGTTTCATTGGCTTACTTGTTTTATAGATATTTCAAAATGAAAATAAACTAGTGGAACTAAGATTTCCATGTATCTACCCTCAGAGCACTTCTGGTCAGAAAGTAATAGTTTGGTAATAGTAATAGAAAGTAATAGTAGCCATCTCTCAGGAAACATTCACCCACTCACTACACATCTCCAGATGTTTATCATTTATGAGTATTGGGAAAAGAAAAAAAAACTATTGTACCCTCTGTGTGTCTTAATTACAATTAGAATATATTACCAACAACTGAAGGTATTCCTAAGACTTTCTTGATCAAAAAGTACAAAGAAAATTAATTTTTTTCTCCCTGCTTCATTGGTACAAAAAATTCTGTTTCCCTGAAATGATGATTCCTTATTCAGTTCAGTTCAGTTCAGTTGCTCAGTCGTGTCCAACTCTTTGCGACCCCATGAACCACAGCACGCCAGGCCTCCCTGCCCATCGCCAACTCCCTCAGTCCACCCAAACCCATGTCCATTGAGTCGGTGATGCCATCCAACAATCTCATCCTCTGTCATCCCCTTCTCCTCCTGCCCTCAATCTTTCCCAGCATCAGGGTCTTTTCAGATGAGTCAGCTCTTCACATCAGGTGGCCAAAGTATTGGAGTTTCAGCTTCAACATCAGTCCTTCCAATGAACATCCAGGACTGATCTCCTTTAGGATGGACTGGTTGGACCTCCTTACAGTTGAAGGGACTCCCAAGAGTCTTCTCCAACACCACAGTTCAAAAGCATCAATTCTTTGGTGCTCAGCTTTCTTTATAGTCCAACTCTCACATCCATAGATGACCACTGGAAAAACCATAGCCTTGACTAGATGGACCTTTGTTGACAAAGTGATGTCTCTGCTTTTTAATATGCTACCTAGGTTGGTCATAACTTTCCTTTCAAGGAGTAAGCGTCTTTTAATTTCATGGCTGCAGTCACCATCTGCAGTGATTTTGGAGCCCAGAAAAATAAAGTCAGCCACTGTTTCCACTATTTCCCCATCTATTTGCCATGAAGTGTAATAAGTGATTCCTTATTACAGTCAGATATTTGAGACCAACATTGTTACCTACTGTATTAGTTTTTCAGACTGCTGTAACAAAGCATAGACTGAGTGACTTAAACAGCAATTTTGGAGGCTAAAAGTCTAAGGTTAAGAAGCCTGCAGGGTTGATTTCTTCTGAGGCCTCTTATCTTGGGTTTGCAGATGGCCATCTTCTTTCTGTGTTTTCACATCATCTTCCCTCTGCACATGTCCATGTCCAGATTTTTTTTTTTTACAAGGACAATCCTAATGATCTCATTTTCACTTAATTACCTCTTTAACGACCCTATCTCCAAAAAGTCATGTTTTGAGCTACTGGGAGTTAGGACATAAGAATTTTGGGGTGGGCTCACAGTTTAGAATAACACCTTCTTATTCACCTTGAAGTCTAACAGTCCAGGCTTGTTGGAAAGTTAGAAATTATTCATGGTGTGATCATATGATGGTGCATTCATGTAAATGAACCACAAGGTGTGTTGAGTACCAAAATCTGGAGAGTCTCTGTTCTAGTTACTTTTCACTTAAAGTTTTTGATATTAAAAAGAGCCAGTGAGTAATGTCCTTACGAGGGCAGCACATGTGGTTAGTCTTCATTGTGATTTGGCAAAGTTTATGGATAAGAGGTGTTCAAAAGTATATGGTTGAGATGTTTGGCAAGATCTAATGAGTGTGAATTATGGAGCAACTTTGGAAGTCTGTGTGGTCAGAGAGGCCAATGAAGTTTCTAATGAGAAAGTTAATGGATTTTTCTAGTCAAAAAAAATAGATGGTAGAAAGCAATGCCGTTATTTTTTAAATTACTTTATTCATTGTCTTATTCATTCAACAAGCCTTTCTTGTATATGCTGGACAGTGAAGTAGACCCTGAACACAGCAAGAACAATAAAACGTGGCCTCTCTCCTTTTTACTCTTTATGTGGGAGAGAAAGACATATCCAGCAGAAATTATAATACCATGTGGTAATGGGAGGAATAGAATAGGAACATAGAGAAAAGAAAGCCAAACCGCAGTAGAGCTCCGAGGGTGGGGTTGCAGCAAATGAATTATGGATGGAATCCCTCTGGTGAAGAGGAGGAACAGGACCAGGAGAGAGGATTGCAATATGAACAAAGGTACAGGGCTGAGAAACAATGTGACATATGAAGGGAAATAGGAAGCAGTGATTCAGTGAAGCTCAGTCACAGTCAGAAGCACTGAATGTACTATTTGTGGCACTACATGTACCACGAGTTGGTGTTGACACTTGTGTATAAACAGTGGTCATATTATTTATGTAGTGATTCTCTCTAATGAAGTGCTGCCTAGAAGTTCTCTGATTCACTCCTAGGGAATAAGCAAATGCATGTTGGTATGGTAAATCTATATCAAGGTCTCAGAAAGATGTATGATATTATGGTCTAAAGTAATCATATTTGGGCTTTGATTATTACAAATAACCAGACATACTTTCATATATTCTTGCCTTCGTTCACATGCTCAGGCAGTCCTATTAAGTATCCACTAAGTTTGAGGAGGCAAGTAGCTACTAAGCCAGGGCTACAGGAGGATGCAGAAGACATTATTTCTTCCTCAATTTTTAAATTAATTCGAGCCTACCTGAAAACTATAAGAAAAAAGTCTAAGTTTTAATGGATGAGGGCATAGTAATGCAATGTGTATTTTATTTATGTATTCCAATCATGAATAAATAAGAAGTGATTCGAAGGAGTTTGAATCAGTTGAAGTTTTATGGTTGTAGGGAGTAAAGATACTCACATGTCTTTATGAGAGTGACTAATACAGAGAGACACCAGGGAAATAGCCTGTGCTGAGGTGTGGAGATGAGAACAGACCAGCAATGGTTAGGAAAAGGTAAGGAAACAGATGAGCTTTTATAAGAAAGATAGAACTAGCTACGGTGTTTTTCTTGTTCTTAGTTGTCAATTCAGTTCATCTGTATTTCTTTTGGTAAAAAGAAAATCAAATAATTCCTCGGTCTAGCAAAAGAACCCTGAGATCTCAGCTGGGTCTCTTCTAGGATTGTTAGCTGAGATTGCAAGAAATGAATGCCTTTTATAAGAAAGTATCTTTATTTTTTTTAAAAAGTCTTTCTCGGTGTCCCTTATTTTAGTCTTACATTTATTATTTATTTATTTTGGCTGTGCTGGTCTCAGTTGCAGCATGCAGGATCTAGTTCCCTGACCAGGGATCAAACCCAGGTCCCTGCACTGGGACCACAGAGTCTCAGCCACTGGACCACCAGGAAAGTCCCTGGACATTTGTAATTGTATAATGTAGCAGCTCTAGAAATCAGATTCTACTCTCTCAACAGGTTGCTTTTGCTGTTTATTTAGTTATTGATCATTTGCTTAGTGAGTGTCCTAAATGATTTGTCATTTTGTGTTGTCATGAATGAAGTTCTGTCGTTAGCTGAGTGATCAGCTAGTGATTGGACAGATCAAAGTTATGACCCTGAAATAAATATTTAAAGCCTTTAATTCCCCTATAAAGATGTAGTTTGTGTATTCCTTAGGTTTTTTTCATTATCTCTTTTCCATTTCCTTATGTATAGTTTTATTTTTTTTACCTCTGCCAAAGGTTGAATATCTATTACTTTATTGAAAAGGTCACAATTATGTGGACAATATTAAGAACTATATTATCAACCTGGAGCTTGGCAGGTTTCGATCAAGCTGGTAAGAGTTTAATGGACATGGTGGGGAAGAGTCAAAAAATGATCCACACCTGTGTGTCTGGTTTCAATATGAGTCAATGAATGAGCAGACAAATATTGAAAATTAGATAATGATTCAAAGCAATATAGTATTGTTAAGTTTCAGATATCATGGGTAATGTGTCATTGTAGTTAAGTGGAAATAAGTAATTACCGAGAGCTAGGGTGTTGAGAAAGTTTTCATGGAGGAAGTAGCATTTGAGCTGAATTTATAAGGAGAGGTTGGATTTAATGTATTCATTTTTTAATTTTATTATTGGAGCATAGTTGCTTTACAATGTTGTGTTACTTTCTGCTGTACAGCAAAGTCAATCAGCCATATGTACACACGTATCCCCTTCCTTTTGGACCTACTTCCTACTCACCACTCCATCCCACCCCACAAGGTCATCACAGAGTACTGAGCAGAGCTCCCTGTGCCGTACAGCAGTTTCCCACTAGTTATCTATTTTACACACAGTGTAGTATGTACATTAATGCTACTCTCTCAATTCGTCTCAACTTCTCCTTCCCCCTCTGTGTCCACATGTCTGTTTTCTGTCTATGAGGTTAGATTTTTATCGGCAGAGAAGTCATGAGAGGAGACACAGTAAACAAGGCATGTAGGAAAAAAAGATTATCATGGACAATAGGAATAATATTTTGCCACTGAACCAATTTCTTAAAAAATTAAAATTATGTTTTAATTTTAAATGATGTTTCCTTTCTGCCTTGACTTCAGTAAAGCTATTATTACTTCAGGGGAATGGAGGGTGAAATTGAAAGTGTTAGTTGCTCAGTTGTGTCCAACTCTTTGTGACCCCATGGACTGTAACCTGCCAGGCTCCTTTGTCCATGGAATTCTCCAGGCAAGAATATTGGAATGGGTGGCCATTCCCTTCTCCAGAGGATCTTCCCACCCAGGGATTGAGCCTAGGTCTCCTCCTGTATTACAGGCAGATTCTTTACCAGGGAAAAAGAGGTACCACCTAAAAGAGAGGAGTAATTTACTGATCACCTTTATATTTCAAAGCTAACTTCTTTGAGGTAAAGGAATACGGTTTAAAGCAAGATCTGTGAAGAAAGAAAGTTATTTTCTCAATTCCGAAAACTTCCCCTTTGCATCTTCAGAGCAAAGCTCTTCAGAGGTTTAATCATGGATTGTATTCATTGTGGAAAATGAGATGTAGAGTAAGTCCCCGGCTGATCGAATTAAAGAGAAAAAAACCCCACAGAGTCCTGGATAAAGGGAAAAATACAAAGAAAAGGCCAAGAGGTGAGAGATGAATGCCCTGGCTCACCCCTCAGGATGTGTAGGTTGTAGAAACATCCAGAAGGATTAGGACTAGAGAAGAATGTGACAGAATCTTTACACAGATCCTTAGACTAGTTAATGTAAAAATCTGGGTGCTGTTGGACTAGATTTTTCTTTTACATTCATACAGTACAGAGCTCCATGAAATAAAATATGGAGATGAGAGACCAGCAAGACAGGCCTAGGTGAGGACTTCTGATTCTCTCTGAGCCTAGGTTAGGTGGAGGAGACCTGGCAACCCAAACTTGTTTTGTGAAGGATACAAGGGAGGGAGGGTGAGTAGTGACAATAGAGAATAATGGGGTTGCCATAGTGAGGAGCCGTGGGACTCCACAGCAGAGGATGTGATGTCCCAGTCTAGGCTGAGCCAAGGAGGAGGCTGAGGGCGGGACCCAGAGGATCCCAGAGTAAAGATGGAGCTAGATAGAGGTGGAGAGATGATCGCCAAATTCCAGACTGTACTGAGAACAGGCGGTGCCCAGACACCAAGTGGGTGAGAGCAGTCTTCTCAGAGTCCAGTGAAGGAGACCATAAGGATTTACACAAAGAGTAGCTGCCTGCCAGCCATTGTCCAGAGGATACATGGATTGGGTTGGCCAAAACGAACTTTTTGGCCAACCCAATCTGTAGGATGTAGGTTTTTCTGTAGGATGTTACAGAATAACACCTGAATGAACTTCGTGGCCAATCCAGTACTTCCTCTTATATGCCATGCTGCCTTAGGTGGCCAGGGAGAGAAGTAAATTTCAAAGAAGAGAAAGAGTCTTTCTTGGGAACTTTGAACATAAATTTGACTGTTTCTATGTTAAAAAGAGACTAAGATTATTGAAAGCAAGAGTTTAAACTAGAAGAGATTGATAACTTTAAAAGGAAAATTTATGGTTATTATTATTTTTAGTTTTATTTTGTTTTTCCTATGACTCAAAAGGATGGAGGTTCAGATCACTTATAGAAAACAAAGATTCTCCATTTTTACTCATCTTAATTGTAGTTAGTTTTGGAGCCAGTCTGCATGTATTTTGGAGGCTATGAATAAACCAAGCCTCCTAAAGTGGAGTGTTTGTGTTAGGAAATAGTGATCCATAGAGTTAGAAAAACATAAATATTTGTCTGGATGTGGGAACACCAATATATTGAAGTTGGATCTGAAAATATATTCAGTATATTTTATATGAATAAGTGCTCTAATTTCAAAAGTTCCAGATGAACCCCAGAAGAAATGTTGGATGAATTTTTCTTTGGCTCTGATTTTATCTAAGTCATGGCTATAGTCCATCTGGAATTCTGAGCCAGGACTGTGTGGATTATCATGGGTCATGTGTTGCTTTAGTTACTCCAGCAGTGTGTGTGTGTAACTTTGCCTGTGCGTGTGTGTGTGTGTGTGTGTGTGTGTGTGTGCATAAGTGCATATTGTGCATCTTCTATGAAAAGCTGCTACAGACTTTCTTCCATTTTTTGGTCAGAATGAATTCATAAAAACCACATACTGGATCTGAGACTCACAAAGTGGATCATATTTTTCCTACCCAAATGATGTTGTAATTTTGGTTTGAATTTAAGACATGGCCTCAAATAAATCATAGCTGTAATCAACACCACAACTGCAAAGGGAAAAATTCAGTTACTACAAATCTTTAAAATTATATCATAATGTTATAAACTGTGGATAAAATTACTATATAAAATGATTATAAGTGGGACTCCAATATACAGAAAACTGTATATAATAACTCTACTGACAGCTTTGCTTTATCATATATTTGATCAACTGTAAAATTATGATAACTTAATTTTAATTCATACTTTTACTTGACATTTTGAAACTAGGAAAAGACTTTAAAGAATAATTTGAATGACCAGGTATTTGAAAATAAGGTAGTCTGAAATTTTAACTGTCTTTTATATATTTGATAAATCTCAACTGATCTTCAATTTGAAGATCAATTTTATTTAATATGAAGCCACCTACTAAAGTAATTCTTTAAGACTTCATTAAGAACTATATTCTAAGTAATTTAGATAAAATAAAAAAATGGTTTGCATATTGCATTTGTTGTCTATAACTTTCTAACAGTTTGCTATACACTTAACATATTAAAACAACACAGATTTATCACCTTAATTTCTTTGGATCAGGAACCTAGACACAGCTCAACTGTGTCTTATACCTCAAGGTTTCTCATGAGGCTGTAATCAAGGTATCAGTTAGGGTTCTGAGGTCTCCTCTGAAACTCAAGTTGGGAAGGCTCTCCCTCCAAGCTTACCCAGTTGTTGACAGAAATCAGTTCCTCAAGGTTTGCTGGACTGAGGGCCTCAGTTCCTAAATGGCCATTGACCAGAAGCCATCCCAAGTTCTTGTTATATGGGCCTTCAAAAGACAGCAACTTGTTTCATCAAAATGTGGAAGTCAAAAAAGCAACAGAGAGAGCGTGCTAGCAAGATGGAAGCCACAGTTTTTCATAACCTAACCACGGAAGTGATGTCCAGTCAACTTAGCTACTGGTTAGAAGCCAAGATGCCACATTTCACTCATCTTCAATGGGAGAGGATGCTACAAGGGCATGAGCAAGAGACAGTAAGGATCATGGATATCTTAGAGTCATCTGGACACAGATGTGTTCCACATGTTGATCTTTACATATCTGTTTCTCTTGCTCTCTTTCTCATTTACAGTGCTCTTGGAGGGAAAGAGCTCACAGTATGCTGAGTGGGAAAGGGACCAGAACACTGCTTTTTGCGTTGCTTATAGAGCTGAGTCGTAGGTTGATGACAGTATAGTTATAAGCTTGATGTCTTCACGTTATTGAGTGACATTGTTACCAATGACCATGAGGGAGATGAACTTCAAGGCAGTATCTTTGTTTGCTTTACTAATCACAGTGTTGAGTGAGATGCAAACAGAAGTGTCAGTTCAACTGTTATTTCAGAAGGACTGCAGATAAGACTGGTTAGAAAGGAGGGCGGATCAAAAAATAAGATGGGTTATAAAATATAGAACAGTTATCAAGACAAAACTTAATGAAATGTATGTCTAAGAAGTTCAATTGTGTTTGGGGGAAAGTTTTGATGCACAAAGTTCAATTTAACTATCTCTCTTGTGTGTGTTAAGTTGCCTCAGTCATGTCTGACTCTTTGCAGTCCCATGGAATGTAGCCTCTCAAGCTCCTCTGTCCATGGGATTCTCTAGGCAGGAATATTGGAGTGGATTGCCATGACCTCCTCCAGGGGATTTTTCCAACCCAGGGATCAAATCTGTGTCTTTTATGTCTCCTGCATTAGCCATTTGGGAAGCCCCATCTCTTCCATAGTCTCACGAAATTTCCAGTAAAAAATGTCTATTAGTTAGATATCATTTGAAGAGAGGGTGTGTGTGAGATTCTGAGATTAGTGTCAAGATAAAGGCTGCGCAGCCCTTGCTGACCAGTGTTGTGTAACATAGACTTAACTGGAAGCATAGTGTGAACAGAGTATTGTGTTCTGATTGGGAAAACATGGCCTTTGTTCCAGTCCTGGCTGTGTGACTTGATCCAACTAAACTCAGACTCAAATGTTAGATCTCATCGGCTGAACATGGCTTACACTGTTTGGCCTATACTTTACATGCTTTCAAAAATTGCCCTATCTCCAGCCAGTATCCTACTTTTTGTACCTTTCTCTCTTATTCCTATATGGTACCTGCCTATAATGCAGGTAAATAGGGGATAAAACAAACCTTTGCACAGGGATTCTCAGCCTCAGCACCATTGACATCTTGGGCTGGATAGTTCTCTGTGGTGAGGAGCTAGGCTGTGCCAACTAAATTTCAATGGTATCTAACACACACCCTCCTTTCAGTTATGACAATGAAAAATATTTTCAGATATTATCCTATGTCTTCCTGTAGTAGAGGAAGGGATAAATTACCCAGGGTTGAGAGCTACTACCTTAGAGGTTTGTTGTGTGGAGCAGAATGATGTGTTACATCTCAAAGCACCTGAAAGAGTAATTAAAATGTAATAGGGACTCAAAAAATGATGGTTTTCCTCTAACATTTGGCATTGGAGAGTAGTATCTTATATATGGAGTAACTTGACATAAGTTTTCTGAGACACAGAAGGCAAGGGTGTGTGTATGTGTGTGTTACTCACTCAGTTGTGTTAGATTCCCTGTGACCCCATGGACTTTAGCCCACCAGGCACTTCTGTCCATAGGCTATTCCAGGGAAGAGTACTGGAGTGAGTTGCCATGCCCTTTTCCAGGGGATCTGCCTGACCCACGGATGGAACCCAGATCTCCTGCATTACAGGTGAATTCTTTACCATCTGAGCCACCAGGCAAGTCCAGAAGGCAAATAGCCCTGTATGTAATAATGTATATAGTCACTAATTTGAAAAAGTCATTTGTTACAGGTATCTGTGTGTGTACATAAAAGCTGACCCTCACCTGTAGAGTCAGACCAGTGGAGCTTCAGTTGCAGTCCTCTTCCAATTAATACTGTGTGCTCTGGGGAAGTCCTTCATACTTCCAAAGGGGCTTTATTTGTAGCACACCTTATAAATAAAATGGAGTAACAGTGACATGTATATCATGGTGTTGAATGATTCATTCATTCATTCATTCAATGCATACCTATTGAGCATCCATTAATATTATGTTTCAGGTGTAGGGAATGTGAGAAATTCTCTGCCGTGTTGAGAATTCATTAGTGTGGAATCAAATGATGAACAAATAAATGTAAAGTGTAATAATTCCAGGATGTAACCATCATTCTGAAGATAAAGAAAGAGAACATGGATAAAGAGTAATAGAAGATGCTGTCTTAGATAGAGTAGTCAAGGAAATCCCCTCTTAGAAGGCAGTCTTTGAGCAAAGACTTGAACGAAGGGAGAGAAGCACAGTATGGTCATATTAGGTGCAAGGGCACCCCAGGGAGAAGACATAGCAAGTACAGAGTCCTGAAGATATTTATAGTCTTGGATAGTTCACGGCACAGGAAGAGGCTTGGGTTGCTACATAGGTAAGTACATTGCATAATCAGTTCATTACACTTTGAGATGTTTATGTACACACACACACACACACACACACATATATATAATCACCAAATTCTCTTTTTTAAGGGCTTCCCTACTGGCCCAGTGGTAAAGCATTCACTTGCAAATGCAGGAGATGCGGGTTCAATCCTTGGGTCTGGAAGATCCCCTGGAGAAAGAAAAAGCAACCCCTTCCATTCTTGCCTGGGAAATCCCATGGAGAGAGGAGCCTGGCAGGCTACAGCCCATGGGACCACAAAGAATCAGACACGACTTAGTGACTAAACAACAACTCTTCTTTTAAGACACTCAAAAATGTATACAATGTAGGAAGTGAGATGAGGTTCTTAGGCAGTATCATGCGGCATGACGTTATTAAAGAACAGTTCCAGCTATCCAAGGAAATGGATAGAGGCAACTATCCAAGGAGGCAACTATCCAAGGAAATGGAACAAGTTGAAAATAATCTTGTAGAATTTAATGTGAGGTGGCAATGTCTTGTGACTTGAAGTGTAGGGGATGAGAACAGCATGTGAATTCCAAGAAAGCAGTGCAGAACGGAAAGAGGATTTACGATGTGCCAGACAGGGTGGCAACATCCCGTGGCATGTGGCTCACATCTCAGTGATGGAAAGGTATGTCCTGTGCCCGCCTCTAGCCTGCGGCACACCACAAGGAGGACAATTGGCAGCCACAGCCACAGCCCATCAGCAGCAGTTTCAGTGTATGACCAGCCACCATGATCTTCTTTACTTATTTTTCCAAAAATGTGATTCTTTTTTTCCTTATCCCAAAGGGCTATACGTAAAACAGAAATTAAGGAAGGTTGAAGGGGAGAGGATAGGAGGCAGTTATGAGACTTAGCATCTTTTTTAGACTAACCATATTGGATTTTGGGCTTCCCTGGTAAAGAAACCACCTGCAATGCGAGAGATGCAGGAGACTTAGGTTAGATTCATGGGTTGGGAAGATCCCCTGGAGGAGGAAATGGCAACCCACTCTAATATTCTTGCCTGGAGAATCAGTTGGCAGAGGAGCCTGGCAGGCTACAGTCCATGGGGTAACAAAAGTGTCGGATGCAATTGAGTGAGCGTATATTGGATTTAGGATCCCAACAAATATAAAAGCATAATAAAATACTTTTTTTATGTTTTATTTTTACTTTCTAACATGCATTTAGTTGGTTAAAATTTGCTTCATTGAGAATATTGCATGATGAGTTGAAAATCTCAGTATCAACAACACGAAGTTCAGCGGAGTGTAGCTAGGTACAAAGGAAATAAAATGGAAGACCCTTGAAGCAAAAAAAGTCTACTATGTGGAGGTCTAGTGAAGGAAATGTGTTGGTTGCACAATTGTGTCTGACTCTTTGCAACCCCTTGGACTGTAGCCTTTCAGGCTCCTCTGTCCATGGAATTCTCCAGGCAAGAGTAAAGGAAGTGAAGGAAGGGTACTATCAAAACTTGAGACTTAAGCAAAAATAAAGACAGAAACAAGAGGAAAGGAGGGGTGGTAATGGGAGACTTGTTATATTTGAAATCCAAGAAAAAGGTAAACTAATTCTGAGTTGATTCACTAACCTCATATCAGGTTAGTTTTTTATATTTGTGCCATGTGTATGAAGTCACCTGGCTTCAGGCAGAATTATCTTTACTAAAGACAAGTGTGTTGTTGTTGTTTAGCTGCTAACTTGTGACCAACTCTTTTGCGGCCCCATGGACTGTAGCCCTCCAGGTTCCTCTGTCCATGGGATTTCCCAGGCAGGATTACGGGTGTGGGTTGCTATTTCCTTCTCCCGGGAATCTTCCAGACCCCAAGATCAAACCTACATCTCCTGCACTGGCAGGCAGATTCTTTAGCAGTGAGCCACCGGGGAAGCCAAAGACAAGCTTAGAGACTGGATGAAGAAGCTGCTAGGAGGACTTCGTTTGTAGTCCAGTGGCAAAGAAATTGCCTTCCAAATGTAGGGGACATGGGTTCCATCCCTGGTCCAGGAACTACCATCCCATATGTTTTGGGGCAACTGGGCCCACACAGCACAACGAGAGATCCTGAGGCTACAACTAGAGAGGACTGTGTGCGAAGACCTAGTGCAGCAAAAATATTTTTTTTAATTTTTTTAAAACTTAAAACATTGCTAGCATTAGGGCTATAAGCAGTTAGTATGTGAATTTACCATACTCTCTCTCTAGGGCTTATTTTGAGTTAGCAAATTATGTAATTAATGCAGGGACACTTATCAGAATGAACTCAATTAATATTTGTAGTCTAGATCAAGAATAAAAATATCATCTGGTATGGTATAGCATGTAATTATTAGGTTTATGGTCAAAGTTCATTAGCAAGCAACAAATTGATACTGTGCTCATAGGAACTTCTCAACATAGGATCTTATTTATTTAGCATAAGGTCCTTTTTATGTTGGAACATAAAAATTATATTAAAAGGTGTTCATAATTAGTTTAGAAACAAAATACTAAGTCTAAGCATGATGTGTCACCTGCAGTGGCTGAAATCATGCTACTGTAACACAACGGTACCAAATAGGCTAAGTAGTCATTCCGTAACTACACTATTTTGAAAAGAAATGCTTTCTCATTATTGAGAAAGATAAATTGTATGAATGCTTTAGGCAGAGACACACCCCAGGGGAATTAAAATTAAATACACTTTTAAATGGTGGTTAAAATGATGAGCTCTGCAAGATTTTGTATGATTTTCATATTTGAAAAAAATTACATATTTTACCATCATCCTACAAAACTTAATAATTTATCTAATCCCAGCCTTTTAGATTAACCAGCCTTCCTTGCTTTGCCCATGTCTATACTGTTAACACTGTGCTTGAGTTGCCTCATTTCTTTTTTAGTCAATATTGCTGTTATTGTTATTTTAAATTTCCAGGCCTAATTTTTATTTTATTAAAATTTTATTTTTATTTTTTGGCTGCACTGAGCAGCATGTGGGATGTTAGTTCCCCAGGGATATAACCCACACCCCCGGTAGTGGAAACAGAGTCCTAACCACTGGACCACCAGGGAAGTCCCTGACTCATTTCTATTTCCAGTTCTATTCCTGAACATCTCTAGTTAGCTCTGCTGATCTGTTAAAGGCCTCCCCCTGCATGCGTGAATGTGTGTGTGCTCAGTCATGTCTGACTCTTTGCGGCTTCACGGACTATAACCTGATAGGCTCCTCTGGCATGGGATTCTCCCGGCAAAAATGCTGGAGTGGGTTGCCATTTCCTCCTCCAGAGAATCTTCCCGACACAGGGATCGAACCTACTTCTCTTGCATTTCCTGCATTGGCAGGCCGATTCTTTACCACTAGCACCACCCCCTACCCCTCAAATCTGATTGTTGATGGTCCTCCTCAGACACTGTGTCTATATTTCTGTGTTGATCATGAGGTGTCCTTACTTCTCTTAGAGCCATGACCAAGCTTTCAGGCATACCAGACCAGTCCGCTTATCTAACCCTGCCTGACATTAGTCCACATGCCTAGAATTTCAGTCATTTTTAAAATAAAGAGACTTGTTTGCAACCTCTATCTGCCAACCCTTTGCTGCTGCTGCTGCTGCTAAGTTGCTTCAGTCGTGTCCGACTCTGTGTGACCCCATAGACGGCAGCCCACCAGGCTCCCCCGTCCCTGGGATTCTTAAGGCAAGAACACTAGAGTAGGTTGCCATTTCCTTCTCCAATCCATGAAAGTGAAAAGTGAAAGTGAAGTTGCTCAGTCGTGTCCAACTCTTAGCGTCCCCAACTCTTAGGCTCCTCCATCCATGGGATTTTCCAGGCAAGAGTACTGGAGTGGGGTGCCATTGCCCTTTAGAGGGTGACAAAAGTTTCAGGAAAAAGTCAGGTTTGTTTTTTTTTTTTTTTTGGTGAATACAATATGATGTCTTGAATTTGTGATAGGTGAAAACTGAAGAAAATATAGATGTACTCTGATGCACAAATCACACTTTGAATAGCATTTGGGTTTAAATTTGTTAGAAACACTAGTATTTTCTTCCAGACTAGAAGGAGAAAACCACTCCCAGATGTCTTAATTTTTCTGACTAACAGAGAAGCTTTCACAATTTATGTAATGATAGGTTCAATTAACACAAGTCTTGTGATTCATTTGCAATCTAAGTGAACAAGTTTCAGCCCAGAAATTTTTACAAATGTTTGTGATTATTGTGTATTTGGCTGTTGATGGTCAGAGAAATTAAACAGGAACTGGTAGCTAACAAAAACTATCTCAGGAAGTTTCTTGCACTTTTCAGTTAACAATAGAAGATAAAAAAGATATGTAACTTTGAGTTTACACAAACATTTTCACTAACTTAACCCTGGCCAAGTCACTTTGTTTATTGATCTCATATAATCAAGTAAAATAAACATTCTGTAACTTAAACTCTTTTATTAAAATGGGAAAATTCATTACACCTTTTAAATTCCATGACATTTTTTTAATGAGATACTAACATAATTATTTTTAAAGTTGTGTGCATGCTCAGTCGCTCAGTTATGTCCAACTCTTTGTGATCCCATGGCATGTAGCCTGCCAGGCTCCTCTGTCCATGGAATTTCCCAGGCAAGAATACTGGAGTGGGTTGCCATTTCCTCCTCCAGGGGAATCTTCCCCACCCAGGGATCCTCCCCACCCAGGGATCAAACCCACATCTCCTACATTTAGCAGGCAGGTTCTTTACTACTGAGTTACCTGGGAAGCCCCCTTTTAAACTTAGGTTATTCTAATAAAAGTTCCAGCATATAATTTCTTATATCTGCCATTTTGTTCTTATTAAGTATGAATTTGGTTAAGCTGTACTGCTCCGATATCCTGAGAAAGAATACTGAACTCATACTGGAACATGCATGTAGAAACACAGAACCAATAGAAGCATGGCCTCAACGTCTTTCTTCCACTTTTCAACCAGAATTTGTCCCAGAAAAGTGAATTATGTTTTGCTCTTAATTCTTTCTTTCCTTTTAAGGAAATAGTGTAGCCGTCTATACTATAACAAAAAAAGTATTCGTAAATATTTCATTAAAACGTGTCTAATTTCTTATATGTTTTCTTAACATTTGTTTTATTTTTAATAATTCACTCAGAATATATAACATCTGTTTGAAATATTTGACCAAATCAACTCTATCGATGTAAATCAACATACCAGGGGAAACTGCCATATAATTCTTGTGTATCCCATCACTGAATCACTGTGAAGAGACTTATGTTTGGAAAGTTTTTAATTTTTGTTCTAAAGTTCCTAGAAACAGATGTGAAAATTCACTCATATCCCACATTGTCTAGTTCAAGCAGCTGTAAATTATTTCATGGATTACATGTGAATGAAATGAAAGTCCTAGGATTATTTCATCTAGGCAGCTGTTACTTCCTTAAATTAAATGAAAACAATTCTTTGCTTGATTAATTCTTGGTTATTTGGATTGCAAGAAGATAAAGTGTGCGTGCTTTAGTCATAAATTAGTTCATTTTTCTCGATAGTCACCCTGTGATTCAAAAGATGCACGAAAAGTTATGTGTGCTAAGTCTCTTCAGTCGTGTCCAACTCTTTTCAACTCGGTAAACTGTGGCGCTCCAGGCTCCTCTGTCCATGAGATTCTCAAAGCAAGAATACGGGACTGGGTTGCCATGCCCTCTTGCAGGTAATCTTCCCGACCTAGGGATCTATCACCTGGGATCAAACCTGCATTGGAAGGCGGGTTCTTTACCACCAGCACCACCTGGCTATCTTTGAAAATAAATGACCGCTTTTGGGCTTTCTAATGTGAAAAATAATAAGTATGGTTGTTGTTCTGTCGCTAAGTCGTATCAGACTCTGCAATCCCATGGACTGCAGCACGCCAGGCTCCCCTGTCCTCCACTATCTCCCAGAATTTGCTCAAATTCATGTCCATTGAGTTGGTGATGTTATCTAACCATCTCATCCTCTGCCACCGCCTTCTCCTTTTACCTTCTTTTAAAATCTAACATTCCTATCATGCACACATTTCACTTGTAAGGAAAGTTAGACATAAGAAGTATCACTGCTTGATTTCAACTTGCTGTGTTGATAATTCTATCAAGTTTCTCAGCCATATGGTCTGTAGCTTCTTTCCACACTCCATAGCTCCAGACTTGCCCTTCTAACTGCCTACCAAACATCCATACAGATGTCTTGACGATAACTCCATCTCAGCAAGTATGAAGCCAAAGATACGATCTCTTCCTATATTCCCTAAAAGTGGTAGTATGGAGAAACCTGCAAGGATTTCATGTGTAATCATTCTCTACAATCTGTCAAATCTTTCTCTGAAATTACCTTCTGATACATTTCTCTCTCTTGCTACTTCTTTGCCTTGGGCCCTCAGCAGATAATACACACACTATGAAGGATGCAGGCCTCTTCCTGCCTCGTCTCCTTATTTCCAGTTTTCACTTTGCCACACGGCTGCGGGCAAGTGCAACAGATGGATTCCTTCAAAATCCAATTTTCCAAAAGCCAATTCCACACAAGGATCAATTTGTCAAATAGTCAATTAACCAAGTTTGTCGAATTATACAAAAATCTTCTCTTGAGCCTGGTGCTTTGAGTGATGTCTCAGGGGTGCTGAGGACTGTCATTTGCAGAAAAAAGAAAAAAAGTCTAGTATTCAGTAAATATCAGTGAATGCTCACCCTGCACTAGACACACTTTTAAGAAAGTGAGCTTATAGTAAAGAAGAAGGACTTAATTCCTATCTTGAGTTATCAGGAAAGCAATTTTATAAATTTAGGAAATTGTTTGTTTCAGTAAATACAACCACAATTATCTCTATAAAACATAGATTTGATGACTCTGTCTCCTTTCATCATCTGAGACTGACCTCTTTTTCAGTATTACCTTCTGCTGTCCCTATGCATCTCAGGTTATGGTCATATGGCTGCATAACTTTCCCTAAAGGATGATGTCCCTTCAAATTTCTGCTTTTTCATGTTCTTACACCCCTCTGAAGCCTGGTCTGGCTTGTATACTTTTACTCAACTGTCACCTGATTATTCAACTTCCTAATAATTCCTTTATCTTTCAGCTTTCAATTAGAAAGCTGAAGCTAATCTACATGATTAAAATGAAATAATGCCAAGTGCTGATGGATAATTACTGGCAGTTTTGTGGATTTGTTTTTATCTTCAGTTAGTTGATTTTTCATGTGTTTTCCATAAATATAAATATAAAACATTTATTTTTGTTTTTTTCTGAGATAGAACTGATCACATTACATTATTAGTTATCTAATTTCTTAACTAGACACTAACAGTCACTACGTAGTTTGATTTTAGAGTATCAAAATAAAACAAGTATATTTTTAAAAATTCTCATCAGGTTATTTTCACATAATCTTTCTTTACTACTCTTACCTTAAGAATTGTAAGATTCCTTGATGAAAAAAGTATTACTGGTTGCTTCAAAGAAATTTCAAGTTGGCTAAAGTCTCTTTTCTATATACTGACTTTGGGAACTCTAATATCTCTTCTGAAGGACAAACCTTTAGATATTTGAAGGTTGCCATTTGTGGAAACATGCATTTAGCTTGGGGAGCATATTTGGTTTTCTCTGTTTGGGTCTCAGTTGGGCAAAGAGCTGTAATCTGGTCTCTATTAACCAAGTCCTGCATGTTTGAGGCCAACTGCTTCAGAGCTTGTGATTTGTCTTCACTGATTGTTTCCACCAGGGGTGGTGGGTCAGTGTTCTGAGGTCGTATATGATCTTTCATTGTCTTTTTCTGTATTCAGTCTCTCAGTCCCCTCTTTTAGTCATTCTCTCCCTTGCAAGAAGTTGGCCAAAAGCCAAGACTCAATATCCAGGTCTTTACTGCTTCATGATGTTCCCTTGTTTCCATAGTCAATCTTTTCAATGTTGTATTATCATAGTGAGCATCTGATGAGAGAGTGGCTGCATAAAAGCATCTTAGACTCTGGATAGAGTTCGGTGACAGAGATTGTCCATCACTATTCTTGCCTCTTGCCAAGGAATTGAGACTGATCTATAATCCGTGTAGAGTGTGTGTGTGTTAGTTGCTCAGTTGGGTCTGACTCTGCAATTCCATGGTCTGTAGCCCACCAGGCTTCTCTGTCCATGGGATTCTCCAGGCAAGAATACTGGAGTAGATTGCCATTCTCTTCTCCAGAGAATCTTCCTGACCCAGGAATCAAACCTGGGTCTCCCAAATTGCAGGCAGATTCTTTACTGACTGAGCTATTTATAACTTCTGCCGGAATTAAAATGATCTATGGCATATAACCTTTTGTTTGTGTGATCACTGTTTTTGGAAGCACTGCTTTGATTGTTTGCATAAACAATGGATCAGTAATTCCCCCAGATAAAGTGCCTGAGTAATCAAGGGGAACTTTGTTTTGGGGCTCCCATCTGAATTATAATTTCCTGGTTTGATGATTTATAGAATTAAGGTATCTGTGCACAGAAAAGTTTTGGAATACTGTTGCTAAAGTGCACGATCTACTGGTTTGAGACAAGTAAAACTAGCCTTCCTGGTTACAGAGGAAGCAGTATCTGATAGGAAAACATGGCTATCCAGGAAAAAAGACATTATTCCTGGCATAAAATTGAAACCAAGACCTTGCATTAGCTCTTTTACACATTTGTATCTCCATTAGTCTATTCCGCATAGTAATTGCCTCATCCTTTTCAGTTCAGTCGCTCAATCATGTCTGACCCTTGACAACCCCATAAACTGCAGCACGCCAGGCCTCCCTATCCATCACCAACTCCTGGAGTTTACTCAAACTCATATCCATTGAGTCAGTGATGCCATCCAACCATCTAATCCTCTGTCGTCCTCTTCTCCTCCCGCCTTCAATCTTTCCCAGCATCAGGGTCTTTTCTAATGAGTCAGTTCTTTGTATCAGGTGGCCAAAGTATTGGAGTTTCAGCTTCAGCATCAGTCCTTCCAGTGAATATTCAGGACTGATCTTTAGATGGACTAGTTGGATTTCCTTGCAGTCCAAGGGACTCTCAAGAGTCTTCTCCACCACCACAGTTCAAAAGCATTAATTCTTTGGTGCTCAGCTTTCTTTATAGTCTGACTCTCACATCCATACATGACTGCTGGAAAAACTATAGCCTTGACTAGACGGACCTTTGTTGGCAAAGTAATGTCTCTGCTTTTTAATATGCTGTCTAGGTTGGTCGTAACTTTCCTTCCACAGCTTGTCCTTTTAGGAAATTCTAAATTCAAATTTAGGATTACCTAAGCTCTAACTACTAGACTGTGATAATCTGTTCTCTTTCTATAAGAGAGCAACATAAACAGTCATGAGCTGATTTGTTTTGGGCCATTTGTCCACATAGGTTCAAGTGAAATGCCATTGACTGTAAGTCTCTTTTATCTCATTTGTTGAGACTGGAATTATCCCTGGTTTGTATCACAGGCATCTGGTGAGGAATAGCATATCCAGCAATCAGTAAGCTTGAAGGCTGCAGTTCAGGAAATCTGAGATTGGTATAAGAATGATTATGCTCTAATAATTTTAGTATGAAGGGAATAAAAGAAGAAGGGCCACTAGGGGTGAGTGATGACCAGGAATTTATAGAAATTACAAGAAGAATGATTTTAAGTAAGCAGATGGAAAACAAAATAGTAATTAAACAAAGGTTTTGATGCAATATCTTGTGCAGAAGCTGTCCATGATCTGAGGTAATCAGGTCGTTCTGAGAGCTTTGGATCATTGGTCTATATACTTTGAAAATCAGCTGTTTCAGGAGAATCTCTGAGAATCTTCATTTTGAGGTCCCCTATTAGAGAAGGCTTCCAATTTTTGGTTCTAAACTGTTTCTTTAGTCATAAAATGTGAGCCCAAGAATTTGCTTCAGGGAGCTTAACTTGTGTATTTGTTGTTAACAGTATTGGATAGAATCCCGTCCAGTGTGGTTCAAGAGCAACTTTTCTCTGATGTCTCTCTGACAGATGAAATCTTATAGTTGAATGTCATGAAGAGGTTGTTTAAGATGTTTAAATGCAACTTTAACCTGTTTGTGATAGAGCTGGGCTTAGTACATGAGTCTCTTGCAACATTTTGCAATGTCTACATGCATCAGGGCAAAGTATCATAGGTAAGATACTGAAACCCTTGGGCCTTCCAGTTACCAGTTCACAGGGAAATAAACCATGTGTCCAGAGTGGGTGGGAGCTTCCCAGCTGGCCCTAGTGGTAAAGAATCTGCCTGCCAATGTAGGAGATGCAAGAGACTCGGACTCAATCCCTGGATCAGGAAGATCTCCTGGAGTAGGAAGTGGCAAGCCACTCCAGTATTCTTGCCTGGAAAATCCCATGGACAGAGGAGCCTAGCAGGCTACAGTCCATGGGGTCACAAAGAGTAGGGCATGACATGACTGAACACTCTAGGGAGTGAACCATATTGGCTTAAGGGTGGGTGGGAGTTTCTTTGACCAAGGGAGCTCAAGGGTTTCTGAAAGGTTGTTAATTTTATTTCCAGATGTCATTGGTTCTTTTCACCATTCAGAAGTTTGTAGATGATAAGCGCAGTATGGTTTCTGAGTAAAGGTTAATACCTTATAGAGGTTTTTCTTTTTAAGTAATATTTCTTGTGAAGTGTATACCTTGGTCACTTGATTGTTGCTGTTGTTCAGTCACCCAGTCATGCCCGACTCTTTGCAACCTCATGGACTGTAGCATGCTTTGCCTATCTGTCCCTCACTATCTCCCAAAGTTTGCCCAAGTTCATGTCCATTGCATCGGCGATGCCATCAGCCCTCTCATCCACTGATGCCCTCTTCTCTTCTGCCATCAGTCTTTCCCAGCACATTAGGGAATTTTTCAGTGAGTCAGCTGTTCACATCAGATGACCAAAATACAGAGCTTCAACTTCAGCATCAGTCCTTCCAACAAGTATTCAGGGTTGATTTCCCTTAAGGTTGACTGGTTTGATCTCCTTGCTGTCCAAGGGAATTTCGGGAGTCTTATCCAGCACCATAGTTCTAACACATCAATTATTTGGCTCTCTGCCTTCTTTACAGTCCAGCTCTCACAATCATCACTTGATATAAAAGTTTATATTCACAATATTAGAAATACAAAATAGACCAGCTCTTTAGCAACTGTAAAAATTATAGCTTTTTGGCAAAGAGATGTTTAAACTCATCCTGAAATTATATAGACATTTAATAACTAAAGTATATTCAGATCTCATGGAAAGTAGAAGGTACATAATATACCATTATGAGGTTTTTAAAGGGCTTAGAAGCTTTGGTCCTTGACCATTTCCCACATTTACAGTTTTTTCTAGAATTATGCTGTTGACAAATCCACATGACTTAAAAAATTACCTTAGCCGTCTTTTAAAAGTTTCCCCAGCCATGTTGATTTATGATAGTAACCAGTTTGTCTATACCATGATGAGTCATTTCATGGAGAAATTTAGCAAATGTCCACTTGAAACTACCTAGTGCCTCCAGCCATCTGCGTTGGGAGTACCAGAGATGATCTGAGTGAAGTTCAGAGGCTAAATATTGATATTTTATAATGGTTACTTTGAATTTCTTTAAGAATTCACCCTTTAAGAGTTTTAATAGGATCCAAACCTTGGTTAAGGCTACTTGTTTGGAACTTCCTTGGTGGTCCAATGGCTAAGACTTTGCAGTCCCAATGCAGGGGACTCAGGTTCAATCTCTGATTCAGGTACCTAGAGGACACATACCGCAACTAAGAGTTCAGAAGCCACAAAAAAAAAAAAAAAGAATCCCTCATGCCACAACTGAGACCCAGTGCAGCCAAATAAATTAATTAATAATTATTTTTAAGATGAGAAAAAGGAGAAAAGACTGCTTATTTAGCAAAATGATCTGCTGGAGTATTTCTTTTAGCTTCCATGTCATTTCTTTTTTCATAAGCCTCAACTTTTACAGCAGCTACCTCAGTATGAACTAGGAGTCCACCTAAAAGTATGTTAAATATGTTGTCCATTTTTGATGGAGGTTCCAGCAGAATTGACTCTTGGCTTCCAAAGCAACCCAAAGTAATAGTTTTTTGGTTTGTTTTTAAATCATGCCCAATATGTATCTGTGTTAGTCCCTCAGTCATGTCCAACTCTTTGCAACCTGCCAGGCTCATTTGTCTGTGGAATTCTCCAGGCAAGAAAACTGGAGTGGGTAGCCATTCCCTTCTCCAAGGGATCTTCCTGACCTAGGGATTGAACCTGGATCTCTTGCATTGCAGGCGGATTCTTTACCATCTGAGCCACCACTGTGGTCTTTGACCAGTTGACAAGGTCAAGGAAGTGCTATGGTTTTGCCCTTGGGGCTGATTTTTCCCTCAGGTGGAGGACTGTGTTATAAAGGCAAGCTTCAATGGGTGTTAGCATGTTCTACTCCAGGTTCAAGTTTTGAGATATGATTTGTCAACAAATAATATTAGGTCAGAGTTTTAAAAACACTGAATGAGATATAACAAGTTCCTAAGTGAGCTAAGAAAATGTTGTTTCCCTTCCCTTGGTAGGGACAAGGTGGACAGGCACAGTGTCTCAATGATGAATAGTAGCATGAGGGGGAAAAAACTAACAATCTCATCAGGGGCTGATCACCTAACTAAAAAAGGTTGTGTGTTCTTGGGCAGTAGTAATATCTGTGCCACATGAGGAACCATGAGAACAAGAGTGGCATTTATGACTAGTTTAGCAGAAGCACTGAGTTTTGAAGCAGTGGTTATTGCCCTACAAAGAGGGGACTATGCCTTTATGACCAGGTCAAGGTGATGAGTTTTTTGACTCTCATGAAGTTATGTTGAAACTCTAAAGACATGCCTGGATTGCTCACATTCAAGTAGACAAAATGTCCACTTGGGTTTGGAGGACATAAACCCAAGACTTCTGAACCAAAGGATTTTAGTTGGAAGTGCCTATAGAGGGAGTCTGTTAACTAACCCTCTTCAAATGACAGAAAGTCTGTTTATGACTTAGGTAGGTGGGTAGGTTTAGTCACTAAGTTGTGTCCAACTCTTGCAACCACATGGACCATGGCCCACCAGACTCCTCTGCCCATAGGATTTCCCAGGCAAGAATGTTGGAGTGGGTTGCCATTTCCTTCTCCAGAGAATCTTCCTGACCCAGGGATTGAACTGGGGTCTTCTGCATTGCAGGCAGACTCTTTACTGATTGAGCCATTTGACACTTGTTTGCAATATTCGGTTGTTAATGAAAGACTTTTATGGACAGAAGGAAGTGGATAGAGGAAGCTATACTAGCAAAAAGCAGATATGTTGTGGTGAAGGCAGTTTCCTTTAGGGGACAGCAGAGGTCTCTCAGACATTAACTCACTGGTGCTGACCAGGTGATTCCTGACTGTTTCAGTTCAGTTCACTTCAGTTGTTCAGTCATGTCCAACTCTTCGCGACCCCATGAACTGCAGCACGCCAGGCCTCCCTGTCCATCACCAAATCCCGGAGTTTACTCAGATCATGTCCATTGAGTTGGTGATGCCATCCAACCATCTCATCCTCTGTCGTCCCCTTCTCCTCTTGCCTTCAATCTTTCCCAGCATCAGGGTCTTTTCTAATGAGTCAGCTCTTTGCATGAGATGGCCAAAGTATTGGAGTTTCAGCTTCAACATCAGTCCTTCCAATGAACATTCAGGACTGATTTCCTTTAGGATGGACTGGTTGGATCTCCTTGCAGTCCAAGGGACTCTCAAGGGTCTTCTTCAACATCACAGTTCAAAAGCATCAATTCTTTGGTTCTCAGCTTTCTTTATAGTCCAACTCTCACATCCATACACGACTGCTGGAAAAACCATAGCCTTGACTAGATGAACCTTTGTTGGCAAAGTAATGTCTCTGCTTTTCAATATGCTATCTAGGTTGGTCATAACTTTCCTTCCAAGGAGTAAGCGTCTTTGAATTTCATGGCTGCAGTCACCATCTGCTTCCACTGTTTCTCCATCTATTTGCCATGAAGTGATGGGACCGGATGCCATGATCTTTGTTTTCTGAATGTTGAGCTTTAAGCCAACCTTTTCACTCTCCTCTTTCACTTTCATCAAGAGGCTCTTTAATTCTTCTTCACTTTCTGCCATAAGGGTGGTGTCATTTGCATATCTGAGGTTATTGATATTTCTCCTGGCATTCTTGATTCCAGCTTGTGCTTCATCCAGCCCAGCACTTCTCATGATGTACTCTGCATATAAGTGAAATAAGCAAGGTGATAATATACAGCCTTGAAGTACTCCTTTTCCTATTTGGAACCAGTCTGTTGTTCCATATCCAGTTCTAACTGTTGCTTCCTGACCTCCAAACAGATTTCTCAAGAGGCAGATCAGGTGCTCTGGTATTCCCATCTCTTTCAGGATTGTCCACAGTTTATTGTGGTCCACACAGTCAAAGGCTTTGGCATAGTCAATAAAGCTGAAATAGATGTTTTTCTGGGACTCGTACTATTTCGATGATACAGCGAATGTTGGCAATTTGATATCTGGTTCCTCTGCCTTTTCCAAAACCAGCTTGAACATCTGGGAGTTCACGGTTCATGTATTGTTGAAGCTGGCTTGAAGAATTTTGAGCATTACTTTGCTAGCATGTGAGATGTGTGCAATTGTGTGGTAGTTTGAGCATTCTTTGGCATTGCCTTTCTTAGGGATTGGAATGAAAACTGACCTTTTCCAGTCCTGTGGCCACTGCTGAGTTTTCCAAATTTGCTGGCATATTGAGTGCAGCACTTTCACAGCATCATCTTTTAGGATTTGAAACAGCTCAACTGGAATTCCATCACCTCCACTAGCTTTGTTCGTAGTGATACTTCCTAAGGCCACTTGACTTCACATTCCAGGATTCTGGCTCTAGGTGAGTGATCATACCATCATGATTATCTGGGTTGTGAAGATCTTTTTTGTACAGTTCTTCTGTGTATTCTTACCACCTCTTCTTAATATCTTCTGCTTCTGTTAGGTCCATACCATTTCTGTCCTTTATTGAGCTCATCTTTGCATGGAATGTTCCTTGGTATCTCCAATTTTCTTGAAGAGATCTCTACTCTTTCCCATTCTATTGTTTTCATCTATTTCTTTGCACTCATCACTGAGGATGGCTTTCTGCTTTCTCCTTGCTATTTGAAACTCTGCATTCAAATGGGTATATCTTTCCTTCTCTCTCTTGCTTTTCGCTTCTCTTATTTTCACAGCTATTTGTAAGGCCTCCTCAAACAGCCATTTTTCCTTTTTGCATTTCTTTTCCATGGGGATGGTCTTGATCCCTGTCTCCTGTACAATGTCATGAACCTCCATCCATAGTTTATCAGGTACTCTGTCTATTAGATCTAGTCCCTTAAATCTGTTTCTCACTTCCACTGTATAATCATTAAGGATTTGATCTAGGTCATACCTGAATGGTCTAGTGGTTTTCCCTACTTTCTTCAATTTAAGTCTGAATTTGGCAATAAGGCGTTCATGGTCTGAGCCACAGTCAGCTCCTGGTCTTGTTTTTGCTGACTGTATAGAGCTTCTCCATCTTTGGCTGCAAAGAATATAATCAATCTGGCTTTGGTGTTGGCCATCTGGTGCGGTCCATGTGTAGAGTCTTGTGTTGTTGGAAGAGGGTGTTTGCTATGTCCAGTGCATTCTCTTGGCAGAACTCCATTCGCCTTTGCCCTGCTTCATTCTGTACTGCAAGGCCAAATTTGCCTGTTACTCCAGGTGTTTCTTGACTTCCTACTTTTGCATGCCAGTCCCCTAAATTCTAGAAGGTCTTGTAGGTCTTCATAGCACCGTTCAACTTCAGCTTCTTCAGGATTACTGGTCAGAGCATAGACTTGGATTACCGTGATACTGAATGGTTTGCCTTGGAAACGAACAAACTCTGACTGTTTAGGATTCCATTTTTGGGAGAGCTTAAACTGTAATTAAATTAAATCTCAGTTTGATAACGCTGGACCTAGTGTGAGCAACTTCATTATGGGTATGCTGTCATGTTTTTAACACAATTAACCTAGAAGTTCTCTCAGTTGTTTTGTGAAAGTTAAGATGTTTGGATAGTCTACAGCCTTATCAGAAAAGAGTGATTTCCCTTCTTATATAACTTCAGTCATGGATTATGTTTTGGCAAAATTATGACTTATCTTTTGAAACTTTATGTCTCTCTTTTGCTAAGGCTCAGAGCAAGTAAATCGAGTTCTTTCTACAAGGTTCCTTATACTGTGAATAAAGTAGATCATGTACAAATTTGGTTAGAACTAAATTACAAGAGAAATGTAGACCTTTTAAATGTTGATTGAGGGCCTGAATGAAATAGAAGGTTTCAATGAACACCTGGGGTGTGACTGTCCAGGTGTATTCTTGTCCTGCCCAAGTGAAGATAAAAAGGAAAGATTTAGGGTAAAAAAGAGAAGGTATCAGGTATATTCTGATTGGAGTTTGTTGGATGAGGAAGCTCAAGACAGGCAAATTAGAAGTGAATGATCTGATGTAATTGGTTTGGGAGCATATTTGTCTTTCTCTGGATTGTTCTTGTGCTTCCCAGGTGGCTCAGTGCTAAAAGAATCCAACTGCCAATGCAGGAGATGCAGGAAGATTCTTGCTTGTAAAATCCCGTGAACAGAGAAACCTGGTGGGCTATAGTACATGGGGTCGCAAAGAGTTGAACACAACTGATCAACTGAGCATGCATATGCTTGTGGATTGTTCCTAGTTGGAAGCTGGCAGTCACTGACCAAGTCTTGACCATTTGGGGCCAATTGCTGTAGAGATTATTATTGCTGACTTCTGTGGATGTTTACAGGAGAAGTTGTGGATCCATGTTCTATATGTGGTCTGCCCATTCATTATCCAAACAGATTGATCTCTCACCCTTTTCCCTTATAATTTTCTCCAGCTACATCTAGAAATGATTTGAAAGATAATGAGGTAAGATTTTGCAAAGTGGAAATATAACATTTTTCTTAATCTACTGGCAGGTATCTGAAAACATGGACTTTTCATCTTAATTCCATTAGAGTTAATTTTTTATCTGCAATTGTTTATGTTGTTACAGAGGATCTTGATGATTTAAGAATGGAGGGAGTAACTACCCTGACACCTTCTGGGAGCAAATTTAACCAAGGTCGAGCTACTTACTCTGCTGAACCTCAGGCCAAAGTCACATTGAACATCTGTTCAAGGTGTGCCAGGTAAAACAGATTATAGGTGTATCTATGTATGAACATGATCTTGATTTTTTAAATCTAAGATTTTGATGCAAAGGGTGTACTCCTCTGTGTTAAGAGAATCTTTTCCTTCTGGTTATTTTTTGTGCTGAGTTAACAAGAGAGCTAGTTGTACAGTTTATCCTCATGCCCAATGCCACGCAGACCAACAATGAATCAAAGAGTTTAGATTGTCTTTACTTCACAGTTGGAGACTATTCTAAGACTTTCTGCCTCTGAATTTCATTTGCTGTCTGCCTTTCTATTCCTTTTCAAAAGAAGATTCAAGGGACTCTAGAAGTTCAAAGCCACTTCTAAGGCACCTGCATAAAGGGCAGTTTGCCCAGGTACAGTTTAAGATCGGACCTTATTGGCCTCTTAACCTGTTCCTCATCTTGTTCACCTCCTGGAAAGAATTTAATCAGCTTGATGCTTTTCAGTTTTGGCAGCTGGAAGCAATCTTTGCATATAGTGTATGTGGCCAAAGAAGTAGCTTAAGTTAACTGCCGAGTCAGCTCCCAGTGCTGGTCCAGCAGAAGCTCACCAAATAGCTAGAATTCATTCTTTTGTAGGAACTAAATCTCATTTGCAAAGAGGCTTTTAAGCCTGTTTAAATGATAAAACAAGTCTTCTAACCCTTATGTAAATGGTGCAGATTAGCAAGAACAATGCCCTGGCTGGCCAGTTTTATCTCCTTTGCTTTATGTCTAGCTGTTCTATTGTACAGTTTGAGAGGGGATTAGTGGCTTGGAAATAGGGAGCAGGGGGAAGTGTAGGAAAATCAAATCAGATTTTTGTAGCTTTTCCTTGCCTTTACCCCTCGGGAAGTTTAATTGTAGTTGTCATGGGCTTAGAAAAATAAAATGAGATAGAATAAAAATAAATAGAAAAACCAGAGGATATTATTTGACATCATTAAGCGACATGCCACAATAAAATGAAAACACCACGGGAAACATTGCTTCAGACAAGTGATATTTGGGTGGATCGATTTTTTTGATTAGGGGTATGAAGAAAACTACAAATATTTATGTGATGATATTTAGGCATCCTGGGTGTGGAAGAGTCATTTGGCAATTAAAAAGAATTTTATAGTATGTTTGTCCATTTACAGGTTGACTGGGAGGGGTTGGTGCTTGGTTCTTGGTCTTTGGTCCTTCATATTGTTTGTAGAAGATTGGGATATGAGGAGTTTTTTTTTGGAAAGGAAATCCCATGAAAAAGACATGTTTTACTAAAGTACTGAAGGTTTGAATTGGGAAAGGACCAAACCCATTACATAGCCCTAAATTATTCACATTCAGCTTTCCAATGATAAGCTAGATTATAAATTATAAACTACCTGCATATAAGATGAACTCCTAATCTCTAGGGGCTTCCCTGGTGGCTCACATGGTAAAGAATCTGCCTGCAATACAGGGGACCTGATTGAGAGAGCTGGATAGGGTCATGTATGCACAGACAGCCAACCAAGTGATCACAGTGCAGGATTCTCAAGGAATAAGAAGTTTCTCTTCTTTTTCTCCCGTGCGCTGGGATAATTCCCATGTAAATGCTGAAGCAGTTGAAAATGTTTTGAGTTCCCCACCCGCCCCCCCTTTAAAGTACTCAGGCACTGAAGAAAAAAGAGCCTAATTTTCCTGACATGAGGGAATTTTCTGCCTTAGGCTTCTTACAGACTAGGGAGAAAACTATAGTTCATCATCGGGGACAATAAGACAGTGTAGGGTGGTTGTGTTTTTGTGTTTGTTTCTCAGAGTTTCATGGTCAAGAAATATTTTTTTTCAGGTAGAACTGGAAGGTTAAAAGCTTAAAGGATGTGTTGTTTTCTGGAAATAGTGCTGTAGCCCCAAGACAACCAGGAGTCATTGAAATTCAAGGGATGGTCAGAGCTTCTGCAAAGGACCCATCAGTGAGCGAGTTAGTGTAAAGAGGTGGAGTGTACTCTTAAAATCGTCGTTTTCCTCAATCTCTTTTTCAAGTACTGCACTGCTTTTGAGCTACATATGGGGTCACAGTATCTAGAAGGAAGTTTGCATAAGATATGTCCAGAACATTATTACTCTTATCAAATTGAAGGCATACAGCCAAAGGCCACAGAGCCCTTCTCATTCAGAACCTGATTAGAAGACATGATCTGTCCTGAAACTAATACATTGCTCTGGGAACAGTTGATGGATATAATATATATGCGATCATTGGTAGGACTTCTGATTTTCAAGAGATCAGAAAAAGAGGAATTCAGCCCATGTTAAGTTGCTCTGTAAAGTTTTATGTGCAACAAAGTGGCTAAACTATCAAGAATGTAAAAAAAATGTATTGATTAGCATGGTCACAAGAAATAAAATTATAACTTTTTTCATAAATATTTCATACATTGTTAGAAAAGTGCAGATGGAAGAAAGCTTATGTTTTCAAGCTGGAAAATTATTCCAGGGTAATGTTATTCCTTTAGCTCTTGGTGACCTTAATCTGATGTGGATATTGCTGCAATTTGTATGGTTTAAACAAACAGATGACATCAGTTGGCAAGTAGAAAAATGCATAGTTAATAGATGTCTGATCACCAAGATATATTGAGATTCTAACCCAAAATGTCTGTTTTCCCCTCAGATCATAAGGGAAAGAAACCATTACAAAACAATTTTAAGTAAATAAAGAATTTTCTATGTATAATATAGCAGTGTCCTTATAACTGCTGATTTTTTTTTTTTTGCATTACAAGTTAGATTTTTTGATACATTCATTGAGTGTCTTGGTTTGACTTTTAGAAAATTCTACTCGTACAGCTGCAAAGCCTTAAATGGCATGGGCAAAACACGTTTAATTTGTTGCCTTGGAGTCACACTGAGTCATATCAACCAAAAAGTAAAATGTCAGTAGGTCAATAATGCACATTGTCAGTAATTATCAGCAAAACTTGTGTGGTTTTAAAAAACAGTGGTTTGGAGAATTGTGAGTTTCAAATTAAATTTCTTCATTAAATACCCTGAATTTTCTTTTTAAGGTAACAGTTAAGATATCAATAACAAGCTAACAAATGCTGATACCAAGGCAGCAAATTACTATTTCACTGAAGTTTATAAGCCATTTTTCTGGAAAGACCACCCATTAATTCTGTCTACCGACTGCCATTCGGAGGAGTTAAATCTTGTTTTTGTGGACTCCTGCCAGGGCATTCCGGGTGGTAGGGTGCTGTTTGTTTTTGATGGTGCAAGTGTTTGCATTCATTCATGCCTAACATCAATAGAGCACAAAAAAGGAACGGAAAGCCATTTAAAAAGAAATTGGATTATGGAGAACGTACAGTGACGCTGGTGCAGAAACCGCAGCCTGAGAACGTCAGGAGAAATTTGTTTCCAAATAGCCTGCTGATTTTTCACTGATTTGCTTCACGTCATTGTGCCAAAACTTGTTCACCATTTCTTCCGTACATCGTGACATTAAAATAACGAGTTTATTCCTATATTGACTTGATAAAGCAAAAGCCAATGATTGCTGGTGATAGGATGCTGAAGAAAAGATAAATGATTGCTTATACATTTGAGCTAATTTCAAACTAACTATATTAGGATTTACTAGTTAAGAAAGCTGGCATCATTAGTGATATGTTATATTCTGTTTCACTTTGCTATGCATGTTTTTTTTTCCCTTTTCCTCCCAACCTCTTTTATAAGGTTTATTTTCAGTCAGTTCCCACTGGGAAAAAAGTGAGCCAAACTGACCTAAAGGAAAATGGATAAGCACAAAAAGGGACTACTATCATTGTTTACAGTTACAAAGTTTTCCATAAAATTGACTTCCTACACCTAGATTAAAAGGTTTGGTTTGAGTGATGAATATAGTGCATGTTTTAAGTGACAGAAATGGTTCATTTGAACCAAAATGAATTTATGGAAGACTCTCTTTGTGTCAAGTACTGGGATAAACTCTGGAAAGAAAAATTAACACTGCTGATCACTAGCAACTTATATTCTGGCTGGAAACAGACTTGGAAAAAATAAGTGCAACCCAAAATGTCAGACAGTGATAGTTCTCTAGAAAAAATAAAGCATCGTAATGCTCTGTTATGTCAGACATGATTGATTTGGGGGCCTTTAGTGTGGGGAAAGTCCATACCCTTGGAGAGATTGAAATATGACTTCCATGGTTCATTCTGCATAAAGGAAGAAATGAGGCCAACACATATCAGCCAGAAACTGGAGACCACTTTTTCTCAGTTTTAAACACTTTAACTTCATAGTTCTTTTGTTTATAAATTGATACAATATCGTCTCCATCTCTACTTTTTTTAGTGGTTGTTTTGTGATTCATAAGAGAGGGAGGGCCTTGGGCTGTGTAAGTACACACCTACTCTATTTAATTAATTAATCAACTTTTGGTTGCATTGGGTCTTTGTTGCTCTGTGTGGACTTTCTCTTGTTGCAGCAAGCAAGGGGTAGGGGGGCTACTCTTTAGTTATGGTGTGAGGGCTTCTCCTTGTGCTGGCTTCTCTTGCTGTGGAGCACAGGCTCTAGGTAAACAGGCTTTAGCAGTTTTGGAGCACAGGTTTATGTGCTTAGTGACATGTGGAATCTTCCCAGATCAGGGGTTGAACCATGTCTTCTGCATTGGCAGGTGGACTCTTAACCACTGGACCACCAGGGAAGTCCACACTTACTCTAAAAGACTACTTCTTATTATGTGAAAAAGAGCTGGGGCTTTAGAGCAGTAGAGACTAAGGTTGGAATCTCAGCTTGCCCACTCCACTGGACAACTCTGAGAAATCACTTACCCTCTCTAAACCTCAGTTTCCCACCTATAACTTGGAAGTGGTCATTTCCCATTTCCAGTTATAGCAGACTGGAGTGGCTAGCTCCGTTTCAAGCATTGAGTCTACTCTGGGGAAAAAAAGTGTTACAAGATAAAAATATTTATATACATTTCAGAAGAAGTTAAATATGCTTTTGAAACGCGGGGAAGTCATGTTATACACTGAGAAAAACAAAACGAGCGTCAGGGTCAAGATCTAGGGAAACATCATGAGGGTTTAGGGAATAGAATATTATGGGTAATTTTTGGTTGATTTTGAACAAAATGCATAAAAGTGTTTTAATTACAGAGACTTTTTCTCATCGTTTTCCTCATATTTCCTCTCTCTGTGAAAGTACCAGTCTACATACTTATATTCTCCCTCTCTCTATCTATCCATCCCTCCTATAAACCCTTTCTAAGACTGTGATGTAAGAGGCACTAGAAGGAAATGGATAGCATGAGAGAGGCAGGGAAAGATGGTCTTTTAGTCCTCTTTGCTAAGTAACAGCAGCCTTGAACGAGAGCCAAAAACTGCTTGCAGATCCCACAGTCAGTACTAGTAGGCTGATTTTCCAGTTCATACCAGAATGCCCGAGATTATTTTTTTGGCATCTCCAAAGAGTCTGTCAGGACTCCTGTGATCTTCAATCAGAGTAACCTCTTTTTCCTTTATAGACTTTCTGGGTCTTAAACATATTATCTGTGATTTATAGAAGAGTCCTTTTGGGGAAATCCACCCACAGAATGGGCTTTCCAGGTGGCAAGTAGTAAAGAATCTGCCTGCCAATTCAGGAGATGCAAGAGACACAGGTTCGATCCCTGGGTTGGGAAGGTCCTCTGGAGTAGGAAATGGAAACTCCAGTATTCTTGCCTGGGAAATCCCATGGACAGAGGTACCTGACAGGCTACAGTCTATAGGGTTGCAATGAGTCAGACATGACTGAGCGCACACATACACACCCAGAGAATAAGCATCTTAGCATTAGGGAATGGAAATAGCATATTGTCTGAGAAAGCCAATATTGTCAATTTCAAGGTGGGAGAAGAGTCCTAAGTTTCCAGTGGGGTGCTCAATGGTACCCATGGACTGGCTTTCCCACACTAATAATGGGCACAATAGGACAGCATGTACAATAAGATATAACTAAATCCCATGGATGAGGGAGTCTGGTAGGCTGCAGTCCATGGGGTCGCTAAGAGTCTGACATGACTGAGCGACTTCACTTTCACTTTTCACTTTCATGCATTGGAGAAGGAAATGGTAACCCACTCCAGTGTTCTTGCCTGGAGAATCCCAGGGATGGGGGAGTCTGGTGGGCTGCCATCTATGGGATCGCACAGAGTCGGACACGGCTGAAGCGACTTAGCAGCAGCAGCAGCAGGACAAATTAGAAAATCCAGGAACAAATAAAGTATTTGTTGATGCTGGTGATCTACTATGCCTCCTTTACCCAATATATTCCTGAAAAGGATGCCTGAACCAGCTGAAGGAGACAGACCAGCACTTCTTTCCTGTTCTTTTATCATTTGATGGGCATTTGGGTTGTTTCTGCTTTTTAGACTGTTAAAAACTATGCTGCTAGGAATATTACAGTGCAAGTTTTAGTGTGAACATGTTTTGTCATTTCTCTTGCGTATATATCTAGGAGTACAATTATTGGGTCATATGTTAATTTTGTATTTACTTTTAAGGAACTACCAAACTGATTTCTGAAGTGGTTGTACCACTTCACAATCCCACAAGTAATGTATGAGAGTTCCAAATTTTCAACATCCTCATCAACCTTTGTTACTCTTTCTTTTCATTGTTTTAGAGTCAGACATGACTGAGCGACTTTCACTTCACTTGCATTCTCTTTTAGCAGCAGTATGAGAGAAGTGAAAGATTTGTCATGTCTTTCCAGAAAAGGCTTCGTGACTGTCATCAGCATTGGGGTCAGTAGGCTACATTGTACATGTATCAGAAATGACTTCACACCTCATAACTCTTCACCTCTCCAGGCATGCTTGGCTTACCATCTATCATAATCTGCTTAACTTGAATTTCTTACGTAAATTGTTTATCATTCCTTCATTCTCATTAAAATATTAACTGTATGGGAGCTGGAACCAAGGCTGTCTTGGATGACGGATATATCCTCAGTACGTTAAATAACTTGTGACCCACATGAAATAGCCACTGAATACTTGAGTGAATTAAAGACTGGAGAGGAAGTATCAACCAGAATCTCTTTCTTCCTCTCTTTCTGTCTCCCTTTTCATCCACTTGTGTCTCTCCATCACTATCTCTAGACTCAACTTTCTTTCTCTCCATCAACATCTCTATTTTTACCTCCAGATTCAACTTTCTGTTGGACCACTCCATGTGGGTAAGAATGGCCCTGGCACCTGGGTGCTCCAGGATTATAAATATCCTTAAAGCTTGGGCCTTTTTCTCACCCAGAGTTCATTTGATAATGTTTAGAAAGACTCTGCTAGCATATCCCCAAGTATTTGCTACAAGAGATCAAGCACAGAGTAGGGTTGATGAGATACCTGCTTTACCTTTGGTCATAAGCTCACTCGTATGTTAGGGGAAGAGACACCCCTTGATTGGAAATTCCACCAGAATCATGAAAAGTTGAGGAGAAGCATTTATCAAGAGAAAGAGATTCAGTGCAGACAGAATGATAGCATGACCATCCCAACAAAATAAAATTAATAAGATATTTGATTCATTCAGTTCATATTTGATTCATAGAGAGCTTAAAATTATATCAAGTACTCTAGCAAATATTAATTCATTTTAAAACCAGTCCTCCTAATTTTTACACCAACTGCGCAGATGGTTGAAACTTGACCAAGAAAGTTTAAACAACTTCTACACACAGCCAAGAAATGTCTTTGGTGGACAACCCAAGACTTCTGAATCAAAATTCAATATTCTTCCAGCTATAGTACATGGCTCTGTAAGTCATTCTGATACTCAGTGCCATTGCCCACCTTCCATTTTCTAACCTGAGATTAAAAGCCTGTCTGACTTCCTTTCCACTAATGTTGTGTCACTGGTAAGCCTAATGACAGATTCCAGTCTTGGATCCAACAAACACTTGAGTTGCCATCAACAGCTACCTTGGGGACAATTTCCTTTTGCTTTGAACGCCCAGTCTGTCTTTCAGCCTGGTCCCTTTGCTTTCCTAGATCCAATTTCCATTTTAAGTAGTTTTCTTCTTTTACAATGTAAGAATTCATATAGTGTGACTCTAGATTCTTTTAGTAATAAATCAGCATGGCAAAAAGCTTAGGAGTTAAGAGTCCTGAAAAGTGGTATCGTCTTCTGACTTTTGCTGATAAGAGTAGAAGGTGGGTATGAGAGAAACAGCCTGAGGACATGCATATATGTTTATTTTCACATATTTTATTTCTCTTATTTCCTAAGCCCCAACCAAACCAGGCTTGTCTCTTTTCCCCATTAAGATTCTGTGATTATCTCCCATCTTACCCACGTTCTCTCTTCCAATGTGAGCTGACCTCAGGTGCATGGAAGAATTCATTCCTTCCCTACAACCTACAGACACATTCAGACACACTTTCTTCTCCACACACAGCTCATATTTCCTTCCTTCCCTCTAAAGTTCTCTCGTTGCTTCTAAACTGAAAGCACTTAGGAAACAGCAACCCACTCCAGTATTCTTGCCTGGGAAATCCCATGGTCAGAGGAACCTGACAGGTTACAGTCCATGGGGTCACAAAGAGTTGGACATGACTTAGTGACTAAAAAAACAAACCAAAATTGTCCCTCGGGATCCTGGGATGTGAAACCCATCAATATTGCTGGAGGGCCAACTGTCTGGGCTATTTTATATAAAACACATAGACATCCCTAGATATTGGTATCTGAGAATGTTGTACATCTTTTGGCCTTCTGTTTCATTTTTTACATCTTCCCCTGTTCAATTTCTCACTAATTGTTACATATTGACTTTCTCTCCTCTTTTAGAGGGAAAGTGTTCATCTCTCAGTTGTGTCTAACTCTTTGTTGAACACATGGGCTGTAGCTTGCCAGGCTCCTCTGTCCATGGAATTTCCCAGGAAGGAATACTGGAGTGAATAGCTATTCCCTTCTCCATGGGATCTTCCTGATCCAGAGATGGTACCTGGGTTTCCCACATTGCAGGTGGATTCTTTACCACCTGAGCCACCAGGGAAGTCCCTTCTAGAGGAAAATGCAGCAAAATATTGATTCTATTGATTGATATTGTATGGATGGATTCATTTTGAATCCAGTTCAGAGCTCCAACAGTCTACAGGGAATATGTTCCAAATCTGAGGCATCATTCCCAGCGAATTGTCTGTTTGTTTAATAAAGGAGAGATGGTTGACACCAAGATTAAAGGCAGAATTTTTTTTGTTTGTTTGTTTGAATAGGTCATGAAGTCTGAAAATTGGCTACTTCTTGCTGGATGGCCTGGGGATTACATATTTCAATTGTCTTTAAACAGTTTGTTGATTTTATTCATCTGTTACCTGCAGTTTTGTCCTCATGAGCAGGCATGGCATGTTGACTGATCCCATCTTTCCCCTCCCACCCCATGTCTCCCCTCCCACCCACATTCATTTTTTTCCAAAACAACAGAATCAAAACCCTTTTCATTGGATTTCAGTAAGTTAGGAGGTTTTACCATTATAAAAAAAACAAAAAAACCACTTAAAGATTTCCTTAAAATTTACTTATCTTCTTGATGTGACAAGGGTACTCTGAATCTCTGCTCTGGTTACCATTCAGTATTGTGTTTGAACGTGAGGAGCAGAGTTCTTATTCTACATCACCTTGGTATCAGTGCCTCAATGTTAAGGGATCCCTGGTGTAAGCTTCTGAAATCAGAGAATCAGGACTACTTTGTTTAAAATGAATGTACTTTGGTTTCAGTAGCCTTATAAGTACCTTGCCCAGAGCAGGTACTTATAGTTTTAAATGAGTACCCAGACTGTTTAGGCTTTTTTACTCAACTGAAATAAGGTATCACATTATCATTTGTTAATAATCTGCCATTCATTTGTAACACAGTTAATCAGAGGCCCCTTCCTTCTTGTGGCTTGAATGAGTTAGAGTGCCCTGGTCCATTTCTGAGAAAGGACCAGCGAATCCACAGGATGGCATGTCCTGCTGCATCCACGAGAGGATGTGCTGCTGGCAGAGTGGCTGCAGCCTGGGGAAGTCATAATTCAAGATGATTCGCAATGCCCACTCGTCAGAAAAGTATGATATGATGGGGTCCAATTCACATTTTAAATCATGCCATTTTAGAATTAGAGAATTTCTGATATAGATCTTGGACTATCCCACATGTTTTTACAATAGAGAGAATACCTAAGGATTTATAAAAACATCATCCAATAAAGTGACACTCAGGGAACAGCCTGTGTTGTAAAAGTTAATTCTCTGCTGCCAGAGATTCAGCCAAGAAAACGTGGGCTCAATTTAGCGATGTCATAAGGTTGGGAGAAAAGTCATTGTCAAGATGAAATTCGCATTTGTGTAATGAATAGTCCACTCGTTCAAGTGAGTTAATATAGAGATATTTATGGTATGTCTTAGTAGATCAATTTTGATGTAAAATACAGGTGGAAATAAGAGTGGCAACTGTAAATTGTGTACAAAGGCAATGTGCAGAGTGAGTGTGCCCACTTACTTTGAAATTTTAGGAAAGTATCTATTTGGGGGGAGAGGGAAGATTGTCTTTTAGATCCAATCGCCTCATGTTATTGCTTTTCCTAAAAGGAATTTATGAGATAATTGTTTGACTCTCTACTCAGAGTTCTTCTGCTTTCACAGAAACAGGCAGGAAAGAGTAAAACATTCCTTTCTCCACAGCTACCCTGACTGAGCACACACACACCTTTTCTCCATCTGCCTCTTCCCTTCATTGTTGCATAAAGGCAGCTGGGTGGTAACATATTTCATCCGAGTCCTCCTTCCTACATTTACCAGAAGCACTGATTCCTTCTTAACTGTCCACAGGGTGCCAGTGCTTTCTGGCTTCTCGCTCCACTTGCACTTTTTTTAATTTGTTTCTGCTGGGTCTTCATTTTGGCGCACGAGCTTCTCTAGTTGCAGTGCGTGGACTAAGGAGTTGTGGTGTGCAGGCTTCTCAAGCTGCAGCACACTGGCTTAGTTGCCCCACAGCATGTGGGATCTTAGTTCCCTGACCAGGGATTGAACCACACCCCCTGCATTGGAAGGCGAATTCTTAACCACTGGACCACCAGGGAAGTCCCTCTCCACTTGCACTGGACCAGCAATCATGCTGGCCTTCTGGTTCTTTCTCTAACAGATCAAGTAAGTGCTTTCCCATCTTGCTCTTCTTTGACACTTCCTATTTCCCCTGATCATTGACCTTTGCCTGGCTTCCTTCTTCATTTCAAATGTCACCTCATCACTGAAGCCTTTTCTTATTCTAACTTCATCTCTCTCTCTCCTTACCTGACTTTTTTCTCAAAAGTTTCATTGTGCTCAGTCCCTGCAGTCACGTCCAGCTCTTTGCACCCTATGGACTATCGCCTGCCAGGCTCCTCTGTCCGTGGGATTTTCCTGGCAAGAATACTGTAGTGGGTTGCCATACCTTCCTGCAGGGAACCTTTCCAACCCAGGGATGAACCTGTCTCCTGTGTCTCCTGCATTGCAGGTGGATTCTTTACAGCTGAGCCACCAGTAAGCCCCGAGGTTTCATTACTTACTATTTATTTCAGGACTTGCTCCCTTTGTCTCCTCCTGCGTGAGGTCAGGAATCTGGTCTCTTTTGTTTACTGCCATAATTCCAACACCAAGAACAGTGCTTGGAATGCATAATTATTGAATAGTTGAATAAATTAATGGAAAGTGCATAGTTATTAAAATTAGGAATAATAGCTAATTTTTATTGAGTGTATTTCATATCAGGTATTTTTCTAAGCACTTTATGTATATTAATTCATTTAATGCTGACAACATCAGAGAGGTTGGGCAGTTTACCAAATGTCATACAGCCGATAAATAACAGAGCAAGGAGTTTAACTAGCAGGTCTTGCTCCAGAGAAGGCACTGTTTTATCCTTCACTACCAACAGTAATAATGGGAGGACGTAGGTGTGGAAGGAGGTCAGGAAAAGGAGGGAATGATGTTGCGGTGTGGCAAGTGGTTATTTAAATTAGTTGGAGTTTTCGTGATGAGTTATCTCATCACTACCTTATTAGCATGATGAACAATCAATAAGAATTGCTGATGCTATTATGTCTGCCCTGGTCCTAGTCCCTGTGTGGTATATCATCTAAACAATATTACTGTTTAAAGTAGAATGAAAGGGTACACAGTATTATCAAAAAGTTTGAAATGCTTCCAGCAAAGTAATTTCACTGTAATTCTCTAGAAAAAGATGTGTATCTATTAAAAAAAAAAGTTTGGGTCTTCAGGTTCACTATGCTAGGCATTGTGCTGGTAGTCGAGATTTATAAGATATTAAGTCTGCCACTCATGAGTTAACCAAAATCGTAGCAAATAGACTTGAACTGCATTCAACTCATGTAGATTTGCAATAAGATTTGCTTGGACATATTCTTCATGTGTAGGTGTGCCCCAAATTATATTTTGACTTACAAAATATAAGCAAATTTAGAATAAAAATAAATTGATTAGTGTTTGTTTTAGCTTTAATATGATTAATGCCTTTTCACAATGACTTAAATCGTGGTCAAGAAAATGCCATTTTCATCCTCAATATTGTTTTTATCATCTCACCATGATAAAAATAAAATAAGACTCTAGCCAGGCTAAAAGAAAATGGGGAGTAGACACAAATTACTAATATTAGAAATGAAAGAAGGGACATCATTACAGATCTCATGGCTATTGAAAGAATAATAAAGGATTTCTATGAATAACTCTATGCCCACAAATTGGCTAATCTAGATGAAATGGACCAATTCCTTGAGAGATACATGTGTGTGTGTTAGTAGCTCAGTCGTGTCTGACTCTGAGACCCCATGGATTGTAGCCTGCCAGACTCCTCTGTCTATGGGATTCTCCAGGCAAGAATGTTGGAGTGGGTTACCATTCCCTTTTCCTTGGGATCTTCCTAACCCAATTTTTAAACTCATAAGAAGAAATGAACAATATGAATAGGCCTGTATTTATTAAAGATTGACTTAATAATTAATAGCACCAGCCCCAGATAGGATGACTAATAAATTCAATTAAACATTTAAGGAAGAAACCATACTAATTCTTTACAGTCTCTTTCAGAGAACAGAAACAGAGGGAATACTTTTTAAAAGATTAAACAATTATAAACCATCTTCAGTACTAGCATTCTGTTATTGGGAAAGTCTGTAAATACTTTTTATAATTTCCAGACATGTGCTTTCTCATAGAAAATTTCTCAACATGGCATAAAAGATGTTTACTAATTGGTACAAGTACTTTTAGTTGCATAAAAGAAAACCAAAAGTGGATAAACTTGTGTTTAGCAATTAGTGTTTCAATGTTTTATCTTATTTGGAAATGATTTGGATATTTAATAATTTAGCTTAACTCATCACTTAACTGAACTTAGTAAAACTTTGATGTTCCAGGTTACCAAAAGATTTGGGAAAGCTATTAGAAAAGTTCACCTAAAACTTTTTGTTCTATTTACATCTCTTCCGTTTACTTAATGATTAGATTATCCACAAAAACTTCATGAGACATTAAGCAAAGTCAGCCATCATCCCAAGCTACTTTTTCTTGCTGATGAATTTAGTAGAGAGAACATGAACTCATTTGATTAATAAAATTAATAAACCCAGATGAAATAAGAGGTACATGTCTGCATTATATTCATTGTTGAGAACTCTAAAGATACGCCTATTCTAATAAAATCAACACAAACTAGCTTTATTTCTGAATATTTTCCTAGAGCATATGAACCTGAAAAGTATTTGGGTTAAATCTCTATTATATTTCTGAGAGTTTTATGACTGCTTAATTCTTATAAGTGCTTGATTTTCTTTAAGCCAATTAAATGGAGCTCTTTTGCAAATTAATTTAAGTAATATCATCCAGAGGTTAAAAAAATACCACATATTTAACACATAAATAGATACACATAGGGACACAGACACAGAGACTTTATAATTTCATTTAAAAATTTCTACACTGAATCAGGTACAACGATACGAAGCTCACTAGTTACAAAAGGACAGTGGAGTAAGTTATCTGCTTTGATGGCTAAAGCTTTTTTATATATATAAATATTTGTGAAGACACATGATTTTTTATTTGCCTAAATTCCAAATGACCCTTTCACCTTTTATTCCCCTTTTGATAAGAATTATCTCCATGAAGTTTGTAGAATATCCACATCTCAAAGGCATAAAGAAGGAATGTAAGTAACAGGCCTTTTAAGATAAATAGGGGAGGTTTTAGGATTGGTAGGATTAGGTGAACTTTGACTTGCCTCTAGAACTGCATTTCTGGTTCTGCAAATATTTGTAAGATAGAGACATTTGCTTTTAATTCCTCTAAGAACTGAGTCGTAGCCTAGATGGTTAAGGACTGACACAACCTTTCCCTCTGGGTACATTTGGGATAAAGCAAAAGGCCTAAAAGAAAATTCTATCAGACCCTAAATATTAGCTTCTAATTTGGCCAAATTTCTGATTATAGAGTTATTCATCATCATTCAGTCACTCAGTTGTGTCTGACTCTTTGCGACCCCATGGACTGCAGCACACCAGGCTTCCCTGTCCTTCTCCATCTCCTGGAGTTTGTTCAAACTCATGTCCATTGAGTCAGTGATGCCATCCAACCATCTCATCCTCTATTGTCCCCTTCTCCTGCCCTCAATCTTTCCCAGCATCAGGGTCTTTTCCTTTCAAATATCTTGTCACCTTTCAGCCTGGACAAAGAGTAAATACTTCTGACAGTATTAAGTCCATGGACTAAAAGGGATCCTCAAAGAGATGCAAAAGTTACTACCTTCCCCAAATCCAGTGTGTGCGTGTATTCTCAATTGCTCAGTCATTTTACAACCCCATGGACTATAGCCCACCTGACTCCTCTGTCTATGGGATTTTTCAGGTAAGAATCCTGCAGTGAGTTGCCATGTCCTGCTCCAGACTCAAGGATCAATCTGTGTCTCCGAGGTCTCCTGCATTGGCAGGTAGATTCTTTACCTCTGAGCCACCTGGGAAGCCTCTCCCAAAATCCAGAGTCACTCCCAAAGATAGCCAAAAGCAGGAAATACATGTTGCAGACAGGCAGAAATCTGAGCCAAACTCTTAAGACACAAAATGAGACAAATTAGAAGACAATACCTATCCCTAGGAGGGTGTGCGCTTATTCATGTCTGACTCTTCAAGACCTCATGGACTGTAACCCTCCAGGCTCCTCTGTCCATACAATTCTTCCAGCAAGAATACTAGAGTGGATTGCCATTTCCTTCTGCAGGGGATCTTCCTGACCTGAGGATTGAACCCAAGACTCCTGCACTCCAGGCAGATTCTTTACCACTTTTGCCATTGGAGAAGCCATCCATAGGAGAGGAAGAATCAAAAACCAATAAGTCAGACTGGCAAAGGAAGGGACATGGTGAAATTTTATTTTCCTTTCTCAGTTGGGTGCTTTGGAGAAATTTGGGAGACCTGATTCTGAGAATTTTCACCTTATGTTGGCTACTGCCCATTACTTTAGGATCCCATCTACAGGTTCTGAGTAGGGTTTATTTTTTGTTTTTTTTAGACTGTGCCACATGGCACTTGTGATCTTAGTTCCCTGACCAGGAATTGAATCTGTGCCCCCTGCATTGGATGCACAGCATCTTAACCATTGGACCGCTAGGGAAGTTCCTGAGTGGGGTTTAAAGTGCAGCGTGTAGCTCTGATTTTACTAGAATTTGATATTATTAGTCTATTATTAGAATTTGGCTTTATTAATTTTAATTTTAGTTTCCCCTTGGTTTTTTAAGGGAATAATGTAACAGATTAAGTCATCAACAAACAATTGTTGAATTAAATCAATTTGCACCAAAGTGTTCCCTGCTGACTCAGACAGTAAAGAATCTGCCTGCAATGCAGGAGACTAAGGTTCGATCTCTGGATTGGGAAGGTCCCATGGAGAAGGGAATAGCAACCCACTCTAGTATTCTTGGCTGGAGAATCCCATGGACAGAGGAGCCTGGCGGGCTAAAGTCCATGGGGTCACAAAGAATCGGATATGACTGAGTGACTAACACACATTGAAATTAATTTGGAAGTTAAAAATTAAGCTCAGAGCATGGACATATTCACAGTATTTTATTAGCTAAAGAACTTTTATAATAGCTCCATAAAATTCTTTTAAAAATGTTCTTTATTTTTTTTCTGAATTAAGAAGCAAACCATTGAGCTTTCAAGAGGAAAAAAAAATATTTTGTGCAGCTGTACTTGGAAAGCACTCCTAGCAATCTCACATCTTATAGACTCATTGTAGCTAAGTGCCAGCATTACAGACTGACTGCCAAACACAGATACTGAGATTTAACACTGATTTTGGACTGAAGGAAGCTTTTCAGTACAGTCATATTGAACAGAAAGAAATGAGGTGATTTACAGTTGAATTTGACAATAGTGAGAACAGTGAGAACCCTGGAGCCTCAGATCCTGCTCTACAGATTCCCTTAGTTGATGGTTTTCAAATTCTGCTGTATACATCATATGGAATGTTGTTTTGGGAATTCAGATTTTACTTAACAGGCCATTGATAAGATTTAAACAAAATTATGGCTTGGAATTAATTTGTGAGTATCAATCCTGATCACTGTTGAAGCTTTAGAAATGGAGTCTGGATCTTCAAATTGATGCTTGTGAAAAGGAACAAAGACTCCATCATGACCTAACTGGGAGTATTGATCTGTTTGTCTAATAACTACCTTTTTCTCAAGTGCTTAGAGAAAGGACAATATAAAGGACTGTAGATCTATTTTACTTTGCTCCTCTTGACTCCAGTAAGAAAGAGAAATAAATAAACAAGCCAAGAACTGTGCTATATACAGATTTAAAACATGAGTAGAAATTAAAAGGACAAATTTGATCAGTCTGGAAAGAAGTCTCAGTTTCAGAAAGAAAATATATATCCCAACAGCTTTTAAGTATTTATTACAGTGAAAAATCAGAATCTAATTATACATAGCCTTTCCAATAATTATAAGAAAAAAAAAGATAGATGGCAGTTAGGAAACAGTAAAAAAGATGTTATATTCATTACTTTTAATACCTGACTTTGGGGAAATTTTTCATATTCAAATTAATCATAATCATAAGTGTTGAAAATAATCGTAAGAGTTAGAAGTGGGCAGACCCAGTTGTATAAGTCAGCATCTAGCTGGCAGAATCTGCATTGACTGTAAACCCCAGATGGTAAGAGTAGACAGGAGTTGTACTGTATTTACCTTCGGAACTGTTTTAAAGACTGGCTAAAGTTTTTAAATTGACTTTTAAAATAAAAAACCTATAAGAACAGTGTGCATTATATATAACATCTGAAGGAGGATAAGCTTGCATATTTCTCTTTCTGTTTCTTTTCCTTTATTTAAGTCCCATGGGACCAACTGAACCTTGTTTATTTAAAAGTGTTCACTGAGCTCATAAGAAATACAGAATGTGATCGAGCTTTCTTCTGAGAATCAGTGTGTGTCACTGTTGGCCCAGGATATGTCATCTTCATGGCAAAAATAAAATACAATATCACCATTCCAGAAGAGAGAGAGAATTAAAGAGGACCTAAATACTTTGCATAAAATAGCTCCACATCACAGAAAGAAAGTCTTTTTTTTTTTTTTTAAATCAAATTAAGTTCCATTTAATGTATATAGTGAAGTAATCCACAACCTAAAGGCCTGAGGCTACATCTTACCTATGGCCTATTTTGGCATAGCCCTCAAGCTAAGAATTTTTCCTACATTTCTATATTTTGTATTTTAATTTCTTTTTTTTTTTTTTTGCATTTCTTTTTTTTTTTAATTTTATTTTATTTTTAAACTTTACATAATTGTATTAGCTTTGCCAAATATCAAAATGAATCTGCCACAGGTATACATGTGTTCCCCATCCTGAACCCTCCTCCCTCCTTCCTCCCCATTCCATCCCTCTGGGTCGTCCCAGTGCACCAGCCCCAAGCATCCAATAGCGTGCATCGAACCTGGACTGGCAACTCGTTTCATACATGATATTTTACATGTTTCAATGCCATTCTCCCAAATCTTCCCACCCTCTCCCTCTCTCACAGAGTCCATAAGACTGTTCTATACATCAGTGTCTCTTTTGCTGTCTTGTACACAGGGTTATTGTTACCATCAGAAAGAAAGTCTTTAACAAAAATAAAGTATTAGGATTTAGGAGCTGATTTGGGTAGATATTGAGATTGCAAACAAGTTTGAGTCATAAGAAATATTCATAAATTCTGTAGAGGAGTATATTGCTCTGTAAAAGAGGATTGTTAAGTCGTTTAAATAATATAGCAAGGCCCACTCCTTTCTCCAAAGTCATGAATTGTCATTACCTCTCTTTAAACTGTCTGATTTTAGATTTGAACAGGTATAACTGATTGTAAGTGATTGTCTAACTTAGGTGTAATTTCTGAGAATGATTTAAAAATTAGCAAAATATTTAGGCTTTAATATTCAAAACCAAGAGTAATAAGAATTATGCTAATAAATGTGAAATTTAAGGTTTTTTTAAAATGCTCATCTAACATTATGTAGCTTTCTAGAAGAATTTTAGAAAAAAATGTTAATGCCTGTTTGTAAAAAAAATTAAAATTTTTGTAGGATAAAAATAGTGTTAGTGTTGAATTTAGTAAAATAAATAAGAATTTAGAATAGTTTTAGTATGTAATATTATTTATAATTATACTAATTATAATATGTTAATATATAATAGATAAAATGAGAACATGATCATTTACATAAATAATTATGCAAATTTCAATGATCCTATTTTAGTAAATCTCAAAAAATCAGAAATTTGTACCAGCTGTTTTATCATTATGGTACTTTGAAACTAAGAAACTCTGTAAGCAACATAGTAAGCAGTTGTGATAATGAAAGTGGTAAGAGAATCCATGAAAGAATATAATGTTCATTTAATGCATGAAATTCTTATTATCCCAAACTTTCCTCGTTATGCCTTTTTTTTTTTTTTTGTCAACCAGAGCTCCTCTTCATATCTCTGCTATTAGTTAACACACCGAGTTCAGAAATATAAAGAGTTCAGATTCAATTCTGTAGCTTCTTAAATTCTCACAGATAAATGGTCAGAAAAATGTTGGGGAGAGCAGAATAAAGGCTATGTTGATTCAGAGCCAGAATTGATGTATACTGAACAATGAGGGCTCAAAAATCTAGTCTGTAAAGTGTTAAAACCAATGATCAATTCAGTTAAAATTCCCAGTGAATGAGTTCAGCCAAATTGATCAATTCAATAGCCATATATGTACTATTGAAACACATATGTACATTGAGGCATGGATTTGGGTACTGCTTTAAGAAGCACATGAACAGCATTCCTTTCTCCACAGCATTTTGGTTATGCTTGTTAAGAAGCACCAGCTGGGTACCAAACATCAGATTAGGTATTTAGAGACATTTTCTCTAATCCTCACAAACAACTCTTCCAAGTGGATGCTTTTAAGATTCATTTTGCAAGCGACAAATGAAGTTCAAGGAGACCAAGTAAGCTGCTTAAGCACCAAAGACTCCTAAATTGCACAGGTAGAATTTGAACCTTGCCCAATCTGACTTGAAAACCCCAATCTTGCTACCATACAATGCTGCCTCCCAGTTTTAAAACAAATTGCTGGTTCCATTGTGGAATTAGGCACATTTTTCAAACTCATTGTACTGCCTAATCTGTTTTAGGATAAAAGGCCAATGGGATGGAGTAAGGCAAGATGTTTGTATGAAATTTAAAAAAAACAAAAAAACTGTTAGGCAACAAAAGTTCAAATAAAGCAAGCAGATAAATTGTTACCTATATTATTGAGAAGAAATAATTACCCTATTTTTAGGTTATGAGTGTTGTAATTTAGATACTACACTAGAAATCTGAAACCAATAAAGTAATAAATAACTTCAAAGTGAGACATTGATTATTTAAATATCCCTTTTCTAGCTGCATTTTAAGTAAAAATTTAGTTGCTATTGTGAAATGAAAACACTATGACAAGCATTATGAATTTTATAGTTATCTTGATTCTAGCTATGACTGTGTTTCGTATAAGGGAGAAAAACTTGTTTCTAATTCTTATGGGTTTTATCTAAAATTCAAGTTCTACTTAGGTTTCTCCTCATAAACATGAACTTGTCAAAAATATTTAGTTGCTACCATTGAAAGTTTGTGTCTCCCCCAAATTCATATGTTGAATCCTAAACCTCCAGGTGATGATATTAGGAGGTGAGGGGCATTTAGGAAGTGATTAAATCGTGAGGATGAAGCTTATTTTCAGACTGAATTGTTCTGATTTGATAGTTGATCCAATAAGATGATGTTTCTGTCCCACCAGCTGAGCCCATGGAAACAAATGAAGTGTGATGTTTAAATCCTTCAATTTCAGCATCTAACAGTATCCCAGTTTCACTGAGCATCCTTGGGCAAGTTGTTTAATTCCCAAGTGACTGGCGAATAAAAGCACTGAACATTTTGCAGCTCCCATACGAATCGGGAAGGAGCCCCACAAGTAGAGGAATGTCCAGTGTATTTGCTGCTGTATTTTTGTAAGCCTTTTTTTTTTAAGCCTCTAATAAAAGATTTTTATTGAATATTTTCTAAGGGCTTTCAGAGATTGAAGGATAATTGTCATATAAGCAAATTAATTATATACAAAAACGGACTACCTTCAAAAATCTTAGGAAAATAAAAATCATAGACCTTATACGCATTTGGCACATTTTTTTTTCCTTTGGGGATATTAAAATAATGTGTTTGACAGAATGACAACAGTAAAAACATGTTTTTAAGTGATTTGGTTTAGAAAGGATTTTTCCTTTATGTGCTGCTTCTGTAGATAAAATAGTTATAGAAATTGCCATGACAGAAAATCATGAGTTCCTATTTGGCTTCCTTGCTGGCTCAGATGGTAAAGAATCTGCCTGCAATGGGAGGAGAACTAGTTTTCATCCCAGGTTCAGGAAGATCCCCTGGAGAAGGGAATAGCTCCAGTATTCTTGCCTGGAGAATCCCATGGACAGAGGAGCCTGGCAGGCTACAGTCCATAGGCTTCAAAGAGCTGGACACAACAGTGATTTTCACTATATATCACTATATAAGTAGTATCAAGAATAGCAATCATGATGTGACAATAATAATTTTTGAAAACATTCTAGTATTTATTCTTGCTTAAATACCCTGTCTGATAATGTAATAGCAGTAGGATTTGTAGGACTTTATTTTGTTTTTATAATATGAGAAGTTTCACTTAAATGAGTCTTCTTTTTAAAAAAGTTAACTTCCATACTGGCATAAGATGAGGTATCTAATGTGAGAAATGGGAAGAAATGCTGAAAAAATTATATTTCTCATTTTTATCCACATGTGGAAGCTTCTTGTTCATTCACTTGCTTGGCATGCTGGACCTCCCAGGTACCCTTTGTAGTAAAATTAAAATCATAATTATATTCAATTACTTGTTATGGTAATTACCCTTATAATTGGATCACAGTTTTTAAATGGCCTACATAAACCAAATCAAACATATATTTAATTTATCTCTCTGTATGTCTTCTGTTATCTTCCTAATCACTGAACAGTTAATTTGTCTCACTGGTATAAAATAAATATTTTAGATCAAATCAGACTGTATATATTATTGCTATAAAACAAAGAATACTAACATTTCAGAATAAGAATCAAAATTCATAGAGTATGTATTTATTTCAATTGCAAACATTAGTGCTTAAAACTGAGTATGAACTACCTAGAAAGAAAAGCAAATAACTGTGTATCAATGCCATCATGTATTATGTTTCAGTAAATCTGTTTTTCCGGAAAGAGCATTTAAGTTTTAAAATTAACATTTTTTTCAGAATGTTAATATAATAGTCTATTTTCTTACTTAAAACCAGAAATTCTATAGTATCTAAATGCTTTTTGTTCTTAGTCACTCTGTCGTGTCTGACTCTTTAGTGACCCCATGGACTGCAGCCTGCCAGACTCCTCTGTCCATGGAATGCTCCAGGCAAGAATATTGGAGGGGGTTGCCGTGCCCTCCTCCAGGGGATCTTCCCAGCCCAGGGATCAAACCCAGGTCTCCCACGTTGCAGGCAGATTTTTTACCATCTAAGCCCTCAGGGAAGCCCATAACATCTAAATCATGCCATAAAAAAGTCAGAAAAAGAAATGAAATTTTGGAAAGAGTAACTTATGACTTGAAATATGGTAATTATATGACAATAACAATAAGTTAGATAAAGAAATAGTTAAGACCCCTTGAGAAAATCTTACAAGGCAACTCTGGTTAACAGTGCAAACTATTTTAGTTTGCAGAAATCAGAGAGAAAGTAGTTTCACTATAAAAAAATTCTATGATCCTTTTAAGAGATCAATTGAGGTGCACATCAGAAAAAATAAATTCTAGACTAAGGTAGTTAAAATTTAACAAAGCAGTGTTTATATTCTGTGATAAGTCACCAAACGTATTTCTTCTTTTAGACTGTTAAGCCAAAAGATGAATCATCCTAAAATCTTTATGCCTTATTGCCTTTTCTACTGGTGCAGACATTTGTATTTGATGTTGTCTTTCTTAAGAATTTTAAGAGCATTGTTACAAGAATGAAAGAAGGTCTTTATCTTGTCTATTAAAATCTCTTCAAGGGCTCCATATACTTGACATTTTCTCAGCCAATCTTGTTTTCCAGGGCATCAAATTACTTATCAGCAAATTTCAGTGTAGGCTCTCCAAATCCTAATAAACAAAGCACTTTAACATTGACTCATTTGAAAACCATTTATTACACGAGTTGTATTTATTACAGAAGGTTATGAGAAAAACAAACTTAAATTACACTTCCTGCCTCAGAACGAACTTAAAACCTAGAAGTATATCAAGCTTATGCATAGTGCTAACAGGAACTTTATTCAATTAGTAACTGTCACCTGTTAGGTAAAGGTAAAGGTGTGTGTTCAGTCGTGTCTGACTCTTTGTGACTCCGTGGACTGTAACCCCCTGGACTCCTCTGTCCGTGAAATTTTCCAGGCAAGAATACTGGAATGGGTTGCCATTTCCTTCTCCAGGGGATCTTCCTGACCCAGGGATCGAACCCACGTCTCTTGAGTCTCCTGTATTGGCAGGCAATTTCCTTACTGCTGAGCCACCAGAGAAGCCCTATTATGGGTACATAAATAAAGCATGGCATAGAGGAGACCAAATTTTGTTGCTGTACTCACACATCTTACATTCTACTGTGTTCTATTGAAATATGGAGAACGTTACTCTCATGGAGAAGAAGTAGGGTCATAAAATACCCACTTTGGGAGCCTTTCTGTTTGATATGAATCAAGCTGGCTCACCTGGCTGAGACTTCAACCTCCGGACACAGTGGTTTCAGATTTCTAAGGGATCTTCTCAGGGATCCCTTCTAAGGGATCATTTCCTAAACTTTACCCCCCTGCTCTACCTCTGATCCCTCCTAAGTAGATGGAACTTGCTGGGTTTTGCTGGAACTTCCGTTATTTCCTCCTTAAAAAAATGTACAACTTTCTCAAGAAGAATTGCTTGGAGGCTGCCCATGGTTCCTTCCCTCATGCTAATTCCACATCCAGTAACAATTTCTCAGATATTGTGATGGGCGCATCACTGGTAATGTTCCCTCAGTTGCCATCTGTGGGTGTCTAGAACCCTGCTAAACTCTTACTGCTCTTTGGTACAAAGTAATATTACTGGTAATTTGGGAATTTCAGTCTGCCTCATAATTCTGCTGCTCATCACAAATTACTTTCAATTACTTCCAATCTTATGGAATGGAAATCTCAAAGAAAGGCACTTGAACCATCTGACTAAGGCAGCACAACATACTGTCACTTCCAGGGCTGTGGCATGGAAAAATCTGATCACATCAGAGAGGGAGAGGGATCGACTATATACAGAACTCAGCCATCTAACAGATGTTCCAGGGCCACATACAAAAGAGGGGTGGTCTCCCATCAGATACGCATGTGAGGCAGCTTTCCATTTCAGGACCACGAGGGAGCGGTCTCTGATTAAAGGAAGGAATGGCTGAGGAGGGAACAAAAGCTTTGGCAGTTTTTCAAAAGGGTGGTTTGGCTCCCCACACAATCCCATTTTTCAACCTGTTAGAAATCAGCACTTTAAGGAGACTTCCCACAGCTGCTCTATGCTGGATGCTGCTTACCAGGCAGACTTGCTAAGCAACGCTCTGATGGAGGCTACAGATGCAGCACCCCAAGCTCAAGTGCAGTCTACTCTGAGATTTCTAACTTCGATAAGATGGAATTGTGCCTGTGTTACAGGAGACCTGGGTTCGATCCCTTGGTTGGGAAGATCCCCTGGAGAAGGAAAAAGCAAACCACTCCAGTATCCTTGCCTGGAAAATGCCATGGACAGAGGAGCCTGGTGGGCTGTAGTCCATGGGACCACAAAGAGTTGAGCATAACTGAGCGGCTAATGCATTCACACTTTCAGTCTGACTGTTTGCAACCTCATGAACTGCAGCATGCCAGACTTCCACTATCTATGGGAGTTTTCTCTAACTAATATCCATTGAATCATCTCATCCTCTGTCGCCCGCTTCTCCTCCTGCCCTCAATCTTTCCCAGCATAAGAGACTTTATAATGAGTTGGCTTTTCAGGTACCAAAGGTGCATCAGGTGGCCAAAGTATTGAAGCTTCAGCTTTAGCATCAGTCCTTCCAATGAATGTTCAGGGTTGATTTCCTTTAGGATGGACTGGTTTGATCTCCATCAGTCCAAGGGATGCTCAAGAGTCTTCTCCAGAACCACAGTTTGAAAGCATCAATTCTTCAGTGCTCAGCCTTCTTTATGATACAACTCTCAGGTCTGTACATGACTACTGGAAAAACCATACATACTTGGGAGTAAAACTGAGTGTTCAGCTAAAAGTCGCTAGTTGGAGAAAGAAAAATACCAACATTCTCTGGTAGAGTCTTACCTATTTTTGGCATTCCAGACATAGTCTACTACTACTACACAATGAGGATGAATGGGAGGTCCATCCCCTACCAGAGCTATTAATATAAAGAGGCGGCCTTTATGGGGGACTGTGTCCTACCTGACAGTATCAGTATCACCTGAGAACTTGGCAGAAAGACAATTCCTGGACCATCCTCCAGACCGGACTCAGGAACTCTGTGGATAAAACTCAGCAATCTATGTTTTAAGAAGTCCTCCAGGTCATCAGTCCTCAAACTTTTTGGCACCAGGGACCAGTTTTGTGGAAGACGATTTTTCCATAGATAGGGGTTGGGAGATAGGAGATGGTTTCAGGATATTTCAAGTGTATTACATTTATTGTGTACTTTATTTCTAATCTAAGTCTGCCACTGATCTGACAGGAGGTACCTGTCAGCTCAGAGGAGGTCTGTGCCCTGGAGGCTGGGGGCTCCTGAAATCCAGGCGAGTCTAGTGCACCCTAGAAACTGAGAACATTGCTCTACACTGTCTGTCCAATAAGGACCTCAACTGCCTATTTCTATGTGGATAGATTTTTAACAGGGTGCTCTCTATGGATGGTGGCAGGCTGAAAGCATACCCACACTTCACCAGGTCATTTTAGAGACAAGAAGTCCAGTTTAAAATGTGGACGAATGGTCATGTTGAAGGAAGCTTGTGGATTCCAATGCCCAGAGCTGCTTTTAGCTCAGACATTCTGTGTTTGGCTGATTTCTCTTTGAGTTTCCTTAGCCCCAGGGCAGTCTGGCAGTTTGAATGTAATCCTTTTTCATGACTGCCTCGAATTTCAGGAAGGTTGGAATGTCCCCTGGGTCATCCATGGTGTGAGTAATAACCTGGCCAGGGTGTGTGTCAGTGGTCCACATTCTGGTCAATCTGCCTGGAAAATCCTATTTAGCTAGTCCCAAGGGGTGGTAAGGATCAGTCCTACTCCATGCGTCATCTTCTCTACCTAATTTTGTGTTGACATTTTTATATCTGAGTTGAGGTAAAGCAGAAGAGACTGAAAAAAAAAAAAAAAAAACAAATCTGTTCTCCGTGTGTGCCCTCCTTAGATTTGGTTTTAAAATTCTTAAACTTCTGCCAGGAGTGTAATTAGCAGCCTAGATAAGAGGCCACCAACAGCAGCGTCACATCTGCAATCAGGCTTGTGTGAGAGAACTATAAATTTGATTAGAGAGTTACCGATAGTTTGCAGGCTCATGTCTCACTTTCAGGAGATAGGAAGTTAAAAGGAAAATGTGAAAGGAAAGAGCATGTCACCATCCATCATTTTGTTTTAGAGGTTTATGTTCAGAGATTCGTGTGAACAAGGGAGAGAATTTAAAAAGCAGAATATAAAGAAAGCCCTCTGGTGAAGGGGAGTGTTATTCTATTCCATTCCAGGGTCAGGAGAAAGGTGCTTTGTCTTGATGCATTGTTACCTCACATGACATAAACAGCAAGAGACAAGAAATAGAGTGCCCACAGATGAATGCTAGAAGGAAGGTTTTTAAGAGAATATACTAAGATAAGGAGAGTGAAAAAAAGCTGGCTGAAAACTCAGCATTTGAAAAACTAAGATCATGACTTCAAATAAAGGAGGATAGTGAAAAAGCTGGCTTAAAACTCAACATTTGAAAAACAAAGATCATGGCATCGGGTCCCATTACTTCATGGCAAATAGATGGGGAAAAAGTGGAAACAGTGAGAGACTTTATTTTCTTGGGCTCCAAAATCACTGTGGATGAGGACTGCAGCCATGAAATTAAAAGATACTTGCTTCTAGAAAGAAAAACTGTGACAAACCTAGACAGCATATTAAAAAGCAGAGACATCACTTTGCTGACAAAGGTCCATGTAGTCAAAGCTATGGTTTTTCCAGTAGTCATGTATGGATGTGAGAGTTGAACCATAAAGAAGGCTGAGACTCTGGTGCTGGAGGAGACTCTTGAGAGTCCCTTGGATAGCAAGGAGATCAAACCAGTCCTCAAGGAAATCAAACCAGTCCTCAAGGAATCCTCAAGGGAATCAACCCTGAATATTCGTTGGAAGGACTGATGCTGAAGCTGAAGCTCCAATACTTTGGTCACCTGATGCAAAGAGCTGACTCATTGGAAAAGACTCTGATGCTGGGAAAGATTGAGGGCAAGAGGAGAAGCGGATGACGAGAATGAGATGGTTGGATGGCATCATCGAACCAGTGGACATGAGTTTGAGCAGTCTCCGGCAGACAGTGAAGGACAGGAAGACCTGGCATCCTGCAGTTCATGGGGTTGCTAAGAGTTGGACATGACTTAGTACCTGAACAACAACGAACAGCAACTAAAATAAAGAGTGAAATCCAGGTACTGTTGGAAACTTCCTGTTGGCAAAGGAGTTCCTGGAGTAGAAGTGTTTATCAGAGGTTCTGGAAGGTAGAGCCATATCTGGCACACAGATAGTGCAGCTAGGGGGGCCTGAGAAATGGTGTCAGAGGGCCAGACCACCCACCAATGGTCAACTGGAATGGCCAAGGGTAAGGGAGACCCAGAGATGGAGTCAGTGGGTTTGGAAAGCAGAATAAGAGGAAGAACATCCAGGGAACTCCCCGAGGAACTGAGACTTAGTTGGGACTTGGGTGGAGGGCAGCAAAGTTCCACAGGCAGCAGGGCCATTCTTCTAGAGTAGAGAAGGCACTCTTACAAGTCTTTAGTGACTTCAGATAAGATGCTATTTACATCAGATAGTTACTCAGGGGGGTAGGAGGGGCAGACAAATGTAAATTAGTATGCTAAGCCCTGATGGTGTGGAGGATATCAGACCTGATCTTTGAAACCTCAGGAAGCTTGACAAGTAACTGGAGAGATCCTGAAAATACACCCAGGTCTTACAGCAGATTGCAGTCTCATTACTCAGTGAAGGGCTTTGCCTCCGAAGATCCCTGATAAATTTTTGATGTTGATGACAATTCGCCTTTTTTAAGACTTTGAAATTGAGTAAGTGACAATAAATTGTTAGTGAGTGAGTGAAAGTTGCTCAGTCGTGTCTGACTGTTTGTGACCCCATTGACTATACACTCCATGGTAGTGTAGGCCAGAATACTGGAGTGGGTAGCCTTTCCCTTCTCCAGGAGGTCTTCCCAACCCAGGGATCAAACCCAGGTTTCCCACATTGCAGGCTGATTCTTTACCAGCCGAGCCACAAGAGAAGCCCACCCCTAAATTGTTAGAATTTCTTTCAAAAAATAATTCTAGAGAAACATACTGGAATCCTGAAATGGAAAATGAACATTTAGAAAGAGACTTAGAAATAACTCTATAACCAATGTTATGAAAGACACTTTGAGAATTAAAGGAAAACATTGGAGGATAAGGATAAGGTAATCTTCTACCCCTTTGTAGAAAATGGTTCAAAATTTCTTAAAACCTAAACTGTTTATGGTGGTTCCCTGGATCCAATTGGCATTTATGATATACTGTTGTTTTCCAGCGAAACAGAATTTCATGTCCTTCAAAATAGCTAAATTAAGTCGTCATTTTTGTTCAGTTGCTAAATTGTGTCTGAAGTTCTTTGTAGAGATTTTGGAGCCCAGGGAGAGTAAGCCTGGTGCACAACTCAGTCTGCTCAGCATCTCCCTTCTATCCAGCTGCCTCTCTGTACCTCCACCACCACATCTAAAATGAAAGCTCTGTGAGGATGGAAATTTGGTTCACAGTGTCCACAGCTCCTGTCCCCCAGCCCCCCAAACTGGAACAGTGCTTGGGCCACTGTAGGCACCTGCCTAGACCCTCCTCCTTATTCCATGCTTTGATCTTCTATTTCTTGCTTGCTAAGTCGCTTCAGTCGTGTCCGACTCTGTGTGACCCCATAGACGGCAGCCCACCAGGTTCCCCCGTCCCTGGGATTCTCCGGGCAAGAACACTGGAGTGGGTTGCCATTTCCTTCTCCAATGCATGAAAGTGAAAAGTGACAGTGAAGTCGCTCAGTCATGTCCGACTCTTCAAGACCCCATGGACTGCAGCCCACCAGGCTCCTCCGTCCATGGGAGTTTCCAGCCAAGAACACTGGAGTGGGTTACCATTTCCTTCTCCAATGCAGGAAAGTGAGAAGTGAAAGTTGTAAAAGCTTCCCAAATGGCCTTCCAAGAGGCCCCGATGAATATTATTTTCTTAGTGCAGCTTTTATTATATTAGACAATAATTTAAAACTTTCACAGTTTCCTGTTTCATTAAGTCTACATCTTTTTGTTTAATTTGCAAGATCCCATCTGAATACATTTTATAATCTAGATGTGTTTGTTGCTTTCAATACACTACTTTCACTGAAGCTGTTAGTTTTTTGTTATACTTGGTTTTCCCTCTCTCTCTCTTTTCTTTTCTCATCTTTCCCCCCCTCAAGGAAGACTTCTTTTTCCAAAGTAAGTGTACTGTATTATTTCACTACTCTTTCCTTGGAACACCCTTCCTCTTTATCTTCACCTAATCGAATTTCAGCATTTTCAAAGCCCATTGCAAGTACCACCTTCTCCATTAACATTTCTTGAATTAATCTAGATTCTATTCATCATCTCCTCTGAACTAGATAAGTTAGAAATGTTAACCTGGCATTTAATTTCATGCATGCCATAGTGCATTCAATTTAGTTTAAAAAAAAAAAATTGATGAGTGTTTACTCTTTAGTTAGGGCTTCCTGCTGGCTCAGTGGGTAAAGCGTCTGCCTGCAATGTGGGAGACCCCGGTTCGATCCCTGGGTTGGGAAAATTCCCTGGAGAAGGAAATGGCAACCCACTCCAGTATTCTTGCCTGGAGAATTCCATGGACGGAGGAACCTGGTAGGCTACAGTTCACAGTGTGGCAAAGAGTTAGACATGACTGAGCGACTTCACTTTCTTTCTTTCTTTACTCTTTAGTTAGATACTGCTTTCTTCCAGAAAGTATTAAGGGAAGATTGAAGTATAGAATACATGGCATGATAGCATGAAAACAGAAAGATGACTGAATGTCTTCTAGGCCAAATGAAAAATTTAGAATACACTTATTTGAGTCTTGTCACATCACATGGTTCAACTGAACTGATAGTACCAGAGGCTTTTAAAAAAGAAAAATATTGAGTGTTTTGGGATTTTTTAAAAAAAGTATAAAAAAGAAGTAACACTCATCACTATCCTCCCACTGCTTAACTATTCAAACCTTGCCCCAGAATACATATGGCTGCTGGTGGTGTGTTGTAACCAACATTTTGGACTAGGACTGGACAGCTACTTGGCCCTGGACTTTGTTTCCTTGTTTCTTCTTACAAAGCAAGACATTGGAATCAGCTGGATCTCAAAACATTACCAAGCAAACAAAATTTGAATCATTGCTACAGCCACCAGTCTCCTGAATGAGCTTCCATATGTTTCCTCTTGACTGGTCCATCTTTCTTAAGTCTATTTGGTAAGACATAGGGACTTTTCAGCAACATTTACTTAACAAATGTCTATTGATCACGTACATGTGCCTGGTACTATGAGAGGCTGTGATATGCACTACAGTAGTCTCTGGGGATGCTATCTTTCATTGGCTTATTCAACATTAAGACAGAGTCAATGGAAGGTGACTGTTGACTCATAAACTTGGTCATACTGGTCAGTTCAATTAAAATGAAATCTGATTCATTTGTTTGAAACCTAAACACATTTGCTATCTTCATCTCCTCTGCTTGTACCTCACTTAAAATGTCCTAACTTTTATTAGCAACTGCTTTGACATATGCTTCTTCTAACTGTGGGAGCCAGCTTTGTGCATGTGCAAACTTTAGCATCTCAGTTACACTGGTATCTTTTACATCTCATTTCCTGCCCTGGGATGACCAATGAGAATCATTCTAAACTGATGTATGCACAACTGAAAAGATCAGGGAGATCAATGATCAGGGACCACCCTTGACCAGGAGCCTATGGATACATACTCTATGCTTTCATTCTTCAAGTGGACATGTTTTGCAAGGATCCTTAGAATTCTTGTGGGATTGAGCAGCAACCACCGGTAAAGGGTATGACTCAATAACACACCTTTCTCTTCTTTTATGTGTCACTCTGTGTTCCTCACTCCTGCCCCCACCCCAGACCATAAATTGGATTGCACGTAAGCCTCTGGTTTACATCTATATTAGGGTGAACCAGGTTAAGAAATGCAGGATAGCTTTTACCTCTTTTCAAGAGAATGTAAATATACTCAGGTATTCTGTAGAAAGTTCCTTATACATACATTGGGTCCCCTTTTCCTTTTCTTTTCTCAAAGGTGAGTTCATCACTAAAAAATACCTTAAGAAATCTCTCTCAGAGTTTGCAATGTATCAAGCTCAATCTGAGCTAGGCTTTAGAGACATAAAAATATGAAAAATAAAACTCATCTTTAAGACACTTGGTGTGTGTTGATAGACATCAAAGCAAACAAAACATAGTAAAGTAAGAACTATGGTAAAGATTTGCATAGGTACTAAGACTTCTGGAAGAAAAAGTTCTGAAAAAAGGAGAATCTGTCATTAAAACCTAGGATTAAGCCAAAAAGTAAATGAGGGGAACGTAAATTCTGCCAGAGATAATTATAAGCCAGAGAGGCTTAATAAAATATCTGCACAAAAGTAAAAGCAGTTTGGAATTTATGGAGTATAAAATCCATACTTCTTGGTGACGGTGAAGGTGAAGTTGCAGACGCAGGTAGGTGTCGTGCAATGGAGAGTTTTGAATGATTTGGTAAGGAAACCATTACTCATTTTGCACAAGAGACTCCAGTAAAAATGGTAGTTCTTAAAGTCTTTTGAGTCTAAGATTAGTTTTGAGCATCTGGTTGAGGTTACTGTCTCCCTGTCCAAAAAACGGCACATCCACCAAAAAATTTTTATTCCATTTATTGTGAATTACAGTGATTCCCCTGAAACCTGTTTATGGGTCCCTTAAGAATACTCGTGTTAAAATCCCTTGCACCGAAATATTTAAAGCATGAGAATAATAAAGCATGAGGATTTGTTTGGAATTTTCTGGTAGCCATATGGAAAATGAATTTTTGAAGGACAGTTTCTGTGTATAAATATCATCAAGGAAACTATGTAATAATCCAAGCAAGTCAAGATGAGCAGCATGATTGTAGTAGTAGAATAAAGAAGTGCTGGATTCAGGAAATTCCTTTAGGAAATATAATTAATAAGAATGAGATTGATTAGCCACGTGTCATACAAGGCAGGGTGTGATACAGAAGAGTTTGCTCTGGACAATTTGCTTTGAGATGTTTCTGGTTAGTTCAATTAAAATGTCCAATTAGTATTTGGTTACACCAATCTCAGGCTGAAAACTCAAGATAAAGATTTGAAAAACTACCCTACATGCAGTTAAACCATGAGAGAGGGTGAACTGATTCAGGGAGATGGTACAGACTGGGAAAAGAGTGTTCACACAAAGTAGAAATGAAAGTAAAATAAAAACAAGATCAGGAAGTTTTCCTTGTGTGTGGCAAGTAGAAGATCAGGCAGTCTTAGTGTATAGCCAATCGTCTCAGAATGGCAGCAGGACAAACCAAATTAAAATAGATTGAGGGGTGAATTGAAACTGTGGAAGTAGAGGCATTGGTGGAGAGTTAATATCTAAAATATATGAAGAGCTTGTACAACTCAAAATTTAAAAACTTAAAAAACTGGATTTAAAAAATAGGCAGAGAACCTGAATAGACCTTTTTTTTTCTTTTCTTTTTTTTAAAGAAAATATGTAGATGGCCAACAGGCACATGAAAAGATGCTCAACATCACTAATTATCAAGGAAATGGAAATCAAAACCGCAATGAGTCACTACCTCACAGTTGTCAGAACAGCTATTATCAAAAACACAAAAAATAACAATCTCAGGCTGGAAAGGATACAGAGAAAAGGGAATCCTCATGCCCTGTTCGTAGGAATATAAGTTGGTGTGACTGCTTTACAAAACAGCACAGAGGTTCCTCAAAAAATTAAAAATAAAACTACCATGTGATCCAGCAATTCCACTTCTGAGTATTTCTCTGGAAACGCAACAAAAACACTAACTCAGGAAGATATTTGCACCCATATATTCATTGCAGCATTATTTGCAATTTATAATAGCCAAGATATGGGACAACTCACATGTTCATATGTAGAATCTAGAAAACAAAACAGGAACAAATAAAACAGAAACAGACTCATGGATGCAGAGATCAAACTGTTGGTTGCTAGATGGGAGGGAGGTTGAGGGGCAGCCAAAATAAGTGCAAGAGATTAAGAGATATCAACATCCAGTTATAAAAGAAGTGAGTCATGGGAATGCAAAGTAGAGCATAAGGAATATGGTCAATAATATTGTAGTAATTTTGCTTGGTGGCAGATGGTAACTATACTTTTCTTAGTAACCATTTCAAAATGTATATGTGTGTATATATATATTTATATACATATTACAGCTTTCTATAAGAAACTGAGCACTGAAGAATTGATGCTTTTGAACTGTGGTGTTGGAGAAGACTCTTGGGAGTCCCTTGGACTGCAAAGAGATTCAACCAGTCCATCTTAAAGGAAATCGGTCCTGACTGTTCATTGGAAGGACTGATGTTGAAGCTGAAACTCCAATACTTTGGCCACCTGATGCAAAGCAGTGACTCATTGGCAAAGACTCTGATGTTGGGAAAGAATGAAGGTGGGAGGAGAAGGGGACAACAGAGGATGAGATGGTTGGATGTCATCACCGACTCAATGGACATGAGTTTGAGTAAACCCCGGGAGTTGGTGATGGACAGGGAGGCCTGGCGTGCTGCAGTTCATGGGGTCGCAAAGAGTCAGATGCTACTGAACTGACTGACTGACTGATAAATATATTTATGTGTATATATATAAAATCACTATGATGTACACTTGAAACTAATAGGATGTCTTATGTTATACTTTGATTTTTTTTTAAAGGCATTGATGGAAGCATTTTTAAGGAGTTTGACTCAAAGAATAATGAGCTAGAAAAAGCAATATTAGATAATTATGGGAGGGATGTTGTTTTGTTTGTTTTTTTAAGGTTGAAAGAGAAGTGAGCTTATTTCTATGCTGTGGGAAATGAGCCACAGAGATGAATAGAATGAGTGGTGGTAAGTAAAATAAATGAAGAGGCAGATGAGATGATGGGACCCAAATCACCAGCCTGATGGATGATCTAAGTCTTGGACAGGGGAGAGGGTCTCTCACTCTCTTGTGAATTCGGAAGGTGGTGAATACAGGTCAGGGTAAAGATACTTCTGCAGGTGCTGTGTGAGTGGGAGTAGGTCTTTATTTTTGATTACATAATTTTTTGGATGGACACAAAAGAGAGGTGATATTTTTGAAGACTTTGAAAGGAATGGAAGAAAATCTACCGACAAGCTGAAGTTTAAAGTTGGAAACTATTGATTTGTTTGTACTCATCAGTCCTAGAGTGTCATAATACTTACCAGTAGTTTTAAGCTGCCATGTAAACAAAAATGACAGGTTAATACAGGATTAGGGTCTGGTTGGCAGTAATGACTAAAAGATGTGGGTGCATGGGGATTGAGAGGACAATAGGTCCCATCTGAGTAGGGCAGGAAGGAAATCAGGAGAGGAGGAAAACCCGGGAGAGAACTGAGAGAAGATGAAGATATGTATTTGATTGAAGAGGAAGTTGAGGAACTTCCCTGGTGGCCCAGTGGTTAAGAATCTGTCTTTCAACGTGGGGGATGCAGGTTCAATCCCTGGTCAGGAAACTAAGGTCCCACATACTGTGGAGCAACTAAGCCTGCGAGCAGCAATTAGAGAAAGCCCACCCCCTGCAGCAAAGACCCAGTGCAGCCAAAACTAAATAAATAAAAAAGCTAGTTTGTGAAAGCGCCTAAAGGAAGTGAGTTTGTTATCAGAGAACAGAACACTGGATTTTAAGATTTCTGACAAAGCAATTGAATTATCTGTCCTTTGGGTTGGGGAAGGTGAAATACAAGGAAAGACTCCAGATTTGAGATTGAGGGACTTTGAAATTAGTCAGTACATATACGTGAACACAAGTTTCATTCAAGATAATAGTGACACTTGAGTTGAAGAAGAAAATTTTGAGCCTGATCAAAGTCTCCCCAGGCAGATAGAAAAGAAGTTAATCTTTATACTCTTCTGTTAGCTGAGGTTGAGGGGCTACACAGCCTCCTTTGAAGAGGAGGTACTATAATATTCTTAGAGGAAAAAGGGATGTCCTATTCTTAGATGAGAAAAGGGCTTTCCTTATGACAGGAGGAGCAAGAAACATTTTATTTAGAGGCTGAGAATATAGAAGAGTGCTTAATATGGAAGGAGAGTTTCAGAAAGCAAAGAGAAAATGTTTGAGGGTATGAGTACAACTCTTGTAATGTAAAAAAAAAAAAGTGATTTAACTTTTATTGCAACTGTATTTCCCGGACTTGCCCACACAACCCTTGTTTGCATAGCACCTATTAAGCTCTTACAGAAGTAGTGCTGTGTGGATTTCAGCTTGGGAAACATTGGCAGACCACTCAAGGATAGTGGGGCTCAGAGGCATTCCTCAATGGGGTTGACGCCAAGTCACGGCGAATTCAACTCCAAAGGTGTCTGGAGGGTACAGTTTGGACAACGATGAGGCAGTTTCAAGGCCACCCAATTTGTTGGTGGTTATCCTGGCCATTTTTCTTTTCAACTCAGCTCAATTGAGAACTCCATGAAATCAAGGACAGTTCCTACTTCTTTACATTGCCACAACATTTGGGTTATTATTGAGCATGTTGATAAATACTAAACAAGTATTTGTTTTTATTGAAGCTTGCAATGAATAAAAAAAAAATTGCAACTTTGGTTTGATTTCTTGTTTCATTCTACCTTTATTGGAGATTTATTTTCTGTTTAGGTATTTTAAAATTTTTTGGCTGCTCCATGCATCATGTACCATCTTAGTTCCCCAAGCAGGAATCAAACCCATGTCCTCTGTGTTGGAAGTGTACCGTCATAACCACTGGACTGAGAGGGGAGTCATCCTTTAGGTTTTTAACCTAATGGTAGATACCCACATGTGTTGGAACTGATTGTCAATTTTTAATAGTAATCTTTATTTACACACTTCAATGTCTTGTATACCTACATATATTCTCTCTTTGATCATTTTGATGAAAAAAGAATATTTGATGTTGCTGATGAGTAAAATACTTACCCCAATGATTAGAAGTAAACAAAATAAAAAGAAGGAACTGGGCAGATTTGAGAAGTATGTAGCTAAATCAGTCACTTAAAAATGATGCTTTTTTTTTAGAGTAAAAATTAAAACTTAATTAGAAGTGTAAGATTTTTGACTGAAAAGTTTTATATGACTATCAGCAAATTACTCTTGAGAATTATTTAATTAGCTTATATAATATAGTAACTTTGTGTATAGAAGATAATATGTAAGTATAAATGTGTCATGGGGCTTTTCAGGTGGCTCAGTGCTGCCAATTCAGGAGACATGGGTTCAGTCCCCATCCCTGGGTTGGGGAGATGCCCTGGAGAAGGGAATGGCAACCTACTCCAGTATTCTTGCCTGAAGAATTCAATGGACAGAGGAGCCTCAAGGGAAGAGTCAGACATGACTGAGTCACTAACCACCACCACCAACAATAAATGTATAATACATACATAAAAGTGTAAAATTTATTATTGTATGAATAAAAGTATAATGCACAATATTTATACTTATACAAATAGTAAAGAGAGTCATGCATATACATTATTGGATTCCACTGTGGTATATACAAATAAAGATATAAAAGAGTTGAAGATTTTAACTATGAAAAATTCTAGTACAGTTATGGATTGTATTTGAGTTTGCATTTTTAAAAATATTAATAGTATATGTCATGTTTTCATTAATACTCTCCCATGAGGGTACTCACCATCAGGAAATGCAAGAAAAAAAGTAAGGGCACTGGCAGAAACATCCAACCTCTGGATTATTTGATAACTGTCCTCCAATGTTAGCAGAGCTTATTCTGTTTACTTAGGTCAGAGTTCCCATGTTTATTGATGAGCTGTACCTCTTTTGATAGAGTGCTTTCACAGTATAACTAAGCCCAGACTAACCTCACTACAGAGGTGAGGATATAGAAGCTCAGAAATCTATTGTCATGAAAGTCCCTGTGCAATCTTCCTCTCCTGAAGAAGACCCAGTGTCTTTGAGAACCCTGGGCCGTCCACGTATTGAATCTTCATGCCCCCTGATGAAACAGATTTTGACCTGCAGACGTTTAAGCTCAGGTTTGATTGGTTTGGAAAACTGTATTTGATGAACCTCTGCGTAACCAAGGAAACCTTCTCAGGCCCCTGGACCCAGAAGTCAGGCGAGCACGCTATGTTGGATGCTTGCTTTTCTTCCACTCACTTCCCCATTGCAGTGTCTGTGAAAACATTTACTTATAAATCTTCCTCAGGCTAAGAAGAAAAGCAGATTCTACCTAGACTAATCTTCCCATGGATACAGGAGAAAAGATGAAAGCCTTTTGCTTAAAGGTTAGAAAAGCAAAAAAAACACTATATGACAAAGATTTCAGTAAAGCTTTATTTCTACTTGGAAGAAGCATGCCTGGTTTTAGAATTTAGAAGTTCATAGTCATGTTCCCATAACATATAGCTCACATTTCACGAGTCAACATTACTGGAGGTTTTCAATAACCGTTTTTAATCATTTAGGCTTCAAGGAGACAACCTGGCAGAAAGGACAGAAGAGACTTCGCAAATACTTCAATCTCCAGATGAAATAGTCCCAGAGTCTTTGGGTGAGTTTAAATCCAACAAGATATTGGTGTCACTTAAAGATGTCTTTAAAAAGAAAATGAAACCAAGCATCTTTGCTTGCACCAAATCACCATAGCTGTCAGTCATCTGCCCACCACTCCTGCAGGTTTTGTGTGTCAGGAAGCTAAGGGCAAAGGAGAAAAAGAAGTGTGAGAAGCAGCCTCTTAACTCCTGTGCTTGTTTAAGATACAGGGTGACTACATTTCTACTCTCAGAGTTTGTCACTAATTCCAGCTTGGTTTTGGAACTTACATCACCTACTGCCATTCTCATTTTGTGGATCCTTTCAGTCTTCTGGGCAGAAATGTCAATATCAGACTTGATTTACTTTCACCTCTCTCAACCCTATTTTAAACTGAACTCAAATCACGTCATTGTCACCAAGCCAGTCTCGTTTCCCCCAAGACTGCCTAGTCTACGCCTTTGTCCTTCTCCATCTAGTGTAAGAGCTCTATAAATAGATTTTCCTTGTACAATCTCACCCCATTTGGTTCATTATATTTCTAAACATAAATTTTATTTATTTAAATAAAAAATAAATAGAATTTATTTATTTTTGGTTCTATTTTCTATAGAACAAAATTCAAACTCCTTGGCTTAGCATATTAAGTTCATGCCAGGGCACTTCAAGATGTTTGCTGAATATATAAATAAGTACATGTAATGCCACTACAGTGGCATGTAAGGTGTATCACTGCTTCATCGTTCATTGTTCTATCAGGAAGCAGTCCATACATTTAATTGTAATAATTAGAAGAGAAACTATGGGAAAACATTTTCCTTACACCTGGCTAGAGAAGGACATCTTAAACAAGATGCAAGAATTCCTAAACATTAAAAAAGCTCAATTATAGAGTGTTAAGAATTCTTATTCATCAAAAAATTGCAGGAAAAAAAGAGGTTGATAAGCTACAAAATAGGAAACTATATTTGTCACTGATCAAAGATTAATATTCAAAAAATGTAAAGTGTATCTATAATTCAATAAACAAAGGATCAGCAAATCAATAGAAAAATAAGCAATAGATATTTCACAGAAGAGGAAACACAAATGGCCAATGAGCATATGAAAAATATTTTACTTTAGTAACCAAGGAAAAGTAAGGCCCTTGAGAGATGCTGTTTTATGACTTTTTATGTGACACTGAGAAATCTGACAAAATCAAGTGCTGGTGAAGACCGAGACAAAAAGAAAATCATACAACAGCTGGGGCATAAACAATTTTGGAAATAGTTTTCCATTATCCTAAAATCTGAGTGAAGCCCAGAGACTTCACTTCTGGATAAATATGTTAGAAACCAAGTCTCATGTACCATGAAATGTAAGCAAATTTGTTAGTATGATGGTGGACAGGAAAATGGATAAACTGTGGAATTGTTATACTGTGGGAAACTGAATGCATGTCAGCTACACTCAGGATGGATGATATAAGTGGTATGCTGGTAAATGTTAACAACTGTCTGAAAATGAAAAGCCCTGGTTTGTAGAGATTGCTGGTTTCCATGATACAAATATAATATAAATGCTGATTTCAAGCTACCCATCTGAAGTGGCATTTGGGCCTTCCAGTCTTGTGTGAGTAGCTTGCAACTCACAAATGAAAGACTCTTAAAAGCATCATATTTGTTACAAAAAAAAAAAAAAAGGACTTGTAAAAATACATATCTCAGTAAAATAAATTTGTCTATAAAAAAGTGTAATATTGATTGAACAAAAGCAGTCATAGAATGTCATTTTTCTAAGGCTCAAAACTAGTAAGTCTAAGTAGTATATTCTTTAGGAAAACATACGTTAAGTGGTACAATTATTTTGAAAGAAGAGAATGAAAAACTTGAAATGGTGGCTATTCTCAGGGGTAGGGGGAGAAAAGAGATGGGATTAGGAAGGAATTCATAGGTATATGAAGGTTATTGGAAATGTTCTAATTCTTAAGTCAGGTGGTGGATTTGGGGTGTTTGTTTTATCATTGTGCTTTGTAACTTATATATATTATTTTGCATGTATATTTTAAATATACCTTTAATATGTAAAATATTAAAAACATGTAAATCAATGTTAAAAAATAAGGTATCATAAGAACATAAACCAGGGCCAGTATAGCACAATACTAAAAAGAAGGTAATAGCTTCTACACACTCAGCTCTTTCCTAGTGCTGATAAGATGAAACACTCTCATGCCAGACATTAATTCTTGACAGTGAAAGGTATACACTGTGTCACTAGCAACTTAGGGGCCCCACGCTGGCCATTAGTGGACACTCCATTCGTTTTTAGAGTCAACCTGGTTTCTCTTCTCTGCTCTTCTTAAAAGTGTCCATTTACTTAAGCCATTCTCCTTTGACTCATAGAAATTTATTTCTCTTCTCATCTGCCTATTAAGATCCTGTGTGCTAAGATGATGTCAAGTCTCTCTGAAGTCCAGTTCACACGCAATGTTTTCTTCTTTTTTCTTTTTTTAATAGTGTACATATGTCAATCCCAATCTTGCAATTCATCCTAACCCCTTTCCCCCTGATTATCCATACTTTTTTTCTTTACATCTATGTCTCTATTTCTGCTTTGTAAATAAGATCGTCTATACCAATTTTTTCAGATTCCACATATATGCATTAATATGTTTTTCTAACTTACTTCACTCTGTATGACAGTCTCTATGTCCATCCGTGTCTTAACAAATGACCCAATTTTGTTCCTTTTATAACTAATAGTCTATTGTATATATGATATATTTCACAACTTTATCCATTCCTCTGTCGATGGACATTTAGGTTGCTTCCTTGTTGTGATTATAGAAGACATACAGTTGAAAAACAGACACATGAAAAGATGTTCAGCATCACTAATAGAGAAATGCAAATCAAAATTACAGTGAGGTATCATCTCGCACCAGTCAGAATGGCCATCATCAAAAAATCTAAAAAAAATTGTACAAAAAATCTAAAAAAAATAAACAATAAATTCTGGAGAGGATGTGAAGAAAAAGGACTACTCTTGTACTGTTGATGGGAATGCAAATTGATACAATCACTATGGAGAACAGAATGGACGTTCCTTAAAAAACTAAAAATAGAACTACCATGTGACCCAGCAATCCCACTACTGGGCATATACCCAGAGAAAATCATAATTCAAAAAGACACATGTACCCCAATGTTTATTGCAACACTATTTATAATAGCCAGGACACGACAACAGCAAAACTTAAATGTTTTCTTGTTTCCAGCCCCTAATTGTTCTTGAATTACTTCTTATGTGTTTGTTCTCTCATCAGTTGGATTATATGCTTCTTGAGAGTTTCTTGTGTTCTCTACCATGCTCAATATAAAACTAGATACAAAACAGGTGTTAACTACTGGCCCATTATATATATATATACACACACATGTATATATAGATATGGAGAAGGAAATGGCAACCCACTTCAGTATTCTTGCCTGGAAAATTCCATGAACAGAGGAGCCTGGTGGGCCACAGTCCAGGGGTTGCAAAGAGCTGGCAGACTGAGCGACTGAGCACACATACACACACACACACATACACATACACACATGCATACTTTTGAATTCTGTCAAAACTACTCCAATTCACTGATCTACAGATAATATATCCTTCAACAATCACATTTACATTATAACTGAGTATTGTTGGGACTTAAATTTTTTAGAAAATTAAACAAGGAAATCAGTAATATGTTGATTATAGTTACTTGCATTCACTGGGGAAAAAAGGTATTCATTAAGCTTAAGCTCCTTTCTTGAACTTCTTATATCCTGCATTCTTCACATTCAGATGTTAGAGACCTAATCAACAAATTCCAAAATATGCTGTCTGGTTCAGTACATTCTTTTCTACTTAAGTTATTCAGATCGCTAGATCCAAAGTGCTAATGTGATTTTTATGTCAACTATGCATCCACATTGAACTTGGCTCAATAAACAAATATTTCTATGAGCAGGTGTAACTTTGTGCTTTAAACAAACCTGTTGTGACACAAACAGCAAAAGTATAAATAATGACAGGAAGTCATTAAATGAAGTTAAACATCATTGACAAACCCTACAGATCTCTAGGTTCTTACCGGCAGGCGCCATCAACCACAGAGGCTAAGTTTCAAGTGCAAGTGGTGCCAGAGACTATTAGATTTTGACAAAATTACTTTATCTTTCTGTTCTTCAGTTTCTTCTCTCAAATGAGGAGATAAACTAACATTTGACAAATTTAGGGACTCATTTTCCTTTCTATGTGATTCAAAAAAGCTCAAAAAATTCATAGCTTGTATTTTGAAAATCATTTATATTAATACAAAAAAAAAATTCTCTGGAATAGACATCATTTTCCTTTCCATGTGATTCAGAAAAGCTCAAAAAATTCATTGCTTGTATTCTGAAAATCGTTTAAATTAATACTTAGAAAAAATTGCTCTGGAATTGACAGAGCAACATAGTTTACACATATGTGCCCACCAATAGTTTGTAATAAGCAGTGTACTCAGAGCACTTTAAAAATGAAGTGCACCTCTCCAAGCATTCAACACTAAGGTGTTTGGTTTTTTTTTTTTTTTTTTTGAATTAGAGTATAGTTGGTTTTTAATGTTGTGTTAGTTTCTGCTGTACAGCAGAATGAATCAGTTATATGTATGTATACATATTTCCCCTCTTTTTTTGGATTTCCTTCTTGTTTAGATCACCACAGAACATTGAGTAGAGTTCTCTGTTCTATACAGTAGGTTCTCATTAGTTATCTATTTTATACATAGTATCAATAGTGTATATATGTCAATCCAATCTCCCAATGCATCCCATGCCACCTTAACCTGCACAGGTGTCCATACATTTGTTCTCTACGTCTGTGTCTCTATTTCTGCCTCACAAATAAGATCAGCTATACCGTTTTTCTAGATCCTATGTATATGTGTTAATATACAAAGTTTGTTTTTCTCTTTCTGACTTACTTTGCTCTGTATGACAGTCTCTAGGTCCATCCTGTTTTCACAGTATTTATTGTTCCAAGTAGCTTATTATACTGCTATCCTATCACTAGATTTGGGCTATTTAGAAGGATCCTTTCTACTTAGCAAGTATAAATATGGTTGGATATGTAAATATGGTCAGATATGTAAATATGATGGATATGTAAATTTTCGAATATTCTGGCACACTTCACACCTCACCACACTGTAGATCTCACTAGATGTGGCAACAATAACCAGGAAGAATTGAACTAAAACAAGAACAGAACAAAATGTAAAACCATTGCCAAGCCTTTTACAAATGTTAATTTTTATTAAAAAAAAATCCATATTGTGTGAAGGTGTTCAAGTAAACTCCAAGAGAGAGAACCATAGAACATTATCTTGCTCAAATTGTTTGTTTTTTTTTTTCAAAATTTTATACTGATCATTTTATTTCTTTTTGTATACAGTGAAACCTTAAAAGCAATGGTGAATAAGAATGGCGGTGGCATACACCCTTTGTTGTTCCTAATCTATTTAGGTTTTACCTCTAAATAACAAAAATTTTTCCTTTACATTGTCTTCTATTAACTTGATAATCTTATCTTTCACATTTATTTCTCTGATTCATTTTGAGTCTGTCATTGTATTTGAGGTTAAATAGAGATCATATTTTATTTTTATTTGTAGAGTGAGTCAAAAACATCTCTATATTGTCTGTTCTTTCAACATAAATTTGAGGTACTGTTTTATCAAAAACTAAGTTCTTATGGGTTTGGACCTAAAAATTCTATTCTGCCCATTGAACTATTTGTCCATTATTGAGTTGTACCATGGTTTTGTTGTTGTTGTTGTTTTAGCGAATCTTCATATTCTTTTTTTTTAATTAATTTATTTAACTGGAGGCTAATTACTTTACAATATTGTAGTGGTTTTTGCCATACATTGACATGAATCAGCCATGGGTGTACATGTGTTGTTCCCCATCCTGAATCCCCCTCCCACCTTCCTCCCTATCCCATCCCTCAGGGTCATCCCAGTGCATCAGCCCTGAGCACCCTGTCTCATGCATCAAACCTGGACTGGCAATCTATTTCACATATGATAATATACATGTTTCAATGCTATTCTCTCAAATCATCCTACCCTCGCCTTCTCCCACAGAGTACAAAAGTCTGTCCTTTACATCTGTGTCTCTTTTGCTGTCTTGCATATAGGGTCATCGTTACCATCTTTCTAAATTCCATATATATGTGTTAGTATACTGTATTGGTGTTTTTCTTTTTGACTTACTTCACTCTGTATAATAGGCTCCAGTTTCATCTACCTCATTAGAACTGATTCAAATGCATTCTTTTTAATAGCTGAGTAATATTCCATTGTGTATATGTACCACAGCTTTCTTATCCATCCGTCTGCCGATGGACATCTAGGTTGCTTCCATGTCCTGGCTATTGTAAACTGCTGCGATGAACGTTGGGGTACACGTGTCTCTTTCCCTTCTGGTTTCCTCAGTGTGTATGCCCAGCAGTGGGATTGTTGGGTCATAAGGCAGTTCTGTTTACAGTTTTTTAAAGAATTCCACAGTGTTCTCCATACTGCTATACTAGTTTGCATTCCCACCAACAGTGTAAGAGGGTTCCCTTTTCTCCGCACCCTCTCCAGCATTTATTGTTTGTAGACTTTTTGATAGCAGCCATTCTGACTTGGCATGAGATGGTATCACATTGTGGTTTTGATTTGCATTTCTCTGATAATGAGTGATGTTGAGCATCTTTTCTTGTGTTTGTTAGCCATCTGTATGTCTTCTTTGGAGAAATGTCTGTTTAGTTCTTTGGCCCATTTTTTGATTAGGTCGTTTATTTTTCTGGAATTGTTGCTCAACTTGTTTTAACAGCTCCTAGTTAAAAGCCTGGCATATAGTATTTCCAACTATAAAAATCCTAGCAAATCCACGAGAGTGAGTTTTCTTCTGTAAATGTAATAATTTGCTTTATGATGTAGGGTCAGACATTTTAATATTATTGTCAATATTCCACACAAATAGCAATTTCAACATATAATAAAATGGAAAAAATACTGAATGAATACTAAAATTATAGTAATATTTGATCACAGTTCATCAGAATATAATTCAGTCTTGGGGGACTTAAATTATACTAATTTATGCATTCTAAAGTAAAGAATCTATCTATTGTCACATTTATGATGGGGTTTTAATAGATATGGATTCAAGTTTCCTTTATTCGTGGATTAATATTTTTAATGTGGTACAATTCTCATCATTTATCCTGATTTTTTTTGCTTGAATATAAAATTCTGAATTATTGGAGCTAAAGCTCCATGATTTAACAATTGTGATTATAGATTTGTACTAAGCTTTCCATTGTCTCTATGGTCTTGACTGGCCATTAAGGACTCAGAGGATTTAAGGCTCTGATTTTCTTCTCAGAGCACACATTTTATGAAACAAACAAACAAAAAAATCTGTCTCCACTTGTGTGTGTGAATGTGAAGGAAGGCCTTCTTTAAGGATGCATATGGCTCTTTAAAATATTAATAAATATAATCAATCAATGTTTAAAGCTTCTGGTGATTTAAAATACCCTCCTTATAACTGATTTTTTTATTTGAATGGAAGGTATTAAAACACAAGCTATTTCTAGATGCTCTATGTATCTATCTCTATTGAAGAATTCTCTAGAACCTGTAGAAATCTTCGTTGTTATAATTAATTTAATTTAGCAGACATATGGAAAAGTTTACCATCTTTTTATTCACATATTTGAAAGTCATTACATACCCTATCATCAATCTAGTCAAGCAAATAATATCAACTTGTTCCTTGATACATTAAAATGGAATACTAACCATCATTTAATAATAAGTACTCTTCTCCCAGGTAGTGATAGTGGTAAAGAACCCGCTTGCCAGTTCCGGTGATGAAAGAGACATGGGTTCAGACTCTGAGTTGGGAAGATCCCCTGGAGGTGCACATGGCACTCCGCTCCAGTGTTCTTGCATGGAGAATCCCACAGACAGAGTCTGCTGGGCTGCGTCCATGGAGTCACAAAGAATTGGACGTGACTTAGCAATGAAATAACAACAACAACAACCTTTCTCCCAACTTTTCAGAACTGTTCATCCTGTTTAAAAAAGAGAATACAAATTGGAATTTAAATACTGTGGCCCCTCAAAAAAAGAAAAAAAAAAAAACAGTTGATGGAAAAAGCAAATAAAAATTACAAGACAGAAAAAGAACATTAAATTCCAACAATTAACTAAATAATATGCCAGAAGAACAGTTGATCTGACTAAGATGACTGCAGCTCTTGCACAGTCCTGACTTCATTGCAGCCTTTTAAATGGGCTTCCCAGGTGGCACTAGCGGTAAAGAACCCGCCTGCCAACACTGAGATGTAAGAGACGCGGGTTCGATCCCTGGGTCAGGAAGATCCCTGGAGAAGAAAATGGTGACCCATAGTATTCTTGCCTGGAGAATCCCGTGGACAGAGGAACCTGGCAGACTACAGTCCATAGGGTTGCAAAAAATTGGACATGACTGACGCGACTGAGCATGCAAGCATGCAAATGAGAAATGCTAAAGGTTTGCATACATTGTACGCTAAATAAAAAACACTCTACACACTATTTTAAATCTCAAATACTATGATTTTTCAACATCCTGTTCAGTTACTTTCACATCCTTCTCATGATAAGTTTATATATCTGAGAGTTTATGATTTATATATAAAAATTGTATCATATATTAACATATATCAGATAAGTTCATATATTAAGCAATATGTGACTCCAACTTATACTTTTTTTTCTAACTTATTCATTCTTTTTGTGAAAATAGATTCTTTACCTGGGACTGAAGAAGCACTAATGGAAGAGGGTGAAGAATTTGAGAAAGCATCTAAATTAACAGGACCTGTAAGTATATTCACTGACTTAATTTTATCTCTAAAACTAATGTATATCCCTAACAGGAACATCTAAAAGGAATAGAAAGGAATAGGAAGCAATGTCATTTAAAGAATATGTTAAAATGTGCATCTACATAGCCCACATAGTCATGGAGATGCTCCTTTAAGTAGGTGGTCAGCTTGATTACAGGTACACAGCAAAGCTACAAAGTTGCACTGAGCTCTTTCAGCAATTGGAGAAGAGTTGAATAAGGGGGAGGGGGGAACCTAAGTCCTGGTATTATTAACTGCTTGGTTGTGCACATGAACATTCTAAAATATTATGAGCTGCCATCTCAAACTTCAATAAATCAACCCACTCCAGTACTCTTGCCTGGAAAATCCCATGGATGGAGGAGCCTGGTAGGCTGCAGTCTATGGGGTCGCTAAGAGTCGGACACGACTGAGTGGCTTCACTTTCACTTTTCATTTTCATGCATTGGAGAAGGAAATGGCAACCCATTCCAGCGTTCTTGCCTGGAGAATCCCAGGGACTGGGGAGCCTGGTGGGCTGCCATCTATGGGGTCACACAGAGTCGGACACAACTGAAGCGACTTAGCAGCAGCAACAGCATATCATGATAGAAAAATAAATGTTTTGCATATCCTGGAAGTTTACATATACCTTAAAGTGAAAGTCACTCAGTTGTGTCTGACTCTCTGCGACCCCATGGACTCTACAGTCCATGGAATTCTCCAGGTCAGAATACTGGAGTGGGTAGCCTTTCCCTTCTCTAGGGGGTCTTCCCAACCCAGGGATTGAACCCAGGTTTCCCAAATTGCAGGCAAATTCTTTAACAGTTGAGCCACAAAGGAAGCCCAAGAACCAGAGTGGGTAGCCTATCACTTCTCCAAGGGATCTTTCTGATTGCAGGGGGATTCTTTTTCAACTGAGCTATCAGGGAAGCCCAGGTATAATTTAAGCATGATATTATTAGTTGTGAAGTCCTTCTGATATTTTGATTAAACTATATCTCTTCCATTTGCAGCCCATTGACTGCAGCACATCAGGCTTCCCTGTCCATCACCATCTCCTGGAGCTTGCCCAAATTATGTCCATTGAGTCAGTGATGCCATCTAACCATCTCATCCTCTGTTGTCCTCTTATCCTCCCACCTGCAATCTTTCCCAGCATCAGGGTCTTTTCTAATGAGTCAGTTCTTCGCATCAGGTAGCCAAACTATTGGAGTTTCAGATACAGCATCAGTCCTTCCAATGAATATTCAGTAATGATTTTCTTTAGGATTGACTGGTTGAATCTCCTTGCAGTCCAAGGGACTCTCAAGAGTCTCCTCCAAAACACAGTTCAAAAGCATCAATTCTTCGGCGCTCAGCTTTCTTATGGTCCAAGTCTCACATCCTTATGACTACTGGAAAAAACATAACTTTGACTAGATGGACCTTTGTTGGCAAGTGATATCTCTGCTTTTTAATATGCTGTGTAGGTTAGTCATAGCTTTTCTTCCAAGGAGCAAGCATCTTTTAATTTCATGGTTGTAGTCACCATCTGCAATGATTTTGGAGTCCAAGAAAATAAAGTCTATCACTGTTTCCATTGTTTCTCCATCTATTTGCCATGGAGTGATGGGACCAGATGCCGTGAACTTTGTGTTTTGAATGTTGAGTTTAAGCCAGCTTTTTCACTCTCCTCTTTCACCCTCATCAAGAGACTCTTTAGTTCCTCTTTACTTTCTGCCATAATGGTGGTGTCATCGGCATATCTGAGGTTATTGATATTTCTCCTGGCAATCTTGATTCCAGCTTGTGCTTCATCCAGCCCGGCATTTTGCATGAGGTACCCTGCATATAAGTTAAATAAGCAGGGTAACAATATACAGACTTGATGTACTCCTTTCCCAACTTGGAACCAGTCTGTTGTTCTATGTCTGATTCTAACTGTTGCTTCTTGACCTGCATACAGATGCAGGAGGCAGGTAAGGTGGTCTTGGCTTTGGCATAATCTATAAAGCAGAAGATTTTTTTGGAGAATTTTCTTGCTTTTTCTGTGATTCAACAGATGTTGGCAATTTGATCTCTAGTTCCTCTGCCTTTTGTAAATCCAGCTTGAACATCTGGAAGTTCACAGTTCATGTACTGTTCAAGCCTGGCTTGGAGAATTTTGAGCATTATTTTGCTAGCATGTGAAATGAGGGCAACTGTGCGGTAGTTTTAACATTCTTTGGCATTTCCTTTCTTTGGAATTGGAATGAAAACTGACCTTTTCCAGTCCTGTGGCCACTGCTGAGTTTTTCCAAATTTGCTGGCATATTGAGTGCAGCACTTTCACAGCATCATCTTTTAGGATTTGAAATAGCTCAACTGGAATTTCAATACCTCCGCTAGCTTTGTTCGTCATGATGACTCCTAAGACCCACTTGACTCGCATTCCAGGATATCTGGTTCTAGGTGAATGATTACACCATCGTGGTTGTCTGGGTCATGGAGATCTTTTTTGTAGTTCTTCTGTGTTCTCTTGCCACCTCTTCTTAATATATTCTGCTTCTGTTAGGCCTGTACCATTTCTGTCCTTTACTGTGCTCATCTTTGCATGAAATGTTCCCTTGGTATCTCTAATTTTCTTGAAGAGATCTCTAATCTTTCCCATTTTATTCTTTTCCTCTATTTATTTGCATTGATCACTGAGGAAGGCTTTCTTATCTCCCCTTGCTGTTCTTTGGAACTCTGCATATAGATGGGTGTATCTTTCCTTTTCTCCTTTGCCTTTAGCTTCTTTTCTTTTCTCAGCTATTTGTAAGACCTCCTCAGACAACCATTTTGCCTTTATGCATTTCTTTTTCTTGGGGATGGTCTTGATCACTGCCTCCTGTACAATGTCATGATCCTCTGTCCATAGTTCTCCAGGCGTTCTGTCTATCAGATCTAATCCATTGAATCTGTTTGTCACTTCTACTGTATAATCATAAGAGATTTGATTTAGGTCATACCTGAATGGTCTAGTGGTTTTTCCTACTTTCTTCAATTTATGTGTGAATTTAGCAATAAGGAGTTCATGATCTGAGCCACAGTCAGCTCCCAGTCTTGTTTTGCTGACTGTATAGAGCTTCTCCATCTTTGGCTGCAAAGAATATAATCAATCTGATTTCAGTATTGACCATCCGGTGATGTCCATATCTTGTGTTGTTGGAAGAGGGTGTTTGCTGTGACTAGTGTGTTCTCTTGACAAAACTCTGTTAGCATTTACCTTGCTTCATTTTGTACTCCAAGGCCAAATTTGCCCGTTACTCCAGGTCTCGACTTCCTACTTTTGCATTACAGTCCCCTATGAAAAAAAAGACAACTTTTTTGGGTGTTAATTCTATAAGGTCTGTAGGTCTTCATAGAACCATTCAACTCCAGCTTCTTCAGCATTACTGGTCAGGACATAGACTTGGATTACTGTTATATTGTACGGTTTGCCTTGGAAATGAACAGAAATCATTATGTCATTTTTGAGCTGCACCCAAGTACTGCATTTCGGACTCTTTTGTTGACTATGAGGGCTACTCCATTTCTTCTAAGGGATTCTTGCCCATATTAGTAGATATAATGGTCATCTGAATTAAATTTGACCATTCTAGTCCATTTTAGTTCACTGATTCCTAAAATGTCAATGTTCACTCTTGCCATCTCCTGTTTGACCATTTCTAATTTACCGTGATTCATAGACCTAACATTCCAGGTTCCTATGCAATATTGCTCTTTACAGCCTCGGAGTTTACTTCCATCACCAGTCATATCCACATCTGGGTGTTGTTTTCGCTGTGGCTCCATCTCTTCATTTTTTCCTGGAGTTATTTCTCCTCTCTTCTCCCATGGTTACTCCCAGGTAACCATTAGGTTCAAGATTTTCAGTGCAATTTAATGGTACGTTTGTTGTTGTTGTTCAGTTACTAAGTTGAGTCTGTTTGTGATCCCATGGACTGCAACATACCCAGTCTCCCTGTCCTTTACTATCTCCTAGAGTTTGCTCAAACTCATGTCCAGTGAGTTGATGGTTGGTCCATCCAACCATCTCATCCTCTATCACCTCCTTCTCTTCCTGCCCTGAATCTTTCCCAGCATCAGGGTCTTTTCCAATGTCAGCTCTTCACATCAGGTGGCCACATTATTAGAGCTTCAGCTTAAGCATCAGTCCTTCCAGTGAATATTCAGGGTTGATTTCCTTTAGGATTGACTGATTTGATCTCCTTGCAGTCCAAGGGACTCTCAAGAGTCTTATCCAGCATCACAATTTGAAAGCATCAATTATTTGGTACTCAGCCTTCTTTATAGTCCAACTTTCTCATCTGTACATAACTACTGGAAAAACCATAGCTTCGACTATCTGGACTTTTGTCGGCAAAATGATGGCTCTGTTTTTTAAATGCTGTCTAGGTTTGTCATAGCCTTTCTTCCAAGGATGAGGATCTTCACAAATAGAGACACAGAAAAACTGAAATCTACGTATATAGTCTAAATATAAAGTTTTTAAAGATGTCTGAGTTGCTATAAAAATGGCTTTGCAATCTTGAATTATCCTAAACTTAGTATTTAGACTGAGTTAATATACTACAATGGCTTCCCTGGTGACTCAGCTGGTATAGAACCTGCCTGCCAATGCAGGAGATAGAAAATGCATTTTTGATCCCTGGGTTGGGAAGATTCCCTGGAGAAGGAAATGGCAGCCTGCTCCAGTATTCTTGCCTGGGAAATTCCACAGTATTCTCTGTGTTGGTTTGTTAGAGGTGCTGTAACAACGCTTGTTTGTTAGAGGTGCTTAAACAACAGAAATGTAGTGTCTCACGATTCTGGAGGTGAAAGTCTGAGATCCAGGTGTGAGCAAGGTTGGTTTCTTCTGAGGCCTCTCTCCTTAGCTTGCAGACGATGCCTTCTCCCTATGTTTTCACATGGTCTTCCCTCTGTACATGGCTGTGTCTTAATCTCCTTTTCTCATAAATACACCAGTCATTTTGGGTCAGGACCCATTTCAGAGATCTCATCTGGCTTAATTACCTCACAAATAGAATCACATTCTGAAGCTTAGAACTTCAACGTTTGAATTGTGGGAGGGACACAGTTCAGTCCATAGCATTCTCTGATGAGATTGCATTATTTGGAACATTATTTGGGTCACAAGACTTTGTTGAGGGTACCACATTTTTCAATGGATTTCATAATAAAATTATTGTAAAATTTTGATGAAATTAATGTATCTTTTTTCATATGTTGGCTTTTCATGGAAGCTTCCCAGACCTTGTTTAAAAGCTCTAATTTCTCTGTTATTGTATATAGTACTTATCACCTTCTCTTACATTGTATGATTTACTTGTTTCATTTATTGTCTGATTTAAGGTCTATCTCGACAAAGTTTTTGGGCATTTTTCTCTTCTATATTCTTAGAGGAGTGCCTATATATAGTTGGCACTATTATACAACATAGTAGCTATGTGTTGATTAAATAAAATTATTAGGCAATAATTTCTTACCATGAGATGAAAAATATTGTATTTTCACTTATTATGAAATAGTAGAACCTTAGAAATAGAAAGCACCATGGTGGCCATCTAGTTCAAGATTGATGATGCCCATCTAGTTTGAGAGTGTTAGTCACTCAGTCATGTCCGACTCTTCGCAATCCCATGGACTGTAGCTTGCCAGGCTCCTCTGCCCATGAAATTCTCCAGGCAAGAATACTGAAGTCGGTTGCCATCCCCTTCTCCAGGGGATCTTCCCGACCCAGAAAACGAACCTAGATCTCCCGCATTGCAGGCAGATGCTTTACCATCTGAGTCACCAGGGAAACCCCCAGTTCAAGATTTCCTCCCCCTTATCTCAGGATTCTGACCTGCTACACCACTTTTATCCAATTCAAGAACATCCATTTTATAGGTAAGGAAACAGAAAGAGAAGTTTAGTAACTGGATCAAGATCTCAAAGCTGAAAGAAGCAGTTAGGTCAGGAGTTGAGCACTAGTCAGTTTCCCTTCTACTGCACATTCTTGATATTTCTAGTGCCTTCCTATTTCTTTTAGAAACAGATTATTTCTATTTGTTAGACATTTTCTTACATTTCTCACCATCACTTGTAACCATTGGTCTTCATTCTACTCATGGAGTAACAGCCTGAGTCCAGTTCTTCTTCTGCTAAACTCATCTCTAGATAGTAAAAGCTGTTGACATGTCCCAACTGAGACTTTTTTTCCCAGCCCAAAACAATCTGTTCTTTTAACCAGTTCTTATTGTGTAGTTCAGTTCTTCTGGATGCTTTCTCTGAACACATTCTTGTTTTTCAAGTCCCCTGTAAAGTGTGGATCATGCCAGAACTAAACCAAAGGTTTCAAATAATGTTCCCACATCAGAGACTATAATGGAGTATATATTGATACAAATATTATATTTGGATTCTAATCCAGGTCTGTGTTAACTTTTTAAAAGGGATTTTCCGACATTTATAAACTTCAGCATGTTTTCATAATCTCATGATGATAAAAGCATGTCATCATTGAGTTTGGGATAGTCTGTCATTTATCACTTTTTGCAAAGATTTGTTTTATCATCTGTGAATTCCAGCACAGCCTTTCTCATCTCTCAAAGGATACAGTTAGATTCTTTTTCTAATATCAAGATTTATCCTGTCCATAGTATTTGGCTTATTTAATAGTACCTAATAACCCAAAGAAGAAAAAATAATAGTTTTTTGGTCAAACTTATGAGTGATTTCACACTGACCTTCAGAAAGTTTTGCCTTCTTTTCACGGTGCTCACTAGTGTTTTTCTAATGCAGAAATTTGTTCTAAGTCAATTTAACACATTCACTTTATTTTGAATTTTTAAAAATTCCATAATTCCATTTAAAGTCAAATGTAAACTTAACCATCTAATTTGGGGGAGAAGTGTGTGGAATATACACAATAGTGGATAAATTAACAGTAGGACCTCAAATATAGTTTCTAGATGGTAGCTACTTTTATTATAAAAAAACATGGATTAAAAAATTATGTTACATTAAAGATGGAAATTCCCTAAACAATATTTCTTACAATTGTATTTTTGGTAAACAAGAAGAAAATTTTGGCTTTATCTAACTATTAATGGAGAATTGACACAAAACAGAACTTTTCCCCCCTTTATTACTGTAAGAAATACAAAATACTTCAAAGAAAATTTTGAGTCATTTCCTGCAAAAATATAAACATGCCACAAATGTTGAAAACCATTTAGACTTGTTTCAACACATGCTGTCTCTATTTGCTAACTTTCCATGTTGGGTATTGGATATTAATAAGTGGGTAACAGACTCTTGGAAACTTTTTTCCCCAGTGGCTTAACCTGCGTTTAAAATATGTTGTGAATATTTGAGTGAGGTAAAAGCAACATTTAGATTTACATTTTTATCCTCCCCAAATAAGCAGATCATTCTTATGGAATTTCCCTCTCCCCCTCCTTCTGTGTTCTGGAATGTCTCCACATATCAACATCTTGTGAAGATTAAAGCTGGATTTGTCAAATAAATCTGTTCATTAAAATTGAAACAACAAAAAACGAAGCCTTAGGAAGAAAATACAAAGCAGCAGATACCTTTTTGTTGACTTTTTTGTTCATAAAATAGAGTACATAAATTTTTAAAATCAGTGATCCATGAAGACTTATTATCAATGAGTTTTAAATTTCACAGTTCATATAGTTGCTTCCTCCCCCTTTTGAGGTTTCCCTGGAAACATTTACTTTATTCAAATCTTATCTTTTCAACCTTATCTTTGCAAGTTCACTCCTGCAATCTTTTTTTTTTTTAAACTTAATTTTTATTGGGGTATAGTTGCTTTACCATGTTTCATAGTTTCTGCTGTACAGCAAAGTGATTCAGCTATGTGTTTACATATATCCCTTCTATAGTTCCTATTGTTTGTCTTCAAAATTCTATTTTGTTTTGAAAGTATTAAACAAGCATGTGAGCATAATAGGAAGATGAAAAGATAATTAAGACAGACATTTGGCATTCAGTATTTTACTAATTGTTTTTCTTTTTTCTTTGTAAGTGTCTTATTTATTGCATTAATTGGTCAATACTGACCAGCCCTTCATAAACTTACTCTTTATTAGACTTTATGTAACTAGTCATTCGTCATTTCTTAAAGTGGAAGAATAATTAATAGAAAGGCTCCTGTAGAGAAAGGTTTCCTAAAATTCCTAGGAGTTACTGAAAGTTTTATTTTTAGTATATTTTCCTTCTAAAGAGTCTTATCTGTTTGAGGAGATAGGTAAAACTAAGTAGAATTATGGTAGTAATAATAATAATATCACCTATTTGCATAGCACTTTCTTATTGTCAAGCATTTTCACATATTTAATATCCTCTCTGAATTTTGCAAGTCCTGTGACTTATCACTTAGGTTTGACATCCCTTCTGTGATACGCTCAAATTTCCCAGTGCCCAAACTCTCACAGAACTTTTAGGGTCCATACAGTTTTTAAGGCACAGGAGCCACTATTAAATAGCACATGTAATGTAGAAAGAATAAAATTAGAACACTGAAAGTGTTAATCGCTCATTGGTGTCCGACTCTTCACAACCCCATTGACTGTAGCTCACCAGGCTCCTCTGTCCGTGGGATTTCCCAGACAAGGATACTAAAGTGAGTAGCCATTCGCTTCTCCAGGGGATCTTCCCAACCCAAGGATGGAACCCAGATCTCCCACTTTGCAGGCGGATTCTTTACCATCTGAGCCACCAGGGAAGCCCCCACTATCAATAGCCAATATTAAAGATAGGATTATTCATTAGATTGAAGGTGAAAAAGTGATTTGAGGGACTAAATCTTAAGACAAATAAATTCTATGAAAGCAAAGGATCATTAAATTTGGAGCATAAAAGACTAATCTTGTTTGGATCCTTGACAGGTGAAGGAGTATGAGAAACCAGAGCAGCCTGACAAGAAGGGAATCTTAAAATTCAGAGGGGACTCAAAGGAAAACAAAGAGGAAAATAATACATGTAGCAGAAAATATTTATTTGGCAAACTTGATACAGAAGTTAGACTCAAGTGATTACAGAATCATCTTAATAAAGTAGATGTATACTTAGTTGGATTAGAGGTGAAATTTGATTACTTTTAGGCTTGACTTGACAATATTAAGTATGCTTTCTGGATTAGTAAATAAACCATTTTTTTAATTGATGTTCTAGGGACAAATAATGACTTTTTTACCCCCACTCTTTAATGACTCTATTTCTATTCTCGAGTAGCAAGGTGTGGACCTGATTGTCTGAAGTTGGAATTTCCCAGACATATATTATTTTCTCAAGATTCCATGAATATGAACTTAAAAAAAGAGTAAATTGGGGTTAGATACAATATTCTTTTGATAACAACTGTAATTGGAAAACATGAAGATAAAGAAACATTTATGTGCATGTCTCCAGTAATGCATACAGCTAATGTGCAAATTCAGAAAAGAGCTTTGATAGGAAAGACATTGTTTCTAAGGGAATTTATTTTTATTGTACAGAAGGTGAATTGATTTTGCTAATATTTAAAAGTTTTATTCAGCCAGTGAAGTAGATAGGTCAGCAAAGAGTTCCACTTGTATTTCTAGTCCCTGTTGGATTGTTAATAAGTACGGTGGAATCTTCTTATAACAATTCTTGGGTGCTCTTGGAATTGTGTTAAAAAAAAAAAAAAAGAATTCCACTACACTCAGTGATCACTTATTGCTGAGACAAGGAAAAATTTGCAATTCACTGAAATCATACTACTTTTAAAAAATCTATTTGTTTATTTGGCTGTGTTGGGTCTTAATTGTGGCATGTATAATCTTCGTTGCATCATGTGGGTTCTTTCATTGTGCACACGTACTCTTTAGTCGTAGCACATGGTGTGGCACACGGGCTTCGTTTCCCCACAGCATATGGGATCTGACTTCCCTGACCAGAGATTGAACTCATGTCCCTTGCATTGCGAGATGAGACATCCACATATGACTTTTACAATATGTAGGTTGCACAAATGCTTTGTATTTCTCTACTCTAGAAACCTGCATGAAGCCAAATAGTGTAGGTCCCCTTGGAGAGTCATTCCTTTTACACCATTTCTTCTCTCCCAGATCATTGCCTCTTCTCTCATAAAGCATACCATAAAGAGATCTATACACTTAAAAGATATAAAATTACCTATGTATAAAATAAATGAGGTATCGGATATATGGTATAGCACAGGGAATAGGGAATATAGTCAATATTTTATCATAACTTTAAATGGAATACAACTTATGAAATATTAAATCACTGTGTTGTACTCCTGAAACTAACATAATATTGTAAATCAACTAAACTCTAGTAAAAATAAGATATAAAATTACAAAATTATCACTTAGACTTGACAAGCATAGAAACAATTGTTCCCGTAGCTTTCCAGTATAAGATATGGGTATAAATTTTTAGTGGACTTCTAGACAATTTCTTTCAGAGAATGCAATGGCAGCCCACTCCAGTGTTCTTGCCTGGAGAATCCCAGGGACAGGGGAGCCTGGTGGGCTGCCATCTATGGGGTCTCACAGAGTCGGACATGACTGAAGCGACTTAGCAGCAGCAGCAGCAGACAATTTCTTTAACTATGAATTTTGATACTTCTACTTTCCACCTTTTTTCTTATTAGTGGTGTTCCTCCCTACAAACAACCCTTCCCTAATAAAAACTATGTTTCATCATCTTCACAACTTGACACTTTAAATAATAAGACATCTTCAAAATTCTTTTTCATACCCAAATATAATTTTATGATGAGTAAATTGTTACACATATTTTAGAGAGTTTGTGATTTATGTAAATTGATTTAAATAGCTGACCAGTGAACAAAATGTTGAATGTATAGGTTAATGAACAAGCTCTAATTTTTTCTTACGCTGTATGGCTAGCATGTGAAAAATGGGAACACAGCATTTATGGAATTAAAATTAAATATATTTTAACTTGCACTCTTACAAAATAAAGAAGGAAAGATTAATATTCATGATCATCTCACCAATAGAAATAATAAATTATGGTGGATTGTTTCTTGAAAAGCAATATTTACAAACTGCTGGCAGGTAATTGGAGTAGTGAATTGTCTGCTAATGAATAGAAATTAGTATGCATTTTGTTCCACCCTAAAGGTTTTTACTATTTCATTTTCCCTCTACCCTATAGAATTTTCCATAGTTTTCATTACTCACAGATTTAGGACGCCTATAAACTGCTTAAAACCAAGTACTATAGTAGACAAGTTATCTAACCAAATTTTGGCATCTACTGAGATTTTTCCTTTTGACATTTTTAGGTCTGTTGATTACTAACGCACTGAGGATGGAAATATTTGCCCAAACCTATACAAATATTATATTTTAAAACTTCTATGATTTTTTAAAATGTAACTTCTAAATGTCATATTTTCCCTGGAAAAAATGACCTGAGATGATAAGTATGATATAATGAGTGGTAAAACATTGATTATAGTTTTGTAATTAATCACTTTCTCTATATAATTTCACTATTTATCCATTAGTAAAATTATGAAATTATTTCTTGGGGTCAGTTAAATTCTGCATTTTATTATTAAGATAGTTGGGGAAGGAAGAATGAACTAATATGTACTCATGTATAATAAGTACAATTAATTTCTAAGAAAACAATGCTCAGGAAGATGTATGACAACATGGTATTAAAGACTTGAGATCCCAACTCAGAATGACTCCATTTATTCTTTTCTTTTTAATTATTTTATTTATTTGGAGGAGAAGCACTTTGGTAACTCCAGCCACACATTGACACAGATCAGCCTCAGGCACACATGTGCCCCCAGTCCTGAAGCCCTCTCCCACCTCCCACCCCACCCCATCCTTCTGGGTTGTCCCAGAGCACTGGCTGTTTACAAGAACTAGGACATGGAAGCAACCTAGATATCCATCTGCAGATGAATGGATAAGGAAGTTATGGTACATTAATTCTTATAAATCGGATGGGCAGAAAAGAAAATGTATTTTGACATTTTCAGCATTTTCAAGTGATTGCTAATTCTCTATTAAAATGATTTCCAGGCCCTGCAAATTTCATTTGGTCAGTATATAAATATACTGAAGCAGAGGAAAAGCAATATGGATGTTTGTATAGTGAGGTAAAAACTTCATATTCTGATTATGAACTGTGCAGGGTGCATGTCGAAATGGTCTCTTTGTGTGTGAAGCACAGGAAGTTAACGTTCAGTCCCTTAGTGAGGATGGAAAAACATTAAGATCCTCATAAAAAGGATTTTCCTTACATGTTCATCTTCTTCTTTGACTATAAAATCTACATCAATTACATAAAAATGACTGGATACAAAGTGCTTTCCTAGAGATGCTTAAATATTTGTGGGCTTCTTTGCTCTCTCAACCACATTAATTTAATCAAGATTTTTTTTTTAATCTATTATAAGATGTAGCCACATATAAAGTCAGAGTTTCAGGAGTTTGCTGACTCAAATGGAAAAAAATATAATATATTCCTGCTATTACATTGAACTATAATGTATATTAGAAGAGCATTAGAGAAAGAGATTATTTTAAGAGCTATGTTTGAAAGGATGTTGACTGTTGGGTCATACTGAATATCCATCCTTTAAGATATTGAACTCTTTTTTTCTCTTTTCCATGCATCACAGATTTTTAGAGAGATTTCCAAAAGTTAATAAAAGATTAACATCTATATAAATATTAGATTTGCAAAATATTTCAAAACTGCAATTCAGTATAACTTCCTATTATCTATGTTAAAGCTTTATTTCAAATTTGTTTGCTTTCAAATTATAAATATAATAGTATTTATTATAAAATTTTTGGGAAAATTCAGTAAAGAATATAATTTAAAATCAGAAAAACCACAAGATAGATGAATTTTCACATTTTGTTTTGTTTTTCCAATAATTTATGCATATATATATATCTGTAAATATGTCATAATTTAAACTTTGAAAAATAGTCCATTAGCAACTTTGATTCTGTGTTTTCTTTACATATGATAATAATCTGACATAAAATTGTTTTAATGCCTTGTTTTAATACCCATATATTTTTGAAGACTTATCTGTTTTAGTATCTATTAGACCAAATATCTGGAGAAGGCGATAGCACCCCACACCAGTACTCTTGCCTGGAAAATCCCATGGACGGAGGAGTCTGGTAGGCTGCAGTCCATGGGGTCGCGAAGAGTCGGACACGACTGAGCGACTCCCCTTTCACTTTTCACTTTCATGCATTGGAGAAGGAAATGGCAACCCACGCCAGTGTTCTTGCCTGGAGAATCCCAGGGAAGGGGAGCCTGTTGGGCTGCCGTCTCTGGGGTCGCACAGAGTCGGACACGACTGAAGTGACTTAGCAGCAGCAGCAGCAGACAAAATATCCTCTTACATTTTTAAAGTTTAAGACTTTAATTTTAGTGTCAAACCATATTTCAGAGTTGTTATATTTGAATCAACGTTAGGTGTTTTGGTTGGATAGTCTCAGTTAGTTTGTCCCAGGCTAATGGTTGTGAATTGGATGGTCATGAATTGGGAACAGGTGTGTTGGTATCCGGGCATTCCAGCTTTCCCATTAAATCCTCTGAGTCATATTCTGGTGCAAATAAGCAATTCCATGTCCTGCTGTGTGTTGTACAAATGTTATTTTCTGTGTTTGTTTTTAATGTGAAAAAATATGGGAAACATTTAGATTTGGGGCTTAGAAGAAATGTTTTGGAGATAACTGCACAAAATCATCATTAGTTTTCTTTAGACTGGATTGCTAAAAAGATCAAAGAGTATGAACTATTCTTAAGTCCTTGATACATACCAGAAAAAGTTCATTTTTCACTTTAACCAGGACTCTCCTAAACCTTTACTGGAATGAAATGTTCTCTTAAAATGTTTAAGTGAATAAACAAAAATTGTACCAAAAAAATCTATCTTACTGGTAAATGTAATATGGAATATTTTTAGTGTTTAAAGTTGGGTTTCTTTATTAGTAAATTTCTTTGATTACAAATGAATAAATTTTATATAAACTTATTAGACATGTATTTTTATTTTTTATGAATTGCTTTTTCTTGCCATCAGTTTATTTTGGGCTGTTTGTTTTCCTGTTGACTTATTAGTATTCATTATGCATAATGACTTGTTCTGTTTTATAGATATAATTAGTCATTTTTATTTTGCTTTATGTTGTTCATGATAGTTTTTTTTAATTACACTGAAGCTATGCTTTTCTCTTTCGGATTTCTTCCATTTTTTACACATAGTCTCCCCTCCCCAATATGAGATATTTACCTAAAAGTTGTCTACATATTCCCCTTAAATTCTGTAATCTGTTTTGAATCTATTTTGGTGGTTATTGTGAGATAGGAATGTAAGAATGTATTTAGAAATAAAATATGTAGTGTCATTTACTTTTGAGAACCCATCCTTTTCTTATTCTGAATTTTTCTTTTCATCTGAATAATGTATAAAAATGTCATAATTAATACTTATTTAATACTAACTTTTGCCAGATAACTTATACACAGTATTCATTATTGTTTGCCGTTCAGTCTTAGTTATTGCTGCTGCTGCTAACTCGCCTCAGTCGTGTCCAACTCTGTGCGACCCCATAGACGGCAGCCCAACAGGCTCCCCTTCCCTGGGATTCTCTAGGCAAGAACACTGGAGTGGGTTGCCATTTCCTTCTCCAATGTATGAAAGTGAAAAGTGAAAGGGAAGTCGCTCAGTCGTGTCCTACTCTTCGTGACCCCATGGACTGCAGCCTACCAGGCTCCTCCGTCCATGGGATTTTCCAGGCAAGAGTACTGGAGTGGGCTACCATCGCCTTCTCCGTCTTAATTATTAAATACTTAATTATTCAGTTCAGTTCAGTTCAGTCGCTCAGTCATGTCGGACTCTTTGCAACCCCATGAATCGCAGCATGCCAGGCCTCCCTGTCCATCACCAACTCCCGGAGTTCACTCAGACTCATATCCATCAAGTCAGTGATGCCATCCAGCCATCTCATCCTCTGTCGTCCCCTTCTCCTCCCGCCCCCAATCCCTCCCAGCATCAGTGTCTTTTCCAATGAGTCAACTCTTCGCATGAGGTGGCCAAAGTACTGGAGTTTCAGCTTTAGCATCGTTCCTTCCAAAGAAATCCCAAGGCTGATCTCCTTCAGAATGGACTGGTTGGATCTCCTTGCAGTCCAGGGGACTCTCAAGAGTCTTCTTCAACACCACAGTTCTAACGCATCAATTCTTTGGCACTCAGCTTTCTTCACAGTCCAACTATCACATCCATACATGACCACTGGAAAAACCAAGCCTTGACTAGATGGACCTTTGTTGGCAAAGTAATGTCTCTGCTTTTGAATATGCTATCTAGGTTGGTCATAACTTTCCTTCCAAGAAGTAAGTGTCTTTTAATTTCATGGCTGCAATCACCATCTGCAGTGATTTTGAAGCCCCCCAAAAAATAAAGTCTGACACCGTTTCCTCTGTTTCCCATCTATTTCCCATGAAGTGATGGGACCAGATGCCATGATCTTCGTTTTCTGAATGTTGAGCTTTAAGCCAACTTTTCACTCTCCTCTTTCACCTTCATCAAGAGGCTTTTTAGTTCCTCTTCAATTTCTGCCATATGGGTGGTGTCATCTGCATATCTGAGGTTATTGATATTTCTCCCAGCAATCTTGATTCTACCTTGCGCTTCTTCCAGCCCAGCATTCCTCATGATGTACTCTGCATAGAAGTTAAATAAGCAGGGTGACAATATACAGCCTTGAAGTACTCCTTTTCCTATTTGGAACCAGTCTGTTGTTCCATGTCCAGTTCTAACTGTTGCTTCCTGACCTGCATACAAATTTCTAAAGAGGCAGGTCAGGTGGTCTGGTATTCCCATCTCTTTCAGAGTTTTCCACAGTTTATCGTGATCCACACAGTCAAAGGCTTTGGCATAGTCAGTAATGCAAAATAGATGTTTTTCTGGAACTCTCTTGCTTTTTCGATGATCCAGCGGATGTTGGCAATTTGGTCTCTGGTTCTTCTGCCTTTTCTAAAACCAGCTTGAACATCTGGAAGTTCACAGTTCACGTATTGCTGACACCTGGCTTGGAGAATTTTGAGTATTACTTTACTAGCATGTGAGATGAGTGCAATTGTGCGGTAGTTTGAGCATTCTTGGGCATTGCCTTTCTTTGGGATTGGAATGCAAAGTGACCTTTTCCAGTCCTGTGGCCACGGCTGAGTTTTTCAAATTTGCTGGCATATTGAGTGCAGCACGTTCACAGCATCATCTTTGAGGATTTGAAATAGCTCAACTGGAATTCCATCACCTCCACAAGCTTTGTTCGTAGTGATGCTTTCTAAGGCCCACTTGACTTCACATTCCAGGATGTCTGGTTCTAGGCAAGTGATCACACCATCGTGCTTATCTGGGTCTTGAAGATCTTTTTTGTACAGTTCTTCTATGTATTCTTGCCACCTCTTCTTAATATCTTCTGCTTCTGTTAGGTCCATACCATTTCTGTCCTTTATCAAGCCTATCTTTGCATGAAATGTTCCCTTGATATCTCTAATTTTCTTGAAGGGATCTCTAGTCTTTCACATTCTGTTGTTTTCCTCTATTTCTTTGCATTGATCACTGAAGAAGGATTTCTTATCTCTCCTTGCTGTTCTTTGGAACTCTGCAATCAGATGCTTATATCTTTCCTTTTTTCCTTTGCTGTTTGTGTCTCTTCTTTTCACTGCTATTTGTAAGGCCTCTCCAGACAGCCATTTTGCTTTTTTGCATTTCTTTTCCATGGGGATGGTCTTGATCCCTGTCTCCTGTACAATGTCACAAACTTCAGTCCATAGTTCATCAGGCACTCTATCTATCAGATCTAGTTCCTTAAAGCTATTTCTCACTTCCACTGTATAATCATAAGGGATTTGATTTAGGCCATACCTGAATGGTCTAGTGGTTTTCCCTACTTACTTCAATTTCAGTTTGAATTTGGCAATAAGGAGTTCATGATCTGAGCCACAGTCAGCTCCTGGTCTTGTTTTTGTTGACTGTATAGAGCTTCTCCATCTTTGGCAGCAAAGAATATAATCAATCTGAATTTGGTGTTGACCATCTGGTGATGTCCCTGTATAGAATCTTCTCTTATGTTGTTGGAAGTGGGTGTTTGCTATGACCAGTGCATTTTCTTGGCAAAACTCTATTAGCCTTTGCCCTGCTTCATTCCATATTCCTAGGCCAAATTTGCCTGTTACTCCAGGTGTTTCTTGACTTCCTACTTTTGCATTCCACTCCCTTATAATGAAAAGGACATCTTTTTTGGGTATTATTTCTAAAAGGTCTTGTAGATCTTCATAGAACCATTCAACTTCAGCTTCTTCAGTGTTACTGGTTGGGGCATAGACTTGGATTACTGTGATATTGAATGGTTTGTCTTGGAAACGAACAGAGATCATTCTGTTTTTGAGATTCTGTTTTTGAGATTGCATCCAAGTACTGCATTTCGAACTCTTTTGTTGACCATGATGGCTACTCCATTTCTTCTGAGGGATTCCTGCCCACAGTAGTAGATATAATGGTCATTGGAGTTAAATTCACCCATTCCAGTCCATTTTAGTTTGCTGATTCCTAGAATGTCGATGTTCACTCTTGCCATCTCTTATTTGACCACTTCCAATTTGCCTTCAATCATGGACCTGACATTCCAGGTTCCTATGCAATATTGCTCTTTACAGCATCAGACCTTGCTTCTATCACCAGTCACATCCACAACGGGGTATTGTTTTTGCTTTGGCTCCATCCCTTCATTCTTTCTGGAGTTATTTCTCCACTGATCTCCAGTAGCATATTGGGCACCTACTGACCTGGGGAGTTCCTCTTTCAGTATCCTATCATTTTGCCTTTTCATACTGTTCATGGGGTTCTCAAGGCAAGAATACTGAAGTGGTTTGCCATTCCCTTCTCCAGTGGACCACATTCTGTCAGATCTCTCCACCATGACCCGCCTGTCTTGGGTGGCCCCACGGGCATTGCTTATTTTCATTGAGTTAGACAAGGCTGTGGTCCTAGTGTGATTAGACTGACTAGTTTTCTGTGAGTATGGTTTCAGTGTGTCTGCCCTCTGATGCCCACTTGCCACACCTACCGTCTTACTTGGATTTCTCTTATCTTGGACGTGGGGTATCTCTTCACAGCTGCTCCAGCAAAGCCACTGCTCCTTACCTTGGATGAGGGGTATCTCCTCACAGCCACCCCTTCTGACCTTGAACGTGGAATAGCTCCTCTAGACCCTCCTGCGCCCATTCAGCCACAGCTCCTTAGAGGTGGGATTGCTCCTCCCAGCCGCAGCCCCTGGCCTCGGGCATGAGGTAGGTCCTCCTGGCTACCGCCCTGGCCTTGGACATGGGGTAGCTCCTCTAGGCCGCCACCCCTGACCTCGGACGTGGGGTAGCTCCTCTCGGCAGTTCCTGCGCCATCGCAGCCTGGCACTCTCGGCCACTGCCCATGACCTCTGATGTGGGGTAACTCCTCTTGGCCACCTCCCCTCGGGCATGGGGTCCTCCCGGCTTCTGACCCTGACCTCGGACATGGGGTAGCTCCTCTCGGCTGCGCTAAGTGCACGGGTCGCAGCCGCCCGCGCATTAGGCATGAGCTAAATCAAATCCCTTATGATTATACAGTGAAAGTGACAAATAGATTGAAGGGATTAGGTCTGACAGAGTGCCTCAAGAACTATGAATGGAGGATCGTAACATTGTGCAGGAGGCTGTGATCAAAACCATCCCCAAGAAGAAGAAAAGCAAAAAAGGCAAAATGGTTGCTGAAGAGAAGGGAAAGACAAAGGAGAAAAGATATATCCATCTGAATGCAGGGTTTCAGTGAATAGCAAGAAGAGATAAGAAAGTCTTCCTCAGTGATCAGTGCAAAGAAATAGAGGAAAACAATAGAATGGGAAAGACTAAAGATCTTTTCAAGAAAATTAGAGATACCAAGGGAACATTTCATGCAAAGATGGGCACAATAAAGGACAGAAATGGTATGGACCTAACAGAAACAGAAGATATTAAGGAGAGGTGGCAAGAATACACAGAACTATACAAACAAGATCTTCACGACCTAGATAATCACCATGGTGTGATCACTCACCTAGATCCAGACATCCTGGAATGCGAAGTCAAGTGGGCCTTAGGAAGCATCACCAGGAACAAAGCTAGTGGGAGGTGATGGAATTCCAGCTGAGCTATTTCAAATTCTAAAAGATGATGCTGTGAAAGTGCTACACTCAATATGCCAGCAAACTTGGAAAAACCAGCAGTGGCCACAGGATTAGAAAAAGTCAGTTTTCATTCCAATCCCAAAGAAAGCCAATGCAAAAGAATGTTCAAACTTCCACACAATTGCACTCATCTCACACGTTAGCAAAGTAATGCTCAAAATTCTCCAAGCCAGGCTTCAACAGTATGTGAACTAAGAACTTCCAGATGTTCAAGCTGAATTTAGAAAAGGCAGAAGAACCAGAGTTAAAATTGCCAGCATCTGTTGGATCATCAAAAAAGCAAGAAAATTCCAGATAAACTACTTCTGCTTCATTGACCACGCTAAAGCCTTTGACTGTGTGGATCACAACAAACTGTGGAAAATTCTTAAAGAGATGGGAATACCAGACCACCTTACTTGCCTCCTAAGAAATCTGTATGCAGGTCAAGAAGCAACAGTTAGAACTGGACATGGATCAATGAACTGGTTCTAAATTGGGAAAGGAGTAAGTCAAGGTTGTGTATTGTTGCTTTGCTTATTTAACTTACATGCATAGTACATCATGAGAAATGCTGAACTGGATGAAGCACAAGCTGGAATCAAGATTGCTAGAAATATCAATAACCTCAGATATGCATATGATACCACCCTTATGGCAGAAAGTGAAGAGGAAATAGACTCGATGAAAGTAAAAGAGGAGAGTGAAAAAACTGACCAGAAACTCAACATTCAAAAAACTAAGATCATGGCATCGGTCCCATCACGTCAGGGCATGTAGATGTGGAAACAACGGAAACAGTGCCAGACTTTATTTTCTTGGGCTCCCAAATCACTGCAGATGGTGACTGCAGCCATGAAATTAAAAGACGCTTGCTCCTTGGAAGAAAAGCTATGACCAATTAGACAGCATAGTAAAAAGCAGAGACATTCCTTTGCCAACAAAGGTCTGTCTAGTCAAAGCTATGGTTTTTCCAGTAGTCATGTATAGATGTGAGAGTTGGACCGTAAAGAAAGCTAAGTGCCAAAGAATTGATGCTTTTGAACTGTGATGTTGGAGAAGACTCTTGAGAGTCCCTTGGACTGCAAGGAGATTCAACCAGTCAGTCCTAAAGGAAGCCAGTCCTGAATATTCATTGGAAGGACTGATGCTGAAGCTGAAGCTCCAGTACTTTGGCTACCTGATGCAAAGAACTGACTCATTGAAAAAGCCCCTAATGCTGGGAAAGATTGAAGGCAGGAGGAGAAGGGGTCGACAGGATGAGATGGATAAATGGCATCACCAGCTCAATGGACATGAGTTTGAGCAAGCTCTTGGAGTTGTTGATGGACAGGGAAGCCTGGTGTGCTGCAGTCCATGGGGTAGCAAAGAGTTGGAAATGACTGAGTGACTGAAATGGAATGATTATCCAACTTATAGATGGGGAAACTGAGAGCTAGGGAGATGTGATAACTTTCCATACTTCCATTTGTAAGCAAAGGACCCAAGAGTGCACGCACCGTAGGCAGCCCAAGTCCAGGGTCTGCTCCCTTAACCACTGTTTCATCTGGATTTGGAGTGTTAGCTTCAGTTGCCATGCCCACTCTTTTTGTTTTAGTTATTACATGCTTTATTAATAATATAGAGAAAGCCCTTTCTTTCGCTCTTATTTTGCAAAATCAAGGAATGTAACCATCATACAGTACCTAGCTAGTGTTTATCAAAGCATGTGACTTCTGTGATTTTTTTTTTTTAAATATAGGTTTAGCATTTGGTTTTTCAAAGGAACCTTGGTATATCATTTACCAGAATACAGGAACCTACTCACCAGTCTCTGGAGATTATTTAGTTTGCTTATATAAAAAGCATTTCATCTAGTGATATTTGCAGCATTTCTGAAACAAGGCTTAAATAATTTTCACATGAATGTTCTAAATTAGAGACATAATTGATAGCTTTGCTTCCAGTTATTTTGTTCTGTACATTGGGACATTTGATTCAAAATAACATGAGCTTCTTGGGAAAAAGGAAGATGAGTAATTTATAAGTAACTCTCTATGATGTCCCAACTATAAAAAGTTATTCGTGTTTCTTCAGAATTGTGAATCAGATGCCTGTATTTATTTTCTTTAAGTAGGAATTTTGGGAACTCATCATTTCCTTTAAGTTTCACTGATTTATTTTTTAACATTTATTAAGAAAGTATTTGCCTTACAATAGTAAGAAAGCAGATATGTCCTAAAAGGGAATATCTAGAAGGATCAGTCAATCTAAGAAGAATATTAATATTAATATAAAGGTTTTATTGCCTAAGGAGACAGACCTCAACTGAAGTCAAGAAAAAAATAATTTGAAAAATGATAAAAAAAAATTCAGTTCAGATGAGTTTAGTCACTCAGTCGTGTCCAACTCTTTGCGACCCCATGAATCACAGCACGCCAGGCCTCCCTGTCCATCACCAACTCCCGGAGTTCACTCAGACTCATCCATCGAGTTGGTGATGCCATCCAGCCATCTCATCCTCTGTTGTCCTCTTCTCCTCCTGCCCCCAATTGCTCCCAGCATCAGGGTCTTTTCCAATAAGTCAACTCTTCGCATGAGGTGGCCAAAGTACTGGAGTTTCAGCTTTAGCATCATTCCTTCCAAAGAAATTACAGGGCTGATCTCCTTCAGAATGGACTGGCTGGATCTCCTTGCCATCCAAGGGACTCTCAAGAGTCTTCTCCAACACCAAAGTTCAAAAGCATCATTTGTTCTGCGCTCAGCCTTCTTCACAGTCCAACTCTCACATCCATACATGACCACTGAAAAAATCATAGCCTTGACTAGATGGACCTTTGTTGGCAAAGGAATGTCTCTGCTTTTGAATATGCTATCTAGGTTGGTCATAACTTTCCTTCCAAGGAGTAAGTGTCTTTTAATTTCATGGGTGCAATCACCATCTGCAGTGATTTTCAAGCCCCCCCAAAAAAGTTTGACACTGTTTCCACTGTTTCCCCATCTATTTCCCATGAAGTGATGGCACCAAATGCCATGATCTTCGTTTTCTGAATGTTGAGCTTTAAGCCAACTTTTTCACTCTCCACTTTCACTTTCATCAAGAGGCTTTTTAGTTCCTCTTCACTTTCTGCCATAAAGGTGGTGTCATCTGCATATCTGAGGTTATTGATATTTCTCCCAGCAATCTTGATTCCAGCTTGTGCTTCTTCCAGCCCAGTGTTTCTCATGATATACTTTGCATAGAAGTTAAATAAACAGAAGTTAAATATACAGCCTTGACGTACTCCTTTTCCTATTTGGAACCAGTCTGTTGTTCCATGTCCAGTTCTAGCTGTTGCTTCCTGACCTGCATATAGGTTTCTCAAGAGGCAGATCAGGTGGTCTGGTATTCCCATCTCTTTCAGAATTTTCCACAGTTTATTGTGATCCACACAGTCAAAGGTTTTGGCATAGTCAGTAATGCAGAAATAGATGTTTTTCTGGAGCTCTCTTGCTTTTTTGATGATCCAGCAGATGTTGGCAATTTGAACTTTGGTTCCTCTGCCTTTTCTAAAACCAGCTTGAACATCTGGAAGTTCACGGTTCACATATTGCTGTGTCTCCAAGACATTATTCTTGGAGACCATAAAAGTTAAGAAATATTTATGTAGAATCTGTTCTTCAAGAAAAGATTTTTCCAGGGCAGGAACAGAGACGCAGATGTAGAGAAAGACTTGTGGACACGGGGTGGGGGAAGGAGAGAGTGGGATGAATTGAGAGAGTGGCATTGACATATATACGCTACCATGTATAAAAGAGCTAGCTAGTGGGAAGCTGCTGCATAGCACACGGAGCTCAGCTCAGTGCTCTGTGATGACCTGAATGGGGGGGTGGAGATGGAAGTTCAGTTCAGTTCAGTTCAGATGGGAGGGAAGCTCAAAAAGGGAGGGGATATATGTATACATATAGCTGATTCATGTTGTGCAGCAGAAACTAACAACAGTAAAAAAAACAATTTTTGTTTTTGTTGTCTGGTCGCTAAGTCATGTCCAACTCTTTTGTGACCCCATGAATGGTAGGCTCCTCTGTCCATGGGATTTCCTAAGCAAGAATACTGCAGTGGGTTGCCGTTTCTTTCTTTAGGGGATCTTTCCGACCCTGAGATAGAACCCATGTCTCCTGCATTGGCAGGCGGATTCTTTACTATGAGCTGCCAGGGAAGCACTATGTGGATGATAGTAAACTATAAATCTAGGGGCCAGGCTTTCCTGCTTGAGATTCACTGTGGTAGATATCGATAAAAGTATGGAAAGGGAAACAAGGCTGGATAGCAACTCTTTTTATCTGAAACTGTATCTCCTTAAGAGTGAGTACCCTGGAGGTAACCAGGTAACCAAACAGGAAAATATGTGGCCTTCCAGGGACAGGCCCTCCCTGATATCCCTAAATTACTTAGATAATAGTATGTGATGCACACTTTCTGAATTGTTTTCCAGATGTTAAACTGCCTGCCTTACCCCACCAAATGGAAGATGTTAACTACTTGATGACCATGAACACATAGCTCTAGGCCTTTTGGAGCCTAAGGACTGGTAGTGCTAACCCCTATGACAACACCCTGGTACCTCAGTTCAGTTCAGTTACTGAGTCATGTCCGACTCCTTGTGACCCCATCGACTGCAGCACACCAGGCTTCCCTGACCATCACCAACTCTTGGAGTTTACTCAAACTCATGTCCATTGAGTCGGTGATGCCATCTAACCATCTCATCCTCTGTCGTCCCCTTCTCCTGCCTTCAATCTTTCCCAGCACTAGGGGCTTTTCTAATGAGTCAGTTCTTGGCATGAGGTAGCCAAAGTATTGGAGCTTCAGCTTCAGCATCAGTCCTTCCAATGAATATTCAGGACTGGCTTCCTTTAGGACTGACTGGTTGAATCTCTTTGAAGTCCAAGAGATTCTCAAGTCTTCTCCAACATCACAGTTCGAAAGCATAAATTCTTCGGCACTCAGCTTTCTTTATGGTCCAACTCTCATATCCATACATGACTACTGGAAAAACCATAGCCTTGACTAGACTGACCTTTGTTGGCAAAGGAATGTCTCTGGTTTTTAATATGCTGTCTAGATTGGTCATAGCTTTTCTTCCAAGGAGCAAGCATCTTTTAATTTCATGGCTGCAGTCACCATCTGCGGTGATTTGGGAACCCCCAAATATAAGGTCTGTCACTGTTTCCACTGTTTCCCCATCTGTTTGCCATGAAGTGATGGGACCAGATACCACAATCCTAGTTTTTCTTAAGTTGAGTTTTAAGTCAACTTTTTCACACTCATCTTTCACTTTCATCAAGAGACTCTTTAGTTCCTCTTCACTTTCTGCCATAAGGGTGGTGTCATCTGCATATCTGAGGTTATTGATATTTCTCCCAGAAGTCTTGATTCCAGCTTGTGCTTCATCCAGCCCAGCATTTCTCATGATGTACTCTGCATTTAATTTAAATAAGCAGGGTAACAATATACAGCCTTGATGTGCTCCTTTACCAATTTGGAACTAGTCTGTTGTTCCAACAGTACCAGACTGTTGTGTCTTGACCTGCATACAGATTTCTCAGCAGGCAGGTAAGGTGGTCTGGTATTCCCATTTCTTTAAGAATTTTCCATAGTTTGTTGTGATCCACGCAGTCAAAGTTTTGGCATAGTCTGTAAAGCAGAAGTAGATGTTTTTCTGGAACTCTCTTGCTTTTTTGATGATCCAGCAGATATTGGCAATTTGATCTCTGATTCTTCTGGCTTTTCTAAATTCAGCTTGAACATCTGGAAGCTCATGGTTGATGTATTGCTGAAGCCTGGCTTGGAGAATTTTGAGCATTACTTGGCTAGCCTGTGAGATGAGAGCAAATGAGTGGTAGTTTGAACATTCTTTGGCATTGCCTTTCTTTGGGATTGGAATGAATCTACCTGACTGTCACAGAATTGTGCACAAGCTGATTGCATACCCTTTGACCCTCCCCCTCTCTCACCTGTCTTTTAAAAAATGCTTTCCTGAAACCCTTCAGGGAGCGAGGGCTTTTTAGAGCATGAGCCACCTGTCTCATTGTGTGGCCTGGCAGTAAACCATTCTCTGCTCCAAACTCAGATGTTTCAGTTTGTTTGGCCTAACTGTGTGTCAGGCACATGAACTTGTTAACAACCATGTGAAGTGCTTTACCTTAACCAACATTAACTTGGTTCAGATGGTAAAGAGTCTGCCTGCAATTCAGGAGACCCAAGTTCTATCCCTGGGTGGAGAATATCCCTTGGAGAAGGGAATGGCCACCCACTCCAGTATTCTTGCCTGGAGAATTCTATGGACAAGAGGACCCTGGTGGGCTATAGTCCATGAGATCCAAAGAGTTGGACACAACTGAGCAAACCAACACTTTCACTTTCTTTCAGCTAGTCTGTGAGGTAAGTTTATCTTCATTTTTTAAGTCTTACTGAAGGTTGAGTTGAGTTGATTTGAGTGTTAGTCACTCAGTTATGTTCGACTCTTTGTAATCCCATGGACTGTAACCCATCAGGCTTCTCTGTCTATGGGATTCTCCAGACAAGAATACTAGAGTAGATTGCCATTGTCTTTTTCAAAGTATCTTCCCAACCCAGGGATTGAACTCAGGTGTCTTGCATTGTGGGCAGATTCTTTACCATCTAAGCCACTAGGGAAACCCCATACTAAAAGTAAAAAAAGAAAACACAACTACTGGTGGAAATGTGATTGGAACCTGCTGTAGACCAAATGTTTGTGTCCCCTCAAAATTCATGTGTTGAAACCTATTCCTCTAAACCCCAATGTGATGCTATTTTGAGGTGGGGCCTTTGGGAGGTAATTAGGTCATAAGGATGGAGTCCTCTTGAATGGGATTAGTGCCTTTCTAAAAAAGACTCTGCAGGCACCTTGATCTTGGACTTACCAGCCTCCAAAACTGTAAGAAATAAATTTCTGTTATGTAGAAGCCATCCAATCTGTGATATTTTGTTAAAGCAATTTGAACAACCTAAGACAGAACACTCTGTGACACTACTAGAATTCATTTAGTCACTTTTCCACCTGTTTTTGGAGGCTGAAGAGCATGTATTGTGCTGTAGGGAGACCATCCTGGGCTCTGGTCCCCTTCAACTAGAGTGACTCCAGCGTTATCTCTCTCATACTTAAGATTTAGGTTTAAGATTTGTTTCAAAAATAATTGCCCTGCTATAAATGAGCTTTGAAAATTACTATTCAGATTATTCAGAAATTTGTATTTATTCTATATTCTTATAGAGCATTAACTTTAACATGTAGCTCTCTGTCCCTTTTGCATCATGTGAATGCTTTGTCCTTTTTCTTAAACACTTCCAGAGCTCAAGGATTTAAAAAATTATAAAAGCTGTTTTTCTTACAAGGAAATTTATAAGAGATTTTGAATGCCTTTAAGGTCCTGGGGGCTCAGATGGTTATGAATCTGCATGCAGTGAAGGAGACCCAGGTTTGATACCTTGGTCTGAAAGATCCCCTGGAGAAGGGAATGACAACTCACTCCATTATTGCTGCCTGGAGAGTTCCATGGACAGACGAACCTGGCGGGCTACAGTCCATGGGGTCACAAAGAGTCGGACATGACTGAGCAACTAACACAAGGCCCTAAAGGGCTTCCTAGGTGGCAGTAGTGATAAAGAATCTGCAGGAGACACTAGAGATGCTGGTTCGATCTCCTGGTCAGGAAGATCCCCTGGAGTAGGAAACGGGACCCTGCTCCAGTACTCTTGAGTGGAGAATCCCACAGGCAAAGGAGCCTGATGGGCTACCGTCCAGGAGCCACAAAGAGTTGGACATGACTGAGCACAGGGTCTAGAAAATCATGTTTAATTTGCTCAAGTAACAAACACAAACACATTCAGTTATATTAAGCAAAAAGATATTAAACTTTTTCAAGACTGATAAAATTAGATATGAGGCCACAGTTATAATTTCTCATTCTTTAAATCACTTACAAGAATATCAATTTAGTCTTTTAGTCCATATAGATTTAATTAAATATTTGACTGCATCTTTGAATTACTCTTCAACTTGAGGGAAAGAAGAAATAAAATCCCATAAGTGCAATATGTCATTAATAAATAAAAATAGTTCAAAATTTCATGAGGAAATGTTTTATACTTGACTGAAGCATGCCAATCTTATCACTGTCACTTTTAAGAAAACATTAAATTTTAGCTTTAATACTCATAATCCAAGTTTGAAAAATATCAAATTTCTACTAATCTCTCTTTTTGTGAAGCTGCTTAATTATTGAAATTTTGTCCTGGAAGGCGGATTCTACAGAATGAAATTAGTCCATGAACTTCCATTCAACATCACCTCTTTAACATGTAGGAAAACCTCCTCATTCTACTGTTGACTGGTTTTCAGCTAGACAAGTGAAGACTGATGTTTTTTATTTCTTAGGCAAGTGGTTTTTTTCATACAGCTGTTGACATAAAAGGAAAGCAAAGAAACTTAATAAATCATCTTTTGTATACTGGAAATTCAAGCATAACATACTCATTTTATCTGTGGTTTTTCAGTCTTTGCTCAGCTATGATGTGCAAATGTCAAATAAATAGTCAACTTTTGATGTGTTTTCACAGAGTCAGTAAAGGAGACTGTAACAAGGCAAACTTTGTCTTTACACATCTCTGTGGTTGGGTTTCAAATATCAATAACTAACATTCATGTATGCATTTCAGCTTATAAAACACTCTTACATTATTCCAACAATCCTGGAAGTAAGTACTATTGTCGCCCCCAGTTTAAAAATTTGAAAAGAAACCTAGAGAGGATAAGTTGCCCCAAATCACATAGAATTAGAATTTCTTTAGGCTTCTTCTGAATGTCCTTTAGAATTTTAGCATATAGGTGGCAGTATGGCTTGCAAAATCATCAACCAAATAATTTTAACTGTGTTTGATATGAGTTCAGAGATTTCCACAATATGAATTCTATGATTATCAACAAAATATTTTTTACCAATAATAAAATACTAGAAAATAGAATTTCTGTCATTATCACCAGACAAGAAAGAGATGTGTAAGGAAGTTGTGGAGTTTAGAATAAGTGGTATTATTACAAGGGCCATAGAAACCTACTGTGTTGTAGTGAATGATTTGGTATTGAGTTGTGGACATCATGGTAGACTGTGGCTCCTGCATGCTAGGTTGAGGGCAATACAGGTCACTAGTCACTTCTGGGCATGTTCAGTTAATTTTGGACTATTTGAAGGAATAACCTGGTGGCTACTTGATAGGGTTAAATTTGAATGGAGAACAATTATAGAAATGGCAAGCAAGAAAAAAAAAAACATAAAAGGAAATGACAAGGGCACAAATTAGGAGTCTTTGTAATCTTTGAATAGGGTGATGAATATATGACCCTAGAGTAGCAATGGATGACAAAGAGGAATAGCAAGCTCTTTAACTTGCCTTTTCCTCTATGTGATTTAGTTTTTAGTTTACTAAGATATAATTTATCTATCATAAAATCCACCTATTTCAAGTATATAATTCAATCATTTTTGGCAAATATGATGAGCTATACAACCACCATCATAATCCAGTTTTAAGACATTATCATCACCCTGATAAGATTCTTCATGCCGTATTTACAGTTAATTCTATTCCTATTCCTAGTCTCAGGCAACCACCAATCTATTTTCTGCCTTTATAGATTTGCCTGTTCTGAACTTTTAATACAAATGCAATTATATAGCATGTAGTCTTTTATGTTTGGCCTCTTACACATAATGTTTTTGAGGTTCATCCATGTTGTAATATGATGAGTAATCCACTCTTTTATTGATAATTAGTGATATTTCATTGCCAGATATACCACATTTTATTAATTCATGAATTTATAGACATTTTAGTTGTTTCCAATATTGAACTAATATGAACAATGCTGCTATGAAGACTCACGTGCAAATCTTTCTGTAAATACATATTTTCATTTCTCATAGGAGATTCCTAAGAGTGGAATTGATGGGTAATGTGGTACATTTATATTTAACTTTAAAAATTCCTAATTTTCAATTTTTTAGAGCATAAAATTAAAGCTGTGAAATGTATAATTACTATATGGCCCAACAATTCCACTTCTAGGTATATACCCCAAACAATTAAAAATGGATGCTCAGAGAAAAACTTATTATGACTGTTTGTGGTAACACTATTCACAATAGCCAAAAGGTAAAAATAACCCAATGTCCATCGACTAATGAATGGACAAACAAAATGTAGTTATACAGTAGAATTTTGTACTGAATATTATTCAGCCATAAACAGTAAATTTCTTTTTTTTTAATATTTCTTTTTTTTAATTTTATTTTATTTTTTAACTTTACAATATTGTATTGGTTTTGCCATATATCAAAATGAATCCGCCACAGGTATACATGTGTTCCCCATCCTGAACCCTCCTCTCTCCTCCCTCCCCATACCATCCCTCTGGGTCGTCCCAGTGCACCAGCCCCAAGCACACTGAAAATACTATGCTAAGTGGAAGAAGCCAGACACAAAAGGTCATGTAGGCAAATCATAGAGACAGAAGGTAGATTAGGGATTGCCAAGGGCTGAAGGGAGGGGAGAAAAGGAAGTCATTGTCTAGTAGTTTGGGGTTTTCTTTTGGAGAGATGAAAATTTTCTGTAATTACATAGTGTTGATGGTTGTGCAACATTGTGAATGTACGTAATTTCCTTGACTTATACACTTTAAAATGGTCAAGATCATAAATGTTATGTTTATTTTACCACAGTAAAAAATTGAAGCTTTGTATGATCCACAAACTGAAAATTCTGAAGTCTTTATGAATACAGTAGAGTGATTTGCTTTGGTCCACTGCACCCGGAGAGTCAGCATGTCCAGGGAAATCATCTTTTAGAATCAATTACTCATCCTCATTATCATCATGGCCCACTAATTCAGTGTCACTCCATTCTGACAGTGGTCTAAGGGCTCTATGCTCTTCCTTTGTGGCTCAGATGGTCAAGAATATGCCTGCAGAGCTGGAGATCTCAGAGATGTTCCCTGAGTTGGAAAGATCCCCTGGAGAAGGAAATGGCAACCCACTCCAATGTTCTTGCCTAGACAGTCTCATGGACAGAGGAGCCTGATGGGCTACAGTCCATGAGGTCGCAAAGAGTCAGACACGACTCAGCTACTAACACAGGGGCTTTACAGACACTGTCTCTATTTTCATAGTATCTCAGCTAAGCAGGACTAATTATCCCCCATTTTCAAGATTAAGAAATAGAAACTCTAAATGTTCATTTATCCATAGTTGCATAGTTAGTACATGTTAGAACTGAATTCAAGAGACATTCTCTTTTATTCTAAAGCCTACGGATTCTATACTATATTTTGTTCTTCTGAAATTGTTTGAGCATGTACTAGCTGGAAAGCACCATGCATAAAAGATTAGGAAAACAAAGCATTATCATTGGAGAAGACAGAAGAATTTGGAAAGGAACTCTCATATTGGAAACCTCAGTGTTTTAGGAAATTCATGTTGTGTTTAATGTTAGTGGACCCTAGGGTAAACTGGAACAATGACCGTAATTTATCCCATATTGTAACCTGACAGGTCCTAGCTCAATATATGCATGCTGTTAGCTGATTTCAAGTATTCTGGCTTAGTTCCAGGAAGAACACAGAGCTTGTAATTTCAATTACATGGCGTTTCAAGTAGAACCATGTCCTAATATTGGATGGAGGGATTAGAGTTGACTGCCAGGACAGCAACAAGGTTCAGAAAAGGATTATTATTTTTAGATCACTTTAAGAACCAAGTGGACCAGCTTACTGCTGTGCTTGAAAACATCACAAAGGCTAAAGGACTTAGTACTTGGTGAGCCTTAATAGAAAAAGGTAGGTTTTGTGAAGTGATTGTTTACAGAGTCTCAACAGAAAAGTTAAAACTCTCGCACTTCACATTTGTTGAAGGGTTAGGAGATTGAATTACAAGTAGTCTCCTAAATGGTAGGTTAGGATTTGTTTGATATAAAGATTTAACAATAGTTGTTAACAAAAAAAAATGTGAAATTGAGAAATATTTGGCTACACTAAAGGAAACAAACAACATCTCCAAGCTTGAGTAGATAGCTACAGGGGTTAGAAGGAATGTATGAGTTATTTTATTATGACATTGCTTCCTGAAATTATTAGCAAAATTTACAATGGTTGAACATTTTTAAATATAAAATATTTATTCTGTTATTTTAAAAAGGTAATCATATTACAATTTGTGAAACTTTCTTGTATAAATTCAGATATATCCCACAATATCAAATCACCAGGTTCATTATGTTCAAGTTTAACTGCAGTTACAGCATCACAGGCTCAAATTATATAGAGAAGCTGAGCAGCGATTCCATTCTCAAAATCTACTTGCAGATCTACCAGGTTTTCCTCACCTTCTCCAGTTTAAAGAAAACTAAGATCCCGAGATGAAGAACAAACTGTTCCTTGTTAGGGAGCTCTTCCTTAGAGTGATCAAAATTCAGTGCCTTTTGCTTCCCACAGATTGTGTTGATGTCTCATTAAATTCAGTTCCCTCCCTTTAGAATTCTATGAATGAACAGCTCCTTGAAACCTTTTTAACAGTTTCCCTGGAAAGACATCTATCGTCTAGGCTGTTGTCTTCTTTTGACCAGACTGTCAGATGTAACATTTCGCACACTGTGCTGAAGTTGGCACAGTGGCTCCTAGGAGCTGGTGATGCCATCTTTCCCAACTCTGTATGGTGACATCACATTGCGTGCATGTGTGACCCCATGGACTGAACCCCGCCAGGCTCTTCTGTCTATGGGATTTTCCAAGCAAGAATACTAGAGTGGGTTGCTATTTCCTTCTCTAGGGGATCTTCCCGACCCAGGGGTCGAACCTGCATCTCCTGCATTGATAGGTGAATTCTTTATCACTGCACCACCTGGGAAGCCCAACATCACATTGATAGCTTGAAATCAGCCCACTGGGAATATTTAAGTTACAGAAATCAGCAAATGCTGCATAATATTAGAGCCTTAATTTTTCCCCTGGAGAACTGGTTGTTGAGCTTTTACCAGCACATCACTGATATTAAGATTCCAGTTAGAAATACAGAGAATGATGCTGTAGAGACTGATAGGTCACTTCTTGGGGGTATCAATGGCAAGCCTATTGTGGGTGCACAGCTGGCATTCCTGAGCCTGCATCCCAGAAACTTATATCTTCATAAAGAATCCACAGAGGTGTATATAATGTGTGATTGATCAGTGTTCAGTCCTGTCTGATTCTTTGCTACTCCATAGATTGTAGCTCGCCAGGCTCCTCTGTTCATGGGATTTTCCAGGCAAGAATATTGGAGTTGGTTGTCATTTCTTCCTCCAGGGGATCTTCCTGACTCAGAGATCGAACCTGCTTCTCCTGTGTTTCCTGCATTGGCAGGCAGATTCTTTACCACTGTGCCACCTGGAAAGCCCAATGTGTGATTAGGATTTTCCAAATTTAGTGGAGGAATTTTCTCCCATTCTTACACAAAATTTCAGCGAGCTGCCATAGCCTATGGATGTGAGACTGACTGGTTAAAGGGGAAATGTTTCTTAATTTTAACATGCTGTGGTATGATTAGGCCAGCGTTTCTTTTTAGCTAGCTCCTGAATTGTGAGTGTTTTTAATATCAGGAAACTCTCCATAAATTTTTAGGTAGTTTTTTTTTTTTTTTCTAAGAATAGTATGGATCTAATTCCTTGCCAGTCCACCAAGAATGTTGATTTGTTGTTTTATAGTTAGAAAATGATAGATGGTTTCTTATAAAGTTCTGTACTGCTGTACCTTATTTTGTTCTTCAAGGAATACCTAAAAGGAAATGACAGCATGTTTTAGGTCATAACACTAGAATATGGAAAACATGTTCTTTTAGATCAAATGATCACTATTTTACAGAAAATGCACACCCTTGGATCATATAGACGTACCTGTGAACACTGAATATATAATTTAGTGTACTGTTAGAGCACATACCCTGTTTTGTTAATCAACTGATTTGTTTATTAAGTTATTAACATGTTCTCTTTCACCACACTCATTGCATAAAGCTTCATAGAAGAAAGGTGTGAAGTGAAATGGTTTCAGCTCTAAGGACATTCTGGTCTCTTAGGAAGATTATCTGTACACCAAGTTGAAAACTGTTAAGTAAATTTTATGATGCAGACTGTATACATAATGTCAGTTTAAAAATACGAGCGTCTTCCATAGGTTGAACAGTTACATAAGATTTCAGGAGAGAATCGAACTTGATCTTTGTGCTACAGAAGTCATGTTTGATGATTTGTTTTACCAGTTGACGTAGTATATCTTTCTATCTCTGCAAAATAAAAGCACAAAGAAGTTAGGAAGCTAGGAACCTCAGGTCCATTTGATACGACCTTCCTTTAAAATTTGATGAGTAAATTTGATCTGTCATGCGTGGCCCATCCGTGACATTTCTTGGTGTTCTATTCCTGGCAAGGAACAGAGTCGCTGCCAGTGGTGCCAGGCTTTCCTGTGACTGCTGGAGGGGTCTAGCCGTGCTGTAGTCAGGAGCAGGGAGCTCTGAGATTGAGCCTCCCACATTCTTAGCAAGTTCTCATGTCTGTGGTCGATGTCTAGTATTTGGTTACCAAGTTCTTTCAAGTAATTCTGTGCAAATGGTAACTTAAAAATATTACTTCCAAAAAAATACCAGGAGTAATTTGGTTAAAATTATTAAAAAATATAGAACTACATGGAGCTTATTATGCTATGGGAAAAAACAAACTGATAAATCATTAAGTCATGTCTGACTCTGTGACCCTACGAACTGCAGCACGCCAGGCTGCCCCATCCTTCACTATTTCCCAGGGTTTTGCTCAAACTCATGTCCAGAGTTGTTAATACCATCCAACCATCTCCTCCTCTGTTGTCCCTTTCTTCTCCTGCCCTCAATCTTTCCCAGCATCAGGGTCTTTTCAAATGAGTCAGTTCTTCGCATCAAGTGGCCCAAGTATTAGAGTTTCAGCTTCAGCTTCAGTCCTTCCAGTAAGTATTTGGGGGCAAATTTCTTTAGGATTGACTGGTTTGATTTTCTTGCTGTCCAACGGACTCTCAAGAGTCTTCTCCAACACCACAGTTCGAAAGCATCAGTTCTTCAGCTCTCTAAGCTTTATTTATGGTCCAACTCTCACATCCATACATGACTACTGGAAAAATCATACTGTAAATTAATAACACATACTGTTGACCTTAGAAATGGAAAAGTATATCCTGAAAGTGTTGCTTTTACATTTTTTTCTCTAAAGCTATGTTAAATTGCTACCTTAGTTCAAAGTGGGGAAAAGAAGCCAAAACCTGCTACTGGGAGGGAGTGAAGTTGACATGTCTGTTCTTTCATGATTACTTTGTATTAAGGCATAAAATTCCTTTTCAATGTAAACAGGGCTTTTAAGAATCTGGAAAGGAATGTTAAACAGCAGGTGAAGATCGGAACCTTGAGGCCAAAGAAGATGTTAAGTAAACTTAACCCACCCACCCAAATTACCTTGAATAAATCTAGAACTTGGGAGAGAATACCTAAGTCTTTCCTGGCCACAGTGAATTAATGTCTAGTTAACTGAAACTGTACTAGTTGTATGGAGAACTTTGGGGATACAGAAATGCAAAGGCAACTCTGATAGGCTTGACCATTGAAATTCTTCTTTTGAAACTTTAAAAAACATAATTTCAACAGAAATTTATTGAGCATCAACTATGTACAATGCATACTTTTGATCTTAAAGTACACCTCTAAAACAGATAATGTCCTTCTGCCTTTTAATAAGTGCTTGCTATGTGTTAGGCATCATGCTGAGTTTTTCCGTATTCTAATTCTGAATCCTGAAGGTGAAATTACTGAAGCTCCAAGAGGTTAAGTAACTTACCCACAGTCGCAAAGAATATATACAATTCAAATCTGGGTATTTCTCCAAAACCTGAGTACTGAACCACTGCACAATTCCCTTGCACATTTCTAAGGCATCTCCCCACATTATCCAAAAGGGAGTTTTATTTTGTTTTTGTTTTTTTTTTTTCTGAATGCTTACTAAGTGTCAGGTACCATTCTCTAATCCTCATAAAAATCTAAGTGCGTGTATCTTAGAGAACAACCACATTATAAGTAAACAAAAGACCTTCTTTATATGATAACTTTACCTAAGGTCACAGAGATAATAAACACAACAGACTGTGTGCTGAGCACTTTCTAAATTAAGGAGATATGAATGTCATAGTCTACCAGTCACAGAAGTAGTATATATTGTGTAAAATGTCTGCTTTTACACAAAAGCCAAGGTAGATCAGATTTCTCAGGGAAACTGTACCACATGTGTAATTTGGCTCACCATGGGATCGGCACATTAAGATGCTTTTTAATGGTTACTGAAACTTTAATTAACAAATAGTACTTAATCTATTTTTGTGTGTTCAAAATCTCTTGGAAATATTTAAGCTTATAGAAAATTCCTGAACTATGAAAATGAAAATTGTGCAGGACAACTGGAATGTATTTTTTTTGTTTGTTTATTCTGATGAAACAATGTGTGCTATGTCATTTAAAATACTCGCATTATCTCAAATGTCTTCCTTTCAACTTCCAGTAAATATTTCTCAGCAGGCATATGTAAGGGATATTTCTAGAAAATAACAGGATAAATCAGAGTCACTGGCTTCAAAATAGAGCCTGAGTGCAACCCTGGAAGAACTGTCATGATTTCACTGTCAATGAAAAGTTGTATCTCAGATGAGTGAGGTCTACTGTTGAACCTTTCTGACATTGAAAATGTTAAATCTTCTGTAACTCCATATGGATTGTTGACAAAAGAATTGGCAGTGTCAGTAATAACAGTAAAAGAATAATAAGCCAGTGGCATAATGAGCATTACTTTTACATATTAAAGAATATCATGGAAAAAAAAAATGGCAGCCCACTCCAGTATTTTTGCCTGGAAAATCCCATGGACAGAGGAGCCTGACGGGCTCTAGTCCTGGGGTCACCAAGAATTGGACACGACTTAGTGACTAAATCACAATAACAGCAATAAGTGCTCTATTCTTCACAGATAGTATTTTGTGAAATCATCATCATATGCAATAGGCATTGTTATGCCAGTGTCAACAGAAAAAAATACACAACCTCAAAGTTGAGAATTAGGTTTCATTTTGTGGTCTTTTTGAGGACTATAGCCTGAGATGGCAGCCTCTCAGAGAGCTCTGAGGGACTAAGAGGCAGGATATGTAGGAGTTTTTGCCGAAAATACAAAACAAGAAAACCCATGCAGTCAAACATCAAAAGATTGCTGCTAATCAGAAAAAGTCAGCATCTCAAGTTAATGAGGTTAGTGCTTTTCTATGTACCGGAAGATGCAAGAGTCTGGGCTTATTGAAAGCATTCCTTTGATATGCATCTTAACTATCTAAGGCCAGTTTCCTGTGTTCTCCATCCTGAATTCCTCGCAGGGCACACCATCAGGGACAGCTGCCCTGACTGATGGCTTCATGAAATCCTTCACTGACTGAAATGGCAGGTGACATTCTTTGTCCACACTAGTTTCTCAGCCGTAGAAACTGCTATCAGGAGACTCAGCTATCTTTTAAGAATATGAAGCTACAGAGCAGTAGGGTGGCTTTGACACAGGTCCAGATGGCTCCATAGCTTACCCTCTTCATTCTAGTAGATGGCTGCCTTTCTCTGCATGTCCAACCTCCCACCATTGCCTAAGCCACCTGGGGACCCAGGTGGCAGTCATATCCTTGGTATTGTAAGAAGTCAGTCCACACACAAGTGCATCTGTGGCTTAAAACTAAGAGTGACCATTCCCAGTGTAAACAGTACAGAGCTACCAGCAGCCCTGTATTTTCCATCAGACCATCTGAAGTCTCAGCATCAAGTACAGTACGCTGACCAGAGTGTGTGTATGACTGAAGGAAGGCAAGCTGGGAAACTTTATTTTTTCCCACATTTGTTGCCTGAAAGAGATATAAATACTCAGATGCTGTAGACCACTTATTCAGAATTAATTCATTTAGGACCAACTTTTCTATTTTGAAAAGTGCAATTCTACTAAATTTCTGACTGCTATTCATGATAAATGCAGAAAATATACTCTTAGTTTTCTTTTTAAAAAATTAGAATTGACACTAATTCATTCAGGATCATTCATAAATCATGGATATATTCATATAAATATTTACAGCAATATTCCCCAAATATTTGATAAGCACTTCTTCTAGGCATTCTGCCAAGTGTGCAGTGCAGAGGTGAGGGATGCTGTGAGAGGACACTTTTGATTCTAAATTGAAGGATAAAGAGAAGTTATCTCTGTTTAATGGAAAAGATTTTTTTGCTTTATATTGGCAGTGCCATGTGGCATGTGGAATCTTTGTTCCTTGACCAGGAATTGAACCCCCGCCACATGCAGTGGAACCATGAATCTTAACCACTGGATTGCCAGGAAAGTCCCAAGAATTTCTTAAATGTTGGAAAATGTAAATAGCATCTTAGCTAAGTACCTTGTATTTGGAGGGTGTGTGTGTGTCTGTTGTTTTAAGTTCACTGAGATACCAAGGGAACATTTCATGCAAAGATGGGCTCGATAAAGGACAGAAATGATATGGACCTAACAGAAGCAGAAGATATTAAGAAGAGGTGGCAAGAATACACAGAAGAACTGTACAAAAAAGATCTTCACGACCCAGATAATCACGATGGTGTGATCACTCAACTAGAGCCAGACATCGAGGAATGTGAAGTCAAGTGGGCGTTAGAAAGCATCACTATGAGCAAAGCTAGTGGAGGTGATGGCATTCCAGTTGAGCTATTTCACATCCTGAAAGATGATGCTGTGAAAGTGCTGCACTCAATATGCCAGCAAATTTGGAAAACTCAGCAGTGGCCACAGGACTGAAAAAGGTCGGTTTTCATTCCAATCCCAAAGAAAAGCAATGCCCAGGAATGCTCAAACTACCGCACAATTGCACTCATCTCACATGCTAGTAAAGTAATGCTCAAAATTCTCCAAGGCAGGCTTCAGCAGTATGTGAACCGTGAACTTCCAGATGTTCAAGCTGTTTTTAGAAAAGGCAGAGGAACCAGAGATCAAATTGCCAACATCTACTGGATCATTGAAAAAGCAAGAGAGCTCCAGAAAAACATCTATTTCTGCTTTATTGAAATGCCAAAGCCTTTGACTGTGTGGATCACAATAAACTGTGGAAAATTCTGAAAGAGATGGGAATACCAGAGCACCTGACCTGCCTCTTGAGAAACCTATATGCAGGTCAGGAAGCAACAATTAGAATTGGACATGGAACAACAGACTGGTTCCAAACAGGAAAAGGAGTACATCAAGGGTATATTGTCACCCTGCTTATTTAACTGCTATGCAGAGTACATCATGAGAAACGCTGGGCTGGAAGAAGCACAAGCTGGAATCAAGATTGCCAGGAGAAATATCAATAACCTCACAAATGCAGATAACACCATCCTTATGGCAGAAAGTGAAGAGGAACTCAAAAGCCTCTTGATGAAGGTGAAAGAGGAGAGTGAAAAAGTTGGCTTAAAGCTCAACATTCAGAAAACTAAGATCATGGCATCTGGTCCCATCACTTCATGGGAAATAGATGGGGAAACAGTGGAAACAATGTCAGACTTTATTTTTTGAGGCTCCAAAATCACTGCAGATGGTGACTGCAGCCATGAAATTAAAAGACGCTTACTCCTTGGAAGAAAAGTTATGACCAACCTAGATAGCATATTGAAAAGCAGAGACATTACTTTGCCAACAAAGGTCCGTCTAGTCAAGGCTATGATTTTTCCAGTGGTCATGTATGGATGTGAGAGTTGGACTGTGAAGAAAGCTGAGCACCAAAGAATTGATGCTTTTGAACTGTGGTGTTGGAGAAGACTCTTGAGAGTCCCTTGGACTGCAAGGAGATCCAACCAGTCCATTCTAAAGGAGATCAGCCCTGGGTGTTCTTTGGCAGGAATGACGCTGAAGCTGAAACTCCAGTACTTTGGCCACCTCATGTGAAGAGCTGACTCATTGGAAAAGACTCTGATGCTGGGAGGGATTGGGGGCAGGAGGAGAAGGGGACGACAGAGGATGAGATGGCTGGATGGCATCGCTGACTTGATGGACGTCAGTTTGAGTGAACTCCGGGAGATGGTGATGGACAGGGAGGCCTGGCGTGCTGTGATTCATGGGGTCGCAAAGAGTCGGACATGACTGAGCGACTGAACTGAACTGAACTAAACTGATCTGTTAACTGGAAGGATATTAAGGAATGTTCATCTAAACAGCACTAGTTCAGGAGTGAATCTGCATACCACAACACTCCAAACATTCTGTCTATAAATAAATATCCTCATCAAAATCTTAAGCAACTCAAATGGTGTTGATGGATATGATTTTGAACAGAACTGCTTGTTTCTCTGTGAAAATATGGAGTCTTTACATATGGCTATTTCTTCCATATACTGATGAAAGAGAACTCTTATTTAGTTAAACACAGTTGACAGAGGCTTAATAGATGATTTACACACATAGGGTGATCAGATGCATACCAAGTATACGCTTCACAAATTGAAACAACTCCTCCACCATAATATAAAAAGTAGGCCTCTTATCAGTGCACTTCCATTTCATAGTCAAAATGTGATTTTTAAAGGGGAAGTGAACTTGATGCCATTTTTAGTTTTCTGTGCAACAAGTAGCAACATTTTTCATTATTTATTATCTATTTTTGAAGTTTTCTTATAACCAAGGTCTTTTATTCTTTTTTAAAAAATCTTTTAACTTTACAATATTGTATTGGTTTTGCCATATATCAACATGAATCCGCCCAGGTCTTTTAAAACACCTTTAAAAATGAAGATTAAGCCCTATGTCATCAATAGGAAAGTTCTGTAACTTCTGTATCCCTCCACAATGTCTACTGCTGAGCTGTGGAGGCAGTAGGGCGGGCTGCTCCTTACCAACTCACCTTCTCAAATTTGCTAGGTTAAAAATAAAAACTTTGCCCGCCTTGAATATCATGCTGAGTCTGTGCAGAGCTTTTCCAAAATTTAAATTTAGACCACACCAAATTTCATATCTGTTCTGAAAGTCAAGACAATGTACAGTGAGAACATGGACTCTGAAGTTCTCGAGACCCAAGGTCACAACTTGCGTTAGGGGTTTTAGCTCTGAGATATGTGTGCTTAGTCACTCAGTCATGTCCAACTCTTTGTGACCCGATGGACTGTAGCCCAAGGTGTTTCTGAACATGGGATTTCCCAGGCAAGAATACTGGAATGGGTTGCCATTTCTTCCTCTCAACCCAGGGATTAAACCCTTGTCTCCTGCATTGCAGATGGATTTTTTACAAATGAGCCACAAGAGAGGGCCCTCTGAGATATATACTGGGCAAGTAATACAGTCTCTCTGAACTTGATATTTTTACTCATAGAACCAACTGTATACACTTATGCAGGCAGGATGAACTGAGGTCACTTATATATCAAGTGCTAAAGTGGGTAGTTACTGAACTTGTTCCCAATTGTTCTGGGTTTTGGGGTTGAAGTAGTCAGTTCAGTCAGTCAGCAAATATCTGTTGTTCTGTCATCAATTCATCTCTGACTGCTTGTGACCCCATGGACTGCAGCATGCCAGGCCTCCCTGTCCCTCACCATCTCCTGGAGTTTGTCCAACTTCATGTCCACTGAATAGGTGATGCCGTCCAATCATCTCATCCTCTGTCACCCCCTTCTCTTCCTGCTCTCAATCTTTCCCAGCATCCGAGTCTTTTTCCAATGAGTTGGCTCTTCATGTAAGGTAGCCAAAGTATTGGAGCTTGAGCTTGAGCTTCAGCATCAGTCCTTCCAATGAATATTCAGTGTTGATTTCCTTTAGGACTGATTGGTTTGATCTCCTTGCTGTCCAGCAAATATTTACAGGGTGCCTGCTAGATGCCGAGCCCTCTGATAGCACTGGGGACACCTCTGTGATGAGGCTCAGCCCTCATCCTTCAGGGGCTTTTTGTCTCTTTGCAGGGATCACAAAATGATGAGCTTAGCATATTGTGATGGCAGTAAGGAAAGTCACGAAGACAAGCATTTCATGTAAACGACAAAACTGACTCCTTTTTCCGCCCCCCGTGTGGACTGGTTTGGTTTTCTCCTGTTGGCTTGGGGATTTCTGATAACCCTAACCTTTGTGTTAGAGTAGCGGATTCCCAGGCTAGCCCAGAGTCAGGACAGTACCAAGAATGACTCTCTTACGAAGTTGAATTTAAACCACAACCCTTAGTCAGCAGTTGATGTTCCGGGGCTGTCAGGTCGGAATATCCTCTCCTGAAACAAGTGATATATGAACGTATTTACGTTAGTTCTGTGAATTCAGGGAGTGTAGCAGCATTGTTAAGAACTATTTATCTTTAATTGAGCTTTTCAAGTCTTCTAACTTTATGCCAAATTCAGGCAGGGAGAATGATAAGGGATTGTGGCGGCTTGCTGTCTGCGTGGGAACGTGGAGGCCTTTCAGAACTGCGCTTCTTTTTACTCTAAGCAGAGATCATGCAGAACATGCAAACTGTTGTTCAGTCACTAAGTCATGTCCGACTCTGTGACCCCATGGAGTGCAGCATGGCAGGCCTCCCTGGCCCTCACCATCTCCCGGCATTTGCCCAAGTTCATGTCCATTAAATTGGTGATGCAAATTGTGCTTAGGCTATTTTCTTGTACTGTTCTTATAGTCTCATCTATTTAAGTACTAGATTATATGTGGTAGGTAGGCTTCATTAACAAATGGCCATGACTTTGCTCAAATGTGGAAAGTGGTTCTAAACTCAGTAAATCCTATAGAACTTCTACTTACTTTTCCTGTGACTATTCTCAGTAAGACTGGCAGAGCAGTCATTGTTGTCATTCTGTATGGTAATGATAAAATAAAACCCAATTATTTTAGCTTTAACTATTTTCATTTCCAAGAAGAATGCCAGAGCTTTAGAATAAAGCATGATTTTAAAAATTCTATATAGACATATACATATACAATATAATATACATATAAAATTTACAAACCCAGGTCTCCCGCATTGCAGGCAGATTCTTTACCTGCTAAGCCACAAGGGAAGCCCATACATATACAATATTTAGTGTAAATAATCTATTGGGCTGGCCCTGGACTAGCAAACCCAGGAAGTTGAAAATAATCAGCCTAACTTAACGGACAGAAAACTGAGTTAGGAGTCCAGGTAGGTGCTTACAGCAACATCTGTCACAGTTTAAGCATTTAATTTGACTAAAGCAATGGTTGATTTCATTTACTGTGTTCTAGACAGAGCACAGGCTTCAAGAACATAGGATTTGAGGTTCAGCTCTATTTTTGAATTTTCTCAGTATGTTTCTTCATCTGTAAAATAGAGATAAGTGTTTCACAAGAATATTGTGAGGATTGAGTACAGAGATATATATGCTTGGTCTGTCGGTGTGTGTCTGACTCTTTGTGACCTCATGGACTGTAGCCCTCCAGGCTCTTCTGTCCATGGCATTTTCCAGGCAAGAATACTGGAGTGGGTTGCCATTTCCTACTCCAGGGAATCTTCCCACCCCAGGGATCAAACCTGGGTCTCCTACATTGCAGGCAGATTCTTTACCATTGAGCTACCAGGGAAGCCCCTTGTTTTAAGTCACTTGCCGTCAAAGCTCTTTCTTGTTTACAAAAGTGGCCAGCATGTGCTTCCACTGGCCTCCTTGGCTGAGGCACAGTCTGCTTGGTTGTTCGTGGCAGTCAGCCCTCAGTCGGGTGTTCTGCCAGATGAGTGTTCAAAGAGTCCTCAAATAGTCTAAGGCAAAACTCTGCATGGCAGGTGCCTGGATTAACTTGATTTGTGTCATCTCTGAGCTTCAAAGAGCATTCTACAGGAGTCAAGAGAACTGTAACCTAGAAGACTTGTGATCTTTAAAAATATAGAGGCTGCTTTTTCATGACTTGGTTTTACTATTAAATAAAGTGATACATTTAACTGACTGGCAGTGACTCTATGATGAGTTACATTTAACTTCTAACCTGCAATATTGCCATGGTTTGGAGACAGGGCTAAATATTTGGCTCTGAAGTTCATTGTCAAAGTGTATCCAGGATTTCAAGTGTTTATCTCAATGAACATTGAAAGTGTATAAAATTAGGCTACACATGTTATAAGAATTATTTTTTCTCTTGACATTTCTGGCTTTTAGATTCTCAGACCTGGCAGGAAATCTTTTTGGCTCCACTGCTTCTGATCTAGCTGTTTTCACAAAATGCAAACACATGCAAAAACATTGTAATAAACCTCGATGTTCAGTCGTGTTCAGTAAGACTTCAAAAGATGTTTGCTTTGAACTTGGTTCTAAAGATGGGCATACCTTCATGAGAATGGAAGGTATCTTCTTACCCTCTATGATGTGGTTTGGCCATTTTCGAGGCCCCAGAGTTAGCTTTGTTCTGTAAGGCACATTAAATTCACTCTTTTGGACTAGGAATTAACAGAAATGTCTTCCTATAGAACATTTTGGAGCTCTCTGTCCCAAGGGGACAATGGTTTTATACCATAAAGGGAAAACTCCACTGCATCAAAGAGACTTAGAATAGCATCATGAACTCCACACTCTGTGCCTGGTCTTAGATTTAATGAAGCATCTGTATTGCCGTTCTTAAGGTTGCTGAAGGTTGTTGGATGTTAGGTGATCCGTATAAACTCTCCATCATTCTCTAGTTTACAAAAAGTGTGAAACTAGGCTGACGGGATTTGGTACATATTGTAGTGAGCAGAGTACGGTTGTGATACCTTCAGTAAACAGATTTCTCCACATCTTTTCCTACTTTGTTTCTTCTCTAAGTTTTATCAAGATTTCTTGGTAGTAATCACATTACAAAACATTCTGTCCATCCTAGAAAAACCTTTGTCGTGACTGTCTTCTCAGACCACTATAGCTGGTGGGACTGAGGTCTCTTTTTGATGGGCTATTTCACTGAATCTCACTCCTCCTTTCTTGTTATTCTTCTATCTTCAGTTTATTTTTGTCTGTCTCTGTTTTGAAGCCATTATCCAACTCAAAACAAATAGTCAATCTTTATTTATTTATTCATTAGTGGAATATAATTACTTTAGGGCTTCCCTGGTGGCTCAGTGGTAGAGAATCCGCCTGCCAATTCAGGAGATATGGGTCTGATCCCTGGGTCAGGAAGATCCCCTGGAGGAGGAAATGGCAACCCACTCCAGGATCCTTGCCTGGGAAATCCCACAGACTGAGGAACCTGGCAGGCTACAGCCCATGGGGTCGCAAATAGTCAGACGCGACTTAGTGACTAAACAATAAAAAACAACAATTGCTTTACAATGTTGTGTTTTTAAAATATCTTTCTCTAGCTCATATTTGGGCTGTATTTTCTGTGGATCTTAAATAAATCTAAATGTGACCTTTCTCCCTATGTCTTGCTACAAGAATCTCCAATTCTGTCATTTCTGAAATGTTTGAAACTTTTCCACAATGTCTTTACCTTTCTGTGCTTCTAACCACATCTTCTACTACCTTTTGATTATTTAGCACCTTAAATTAAAAATCTGTGCTTTTTTAAAATAATGCTTATCCATTCTATAAATATTTGGGAATAATTTGTAGATGCCAAGCCCTGCACTAAATGTTAGACACTGAAGAGTTAGTATGTTTACTGTCAGACAGCCTCAGTGCCCTCATTGACCAGCCAAGGCTGTGCCCTTCTGCATGGGAAAAGCAGTTCTTTGGGTCAAGGAGACATGTCCAGCTGGAGCCTGACCACGTGCTAAGTACCAGAATCCTGGAATCTGCTGCCCAAATTATTCTAAACTCACTTCCTAGACCTTCATGGTCCCCTTTCCCCTAGTTTGTCTTTCCCAAGAGTTCAGTTTTAAAAGTAGACAAGAGACAGACATTTTGGCAGGGAGTAAACAAGCTTGGGGATGCAAGCAGGGGTATCCACACAAGACTCATCAAGCCCCTTGTGGTTCAGCGGGGCAAGCAAGAGGAAAAGGGGCAAAATGACATGAAGTTGGGGCCAGCACTGCCTTCCTGCTCTCCTTTTTATGCCAAGTTACAGTGCAGAACTGGAAGGGGTACAAGAATAAGGCATGGGGGCATCTTGGATCTTAGTTCCCTGACTGGGGATCAAACTGGTGCTTCCGGCATTGGAAGCACAGAGTCTTAACCGCTGGACCACTAGGAGAGATGACTCCAGGCCCAGGCAGGCAGTATAGCTTACTCTCTAGTTGTAGGTATCATGGGAAGACATGGCATGTGGGCAGGGGCAACTCAAACACATGGGTCAGGAAAGTCCTGCTGAAACAGTGGCACCGAACTTGGACTTGTTGAGAGTAGGATCTTCTTAGGTGGCCTCCATGTATGGATGTGAGAGTTGGACTATAAAGAAAGCTGAAAGCCAAATAATTGATGCTTTTGAACTGTGGTGTTGGAGAAGACTCTTGAGAATCCCTTGGACTGCAAGGAGATCAACCAGTCAATCCTAAAGAAAATCAGTCCTGAATATTCATTGGACAGACTGATGCTGAAGCTGAAACTCCAATACTTTGGCCACCTGATGCGAAGAACTGACTCATTGGAAAAGACCCTGATGCTGGGGAAGATTGAAGACAGGAGGAGAAGGGGACGACAGAGGATGAGATGGTTGGATGGCATCACTGACTCGATGGACATGAGTTTGAGCAAGCTCCAAGATTTGATGATGGATAGGGAAGCATGGTATGCTGCAGTTCATGGGGTTGCAAAGAGTTGGACATGACTGGGCAACTGAACTGAAGTGGCATTAGGAAGAGGTCATGAAAGAATGCACAGAGGGATGGCTGAAGAGGGAAGGCAGGACAGGAAGAAGGAGGGAAGGAAATAGTTTGAAAAACAGAGAAACTGACTGGTGGGGGTGTGTAGAGGTTTTTCAATATGCTGGCAGTTTGGGGAGGGTCTTGAGTTGAAGAAGAACAGATGGTCAGGAGCAAAGTCCTGTTAAGGATGCTGACTCACTCCTTTTTCTCCTCAATTCATTTCTCTTGACTTGTGTTACTTGCTTCTTTCTCCTTCTGATGTTACAGGCTTTTTAAAGTCCTTTTTTATCTCACCATTGGGCTTCCCTGGTGGCTCAGAAGGTAAAGAACTTGCCCACAACACAGCTAAACCTGGGTTCAGTCCCTGGGTCAGGAAGATACCCTGGAGAAGGGAATGGCAACCCATTCCAGTATTCTTGCCTGGAGAATGCTATGGACAGAGGAGCCTAGTGGGCTAAAGTCCATGGGGTTGCAAAAATGGGGATATGACTGACCGACTAAGACTTTCACAGTTCATTTCACCATCAGTCAACCTTCATTTACCCTTGAACTTACTGCTGAAAATTTATTTATATTTGAAGTCATTCAAAAATTACTTGTCAATGAAAGTGCAAGATTCTTTTAAAGTGACTTTTGATGAGAATGAAAATAAGAATAGAGAAGTTAAAAAATAGCATCTGATTTCCCCATAGTCAGGTTCCCTTCCTGGCTATATTCTTTTTTATTAATATTTTTATTGGAGTGTAGTTGTTTTACAATATCATGCTAGTTTCTACTGTACAGCAAAGTGCATCAGCTATACAAATACATATATTCCCTCTTTTTAAATTTTTTTTGTATTCTCTTCCCATTTGGGTTGCCACAGAGCATTAAGTAGATTTCCCTGTGCTATACAGTAGATTCTCAAAAGTTATCTATTTTATACATAGTATCAATAGTGTATATATGTCAAGCCCAGTCTCTCAATCCATTCTATCACATACCCCCCAGCTATATTCTTGAAGAATTAAACATATTCCTAGTTTTCCTACCTTACATAGTATATGGTTGGTTATCTCTTTCTTTTACTAAAAACCTAATCGAGCGCTAATACTTATTATCCTGATTAATAATGGTGACAGTCCATGGTGTTATCACCATTTACAGATGAGGAAACTGAGGCCCAGGGAAATTTTTATGTAACTTGTCCAATGCCCATAGGCATAAGCAGCATAACTGATGTCTAAACACGTATTTGCTTGACTCCAAACACTGTACCCTTGCCTGTTTAGGAGGTTACCAACTTTAGCCTCTTTCCGACAATACATAGACTCTAGGCCAAGTCTTAGGGACTTCTCTGGTGGTCCAGTGGTTAAGACTTCGTGCTTCCAATGCAGGAGGCACAGGTTCCATTCCTAGGGTCTGGAAACTAAGATCCTGCATGCTATGTGACTCAGCCAAAAAAAAAAAAAAAAACCACCTGCCAAATCTTAGTCCAGTGACCAGCCCGCATTAAACCCATATTTTGTGTGTGTGTGCGTTAGTTGCTCAGTCGTATCCCACTCTTTGTGACCCTATGGACTGTAGCTCACCAGGCTCCTCTGTCCATGGAATTCTCCAGGCAAGAATACTGGAATGGGTTGCCATTTCCTTCTCCAGGGAATCTTCTCAACCCAGGCATCGAACTCGGAGTGTTAAGCAAAAGAAATACTGTAGTACATTAAACACAAGTGGCGAGTATGGACACACTTGTGAGAGTCGCCTTTTCAACCTATCCTAGAAACAATAGGTAAGCTTTCAGAGGTAATACTATGATACTTTGAGTCAGTTAAAGACGTCTTTTATCTTCCCCTCCAAGTCACTTCTCTGATTTATTTGGGAGTCATCTCTGTTTCTTGGACAGTTGATTCTGTTTCTACACATTTCCCCCAAGTGTGTCACAACTGTCCAAGTGACTGCTGATGACATCAGTTGTCGAGTTTGTGGCAGGCTAGACAATGTTAATCCATGCATTTGGTTTATTTGGCTTGGACCTTAATTCTGCAGATATGCTTTTTGGACTATGTAAGGAATCAGTTCAAAAAAACCCCAAAACATTTAGCCCTTTTCAAATAAATGTGTTAACTTTCAAATGGACTTCTGCATTATACTACCTGCATTTATTTACAAGACATTTTTCCTACAAAGAATTTTTCATTTTCCTTACAATGTTTAAGTTATTCTGTAGCCCTTTAATATGTATTAAAATATTCAAAGGTGTCTGAACTGTGGGACTGATCTTTTTTTTTATTGTTGAATGAAAAAAATCAGAGACATATGTTAAAAGAAACCAGTACAAGATTGTGTCCATGTAATTGTGTTCAAGATTGGGTCCATGCAAACATATTTCTCTTGGTTATAGAAGTATGTTTCCCTCAGTGTGGAGAAATGCCGAGTATTATTACTTATCGAAAACACTGATCATTTTTTTAAATTAAGGAAACATGAACTGAGAACAAGAGAGACCTAAAGTCTTGGTATTTCATGAGCCTTGGATATCAGTTTTCTTGCAGGCGCCCATCTGAGTCACAGTTCAGGAAGTTGGTCACCTTAGCCATTTAGGCATTTTGCAAAGACACAGGTTAATTTAATTTTAAAAGAACACATTGTATGTTTGGTTTAAATTATGAGACTGACATTCATTTTTCACTGACCTCAGAGAATTTATACAGGTACTTTACAGATTCCCGAGTGACATCTATTGATTTTTTTAAAAGCTTAATGGAACAGAATTTAAAGGCTTAATTATTTCAAATGGTAAAAATCAAAATTGCCAACTGATTTTTATGAGGTCACTGTTATAATTAGATTAGCTTAAGATTGAATCAGAAAGATAAGAGTGTCCTTTAACTGCTTTTCTAGATATATAACCAATAATTACCTCTTTACATAGAACAAAAGATTTAGCTTAAATGGGGAATTGGGTATGTCACCATGTAGGTAAAGCCAGCAATAAATGGAACTTTATAACATTTCACCCTGATTTTTTTAAGAGTTTTGGCTGGACCTTACAGTTATGCCTGTAACAATATAGTTTAATATTAGAAATGTCTGTTTATTTTAAAATATCTTTTCATTACAAAACACAAATAAAGAAAATCACTCAAATATATGGCTTAATTACTTTTATAATGAGAATATTACTCAAATCAAGAAATGACGCTTTGCCAGACAACTAAGATGTCCTTTCAGTATACCCTCTCCCAATCACAACTCCCGCCTCTCTCCACAAATAAAAACTATTCTAACTTTTATAATAATCAACTTGTGCTTTAAAAGTAGCTTTATCACCTAAATGTGCATCATGCTCTGTGCTCAGTTGTGTCCAGCTCTTTGCGACCCCATGGACTGTAACCCGTCAGGCTCCTCTGTCCGTGGGATTTCCCAGGCAAGAATATTGGAGTGAGTTGCCGTTTCCTACTCCAGGGGATCTTCCTGACCCATGGGTCAAACCCGTGTCTTTTACATCTCTTGCATTGACAGGTGGATTCGTTACCACTGCACCATCTGGGAAGCCCTAAACATGCATTCTTTGACACTATTGTTAACCTTTTGTGTGCTTGGTCCCTCAGTTGTGTCTGACTCTTTGTGACCCATCACACTGTAGCCCACCGGGCTCCTTTGTCGGTGGGGATTCTCAGGCAAGAATACTGGAGTGGGTTGCCATGCCCTCTTCCAGGGGATCTTCCCAACCCAGGAATCAAACCCAGGTCTCCCTCATTGCAGGCAAGTTTTTTACCATCTGATACACTAGGGAAGCCCCTATTGCTAACCTCGCCAACTTTCAAAAGTCAGATATGTCTTTTGTCTCTCTCTTTTATTTAATTTATTGGAGTATAGTTGCTTTACAGTTTTGTATTATTTCCTGCTGTGTGGCCAAGTGAATAAGTCATACATAAACATATATCCGCTCTTTTGGATTTCCTTCCCATTTAAGTCATCACAGAGCGCTGAGTAGAGTTCTCTGTGCTCTACAGTAGGTTCTCATTAGTTACGTGTTTTCTACATGCTATTATATATATGTCAATCCCAATCTCCCAGTTCATCCCACCTTCCCTTTCCCTGCTTAAGTCTTTTTTAAACTTTATATTACCCTTCCATTTTTTACATTTTCTTACAATTTATCTGTTAAAGAACCCTGGCCACTTGACCTGTCAGATTTTCTTCAGTCTGAATTTTGCTAACTTCATATTCTTGGTGCAATTCAATAGGCTCTTCAGTTCTCTGTATTTTCCTGTATTTATCCAGAAACTGACTAAAGCTCCTCTTTAGCATGGCTAGAGGAGACACATGATATCTAGTTGTTGTTTTTTTTTTCATGTTATCATCTTAGCAGCCATAGATGCTTGATACCAATATCTGTTTATTCACTGATAGCTGAAAAGTGATGATATTTTAATTTCATCACTTCCTTTTGTATTTATTTGTTGGAATGCTTTTGCTGAGAACCTTTCTCTCAAGTTACTATGTAATTGGCCAGGAATACAGTTCTCCTAACAAAGGCAAGGATACATGCTTGATTTCTCTCCTTTACTTGCTAGTTTTCAAGATGATGAAGATAAATATTTCTTTCTTTAAGCTTCCTTGCATTTGTCATTCCATACTACCCCTGGTAGTCTCTGATAGCTGGCTTGCTGTTGGGTAGCACAAGGTATTCCAAGCTAATATTATATGTATCCTGCCCCAAATATGGGATCAACCTTTTTTTTTTTTTTTGAAAAGTCCTAGTTTCTTTTAGTGAGAACTGATGTTTCAGACCACAATCTGGATACCAGGGATACTCTTTGCTCCTGAGTTATTATTTCCAGTGTCTTTTTTTTTTAAATTATTTATTTCTTTATTTTTGGCTGGGCTGAGTCTTCATTGCCTCATGCAGGCTTTCTCCAGTTGCTGCACGCAGGGGCTACTCTCAAGTTGTGGTACTCTGGCTTCTCATGGCAGCGACCTCTCTTGTTGCAGAGCACAGGCTCTGGGGCCCTCAGGCTTCAGTAGTTGTGGCACATGGGCTCGACAGTTGCAGCCCGGGCTCTAGAGCATGGGCCCAGCATTTGGGGTGCACAGGCTTAGTTGCTCCGTGGCACGTGGGATCGTCTCAGCGTGGGGAACAAACCTATGTCTCCTGTATCGGCAGGCAGATTCTTTACCACTGAGCCACCAGGGCAGTCCTGTTTCCAGTGCCTTTGAGTGGACAGTTAGTTCACATTGACACTTTCAATTTAAAGTAGAGAGTGCTAAGACTTAGATTTAAACTCTTTTTGTATTATAGCTTTAGCTCCTTTTTTTCATACCAACAATTCTAAGATAAAGGTGATATTGGAATTTAAAATATTCCATAATAACTCATTTGTTTTATTCCATGTTATATGCAGGAGTCTCAAGATAAAAAATATCAGCCTATCTACCAATATAAAATACAGAAAAAAAATGCATTTACTTATTCTATTCTCTCCCCAATTTTTTAATAGTTGTACAAAATCCACACTGTCAAGAGTATATAGCCAATGCATAATATATTCTCTGCTTTTCAGCTGTCTTGTGGTCTTAGGACAGGTAACTATAGTTAATGCTCACCATCTGTTCTTAGATCTAGGCATTTTGGTTTTCTGAAGTTCACTCTCCATTGGATTACTGGGCTCACATTTTCTTTCCTTCAGTATCTTAAACATATTACTTCATTTTTCTACTGTTATAAATCACTGCTGTTAAAGTCTAATGATAATCTAAGTTTTCCCCTTGTAAATCATGCAATATGTTTTTTTAGATGTCCAAAGGACTTTATTTTTCTTTAAAATACAATGAATTTCCTATAGTACATCAGTCTGGCTCACTGTTGCCAGGTATGCAGTGTCATTTTCAGAGAAAGAGGGTCTGTGCTGATGCTATATTTGTTCATGAGATTGTAAACAAAGTTTCAGAAAAAATATTTTTCAACAATATGAAAAGACATTGGGGTCAATTAGAAAGAACATATGTTCATATATTTAAGTCTGAAAGCACAAGTTAGCTATTAATTTATTGACTACATCAGTGATATAAAAGACTTCAGAACTTGACCAGAATTTTTGATTTTCTAAATTGTGGCACCCAATTTTTTACAAATTGGACCTAGATCACTGCCTATTGTCTTGGACATCAGTAGTAGTTGCCATCTGTCAAATTTGCTGAAGTTTGGAAAGTTGAACTTCAATCTTTTTATCATCTATCACAAATTCAGTAACCCTGTGTAATGCACTTTAGAAAACCCAGCAGGGAATTCCCTGGCAGTCCAGTGGTTAGGACTTGGTGCTTCCACTGCAGGGGGCCCAGGTTCCACCCCTTGTTGGCATGGCCAAAAGACAAACCAATAACACACACACACATACACACACACTCACCATATAACCATTTTATTAGCAGCTATATTACAGCAAAGTATAGTATAAAATTTAAGCCAACTTTTTCACTCTCCACTTTCACTTTCATCAAGAGGCTTTTGAGTTCCTAGTGGAAACAGTGTCAGACTTTATTTTTCTGGGCTCTAAAATCACTGCAGATGGTGACTGCAGCCATGAAATTAAAAGACGCTTACTCCTTGGAAGGAAAGTTATGACCAACCTAGATAGCATGTTCAAAAGCAGAGACATTACTTTGCCAACAAAGGTTCGTCTAGTCAAGGCTCTGGTTTTTCCAGTGGTCATGTATGGATGTGAGAGTTGGACTGTGAAGAAAGCTGAGCGCCGAAGAATTGATGCTTCTGAACTGTGTTGAGAAGACTCTTGAGAGTCCCTTGGACTGCAAGGAGATCCAACCAGTCCATTCTGAAGGAGATCAGCCCTGGGATTTCTTTGGAAGGAATGATGCTAAAGCTGAAACTCCAATACTTTGGCCACCTCATGCGAAGAGTTGACTCATTGGAAAAGACCCTGATGCTGGGAGGGATTGGGGGCAGGAGGAGAAGGGGACGACAGAGGATGAGATGGCTGGATGGCATCACTGACTCGATGGACGTGAGTCTGGGTGAACTCCGTGAGTTGGTGATGGACAGGGTGGCCTGGCGTGCTGCGATTCATGGGGTCACAAAGAGTCGGACACAACTGAGTGACTGATCTGATCTGATCTGATCTGATAGTATAAAATTAGGAAATGACATGATATTAATATCTGTCTCAAAATGCAATATGTATTTCAGTGCATGGTGTATTGGTGATTTGCATTGTGATACGTGTGGCTTCTGGTATTTGCTGTGTTGGATCTGGGCCCTTGTACAGAATTTGCCTTCTGCCTGGTATGAGTCCAGTTCACTCTTCCTTATTCAGTTCCTTCATCTGGCTAATCAACCAAGTCTTTAGGACTAAGCTTAAAAATAACTTGCTCAGTTTTAATCTTTCTCCTTTGACTCCTTCATCCTATGTATCAAGTGGTTATAAGAGTTCCCAGCACAGAGACATTCTCAAAACATGCTTGTTCAGTAAATGAAAGATGAGATGCCTTTTCCTCCTGTTTTTTTCCTATAGCACCTTGGGCTTACCTGTGTCAAGTAACTTTTGCTCTATCTTCTAATAACTTGTAGATCTGTTTTCTCAAGGTAAACTTTCTATGGTAGGGATTAGTTCTTATTCACCTCTTTGTCCCCAAGCCTGGTAAATTGTGCAGCACAGAATAGGTGCTTAATAAACACTTTTGAAACAAAAGAGTAAAATGTCATGGGTCCCTTAGGTTCAAAAATGTCTTGGCCATTTATATGGAGCTCCCATTCTTCTATGGGTTGTAAGTACCCCAGGTACTTCTTAAGAGAGTCTCTTGTGTATCAAAATTATTTTTTAGTTTCATTTGAAAAAAAACGTGGGAAGAAAGAACATTCTGGTGGAAGTAGGGTTCTCTTGGAACTTTCTGTGAAGGAAATGAATACCAGAGGTATTAGACATAAAATGTTTGAGAATAAATGTACCCTATGTGCAAGGGCAAGTCTGTACATATTTTGTTTAAAGATTAGTAAGAGAGGAACAGGAAATACTTACTGATAGAAACAAGAGCAGCCTTGTATGTGGGAAAATGGTGATAGATTTGGGAGAGTGTGAGTCTAATCCTAGCTCTGTCTCTAGAATATTCCATCTCACTAAGAATGCTTTCTTAATTGGAAAAAATGCTAGGAGAGTGACAAGAACCTTCCATCTCTTAACAGCCGTGATCCTGTGTCATAAGTTAAGCAATAATCATATCAGCCTCTTTTTCTTCCTTTCCCTGAGTTTATAATATATTTTGTAATTCACATTCAAAGCATTTTTATCTCAACTGTTGGTTATATTAAGATTCATGATAACTGAAACCACATTTCAGGAAATACCTTTTCTTCCTTTTTTTTTTTTTTTTTTTTTAAGGCACAGTTTCCATGTATTCTGCCCTTTCCTTCCTTCACACGCCCCGGTCTGCCTCCCTTCTATCCCCTTTCGTCTCTTTGTTTTTTCAAGGGAAATTGCATTTAGGTACTTTTGATTCATTTCCAGGTGATTAATATCATATTATATTCGTAGAATGACTTGATATCTAAAATGCCAGTTCTTTAAAACTGAGAAAAAGATGACCGAAGTTGATAGCCTTATGCTTTGGAAGTGGGTTTATTTCATTCGCACCACCAGCAGGGTAAGGAAGAAAGTCAGCATGGCAGCAGCACTATGTTGGAAATGGGGAACTGAGGACAGAGCTGTCGAATCAAACCTCCTAACCAGTGCCATCCCCTCTGACCCCAAGACTTAGAGAGTCTTATGTCTTATTCTCTATTTGGTTCACCTGGCTCTGTGCCATGTTTATCATCCTCTCAAAAGACCCATTCCCTCTGTTTTCCTCCTGAAGTTTTTCACTTCATGCTCCTCATTCATCAGGGCTACCCATGTCAGTGATCTGAGAGGTGGTTACAGCCAGATTCCAATCTGTGTGGCCTTTCAAACAAATCGTGTTGTGTGGGTTGCTCCCTTTTCTCTGGTGTAGATATTCAAAAGGACCTGGCACCGTGGGAAAAAGAAACCCTATCGAGAAGCCCTGGAGGATACACAGTGCTTTTGTTACATCTGGTCATCAAGAAAGCCCTCAGTCATCACCAGGTCTAGCCCTGATTCTGCAAGTTTCCAGACAATTGGGGAAAACAACCACGTTGCAGATCCAAGGAAAACAAATTGCTCTTTTTAGCGAGCACCTAGGGACTGCTCTCCAGCATCTCACTGTTAGGCCTTAGCTGTTGGCCCTTCCAAAAGGCAGGTCTCTATCTAATTCCAAACCATTTGCCATCTCATCCTCTCATCCCTGGGCTTCCCAGGTGGCTCTAGTGATAAAGAACCTGCCTCCCAAGGCAAGAGACAGAAAAGACTTGGGTTTGATCCCTGGGTCAGGAAGATCCCCTGGAGGAGGGCATGGCAACGCACTCCAGTGTTCTTGCCTGGAGAATCCTCTGGTCAGAGGAACCTGGGGGGTTATAGCCCATAGGGTTGCAAAGAGTTGGACATGACTGAAGGGACTTAGCACACATGCATGCCTCTCACCCCAACAGCACAGGCAAAGAGGAAAGGAGTATTGGCAGAAATTCACTGGTTCTGTCAGGAGGAAGAGCCAAATTGGAAGAACCCACAGCATTCTTTCTAGACCAGTTGTCCAAATGAGGGGAGATAGTATAGTTAATTCAACTGTAAAAAGCAGTTTATCTGAAGTAAGTTTCCAGCCCTGTCTGCCTGCTTTGATTAAATTTCTCACAGTTTGGGAGATTTATATGGATTTGGTTTTTCCTAACAGTTTATGCTTTAGTTTAAATAAATATAAGTATCCTATCTCTTTCATTATCTTATCCATTAAAAAATCCCACAAACTTGGAAGCATTTGAAAACATTTAAACTACAGCATATTAATTTTTTGCTAGTGAAAACCATAATTTGTGAAAAAATATGACCCCATCTGTGATTTCTAAAGAATCCCAGAACTTTATTCCTAGATTAATTTTTGTTTTGAGAAAAAAAAAATTTTTTTTTAACCCTCTGAAAGTGCTTTGGAGTATGTGAAGTTGTGAAAGTGTTAGTTGCTCAGTCATGTCCGACTCTCTGCGATCCCATACCCTGTATCTCGTTAGGCTCCTCTGTCCGTGGGGATTCTCCAGGCAAGGATACTGGAGTGGGTAGCGATTCCCTTCTCCAGAGGATCTTCCCAACCCAGGGTTGAAGCTGGGTCTCATATCACCATTTTGATTTGTTTTGATGTTTGGCAAAACTAATACAGTGTTTCAGGTTTAAAAATAAAATAAAATAAAAAAAAATGCAAAAAAAAAAAAACTAAAGTGAGTATAATTTTTCCTTTTAGAATTTTCATTTCAGCAAGGTATAAGAGCATCAGGGTTGACTCCAGACCAAGCAAGGCCTTTTTTGGCTCCTGGCCCTTAAGCATTGCTGTCTGCAGCCCTGTCTTCCATTTCTTTATGGATCCAATTGGCCTGAGAATGCCTTACCCTCAAGTTGTAGTAAAAAAATCAATCAAATAAGATCACGCATATGAGAGCCTTGAAAAGTTAAAAAGGAGAGTCTTTGAAAAGTTATAGAAACAAATGTAAGCTTTATTCATATTTATTTACTTATCTTTTAAACACACATGGTGTCCTAGAATTTATCATTTCATGGTATCTCAGAATTTATTTCCAAATGTTTCTGGCCATGAAGTATAAAAGTATATCTTTTTCTAAACTGAATCACTTTGCTGTACATCTGAAATGAACACAAGATTGTAAATCAACTATACTTCCATATAGTTATGTATATAGGTGTTATATATATATGTGTGTGTGTATATATGTATAACTTTTATATGACTTGTTACATATATATTTATATAATGTTAGGTCTTCACACAGATTTATTGAATACAGAATTAGTGAGTTTTTTATTAGCCTATTTTTAAGTACATATTTATAAAGTTAATAACTGAAATTTGGATGCTAGTCATTTAACATTCAGTTCTAAGTTGTCCTTGGTGGCTCAGACGGTAAGGAATCTGCCGGCAATGCAGGAGACCTGGGTTTGATCCCTGGGTCTGGAAGATCTCTTTGAGAAGGGAATGACTACCTACTCCAGTATTCTTGCCTGGAGAATCCCATGGACAGAGGAGCCTGGTGGGCTACAGTCCATGGGGTCAGAGTTGGACACGACTGAGCGACTAACGCCTAAGGTGTAGTTATTATAGCTCCACTAGGTGGTATTTCTTTATATAACCTAAAATCTACCTGAAAGATATATTGTTGCCTTGAAAAAATTATTTCCTTCTGAGTAAGAATTTGTCAAACGGTTGACCCCACAAGTATCAACTGAGGTGGGGCTTCCCTGGTGACTCAGTGGTGAAGAATCTGCCTACCAATGCAGGAGATGTGGGTTTGATTCCTGGATTGGGAAGATTGCCTTGAGAAGGAAATGGCAACTACTCTTGTATTTTTGCCTGGGAAATCCCATCGGCAGAGGAGTCTGGTGGGCAATCCATGAGGTTGCGGAACAGTCAGACATGACTTAGCGACTAAACAACAACAACCAAAAGAAGTGGTGGGAGAATAGTATAGATTTAGTGTTGCTCCCAGATTCTACCACTTTTCATGACTCTTCTTTTATTCTTTCTCCTTCTCCTGACTTTTTCAACCTCTCTTCCTCTCTGCTCTAGGGAGAAGCGGTCAGTGGAGGACAGTCATTGAAAAACTACATGGAAGAAGTGAGTTTTCGGGTGGTCTTGTACATGGTCTGAAATCAGTCTATCACATGGGGTGAGGCACCCACTTGGGCTTTCTCCATCTGCCTATAGGGTTTCCAGTCTATACCCATTCACTGGTCATGCCTACAAAAAAAAAAAGACAGTATATAGTAGGTTATCAAAATGGTGTTATGTTCCTCTCTGGTGAGGAGATCCTATATTTAATTCATCTTGAAAATGAATGTAAAATGGTATAAACCTAAGGCTATTGTGTATTTTCATTTGCAAACATTTGTTGATATCCTAAGAAATGAGAAACACATGTTTTATATTGGCTGTGCACAACAAAATAAGACACAATCATTGCTCTTACAGAGAGAATAAGCTGTACCAAACTGGCATTCATTCATGTGATAAATGTTCATCAAGGATGTTATCCCTACAAGTCATTAAGCAAAGTGCTATCTTGACAATAAAAATGTCTGGCAGATTTTTGTTGCAAAGGCATTGAGACTCCTGGTTTTATTTTGGAGATAGCCAAGGATTCTCTGTGTCTCGGGATGTGTTTTTGCTCTGTCTGCAAACTGCATTTGAGAACTCTCAGATAAGCCAGTGGACAGACTCCATAAAACTTGGTCTGAAGCCAAACCATAATGGTCACTAAATTAGCCTTCTGAATCTTTTGCAGGTGAAGGAGACTGGGAAACAGTTTGGCAATGAGGTCATAGAAGTAGCAAATATTTGGTTTGAATATTGCTTCTCAGTGAGACAGAAACTGTTTCTCTAAATATTTTATTCTTGCATGCATGAATCCATTCAAAGACCATTTTGAGTGGCCTGCTCAGTGTAGTAGGTACTTCATATGTTTATTCAGAACAGTGCACCCATACTTAAAGTCACTCTTGCTTCCAGATATCACTCGAAGAGGACAATTCAAATGCATGGCACCCCCTTTAAGTTTTTAACATCTCTGGTTTGCATGCTTGTGTGGAGGTGGTTGAAATTTTACCAAAGGCACATGGAGAAAGGGTAGCAAAAGGAAAGCAAGGAAATAACTAGGTAGATGTTCTGAACTCAGGTTAGAAATCAAAATATATGGGGCAAAAAAAAAAATTGAAGGGTTGGTGCATCGACTTTAAATTTCAATTTAATGTACTTGATGTCGAAATCTAGATAAATACATTAAAGCAATTAATGTTTCCCAAGAAGATAGAGATACTATTTTCAGTATGTACACTTAGAACCTGCCTTTAGGATTCCATGGTTGCTCAAGCCCTTGGTCAGCATTCCCCACCAGGGACTAAGGGTAGTAGGTCACCTCCACAAAAAGGGTGCCTAATACCTTTTGTAATGTGTCCTGTATGGATCTAGTGCTGTAGAGAAAGGGGACCACTGAGAAGCCAGTATGGGAAAAGGGCTGCATATGTGATAGAACTTTTAAAAAGAGACAGTCTAATTTTATGGTTCTTATCCAAGGAAAAGATCCTTATTTTCTCATTATACATGTGCAATCTAAATGTGCATGTTATATACAATTGTGTAAATACTTTATGGGACAAGGGCTTCCCAAGTGGCTCGAAAGTGAAAAAGTGAAGTCGCTCAGTCATGTCTGACTCTTTGCGACCCCATGGACTGTAGCCTATCAGGCTCCTCCGTCCATGGGATTTTCCAGGCAAGAATGCTGGAGTGGATTGCCATTCCTGACCCAGGAATCGAACTCAGGTCTCCCACATTGCAGGCAGATGCTTTACCGTCTGAGCCACCAGGGAAGTCCCATGGCTCAGTGATTTAAAAAAAAAAAAAAAAATCCACCTGCCAATGCAGGAAACACAGGCAACTCAGGTTCGATCCCTGGGTCGGGAAGATCCCCTGGAGAAGGGAATGGCAACCCACTCCAGTATTCTTGCCTAGAGAATTCCATGAAGAGAGGAGCCTGGCAGGGTATAGTCCATGGGGTCACAGAGTCGGACACAACTAAGCAACCAACACACATAGGAAGCACTAGCAGGGCATTGCTCCTCAGTATGTTCCTCTGACCAGTGACACTGGATCCCCTGGGGGCTTGCAAGAAATGCCAAGTCTCAGCACTCACACCAGATCCAAAGAATCAGAATTTACGTTTCTACCAGGAATTCTGTGTGATTCATAAATACCCTACAGTTTGACAAGTGCTGCCCTGACGTGTTCTTTCCGATGCTATTCCTAGAAAGTAACTGCATACGTCATGGAAAATCCCCAATTTTGTATAACATAGGTTAAGGAGAAATTCTTATGAATAAATTTATTTATTTATTTACTCTGTTTATTCATTTACTTTCAAGAATAGTATTTGTTGGTTGATTAGGGTATATAATGTCTCTAGCTTCTGAGATTCATTGCTCACTTTCAGTTTGAATTTAGGACTGTGTGTGAGCTACCCAAGGTAAGCCTTACCTTTCTAGGGGGTCAGTATCACATAGTATTTTTGATCTAATATTGGTTGATATTTAGATTTTAACTCTTTTTAAAACCAGTAAACAATCATCCTTTACATAAAAACTAAGTATGACCTTAATTAATGAACTATTTATTGATAGTTTCTTTTTTTGCAGATGTTAATCATTCCATTTGGTCTATAGAAAATATATATTTAAACTCTTCTTCCTCGCCAGTGCAAAAATGTTGAGAATGTGAGGCAAAAAATGATAGTTTTTGTTTCTTCTCACTTACACTCTTATTTTGCTTTTGCCCTCCTTCTTGTTAGTAGAATCAGCAAACAGTGAGGAGCAGTATTTATAAATGTTAGAAGCATTGAAGTTAAAAGTGATCTAGCAAGCATTTGCTTTTATTTAGTACACACTAAAACTCAAATAAACCATAGAGTTTACATTTTTATTATATTTAACATTTCTTGCTAAAGTTTGAACATCAAAGTCCCCCATTTTTTTTGTATTTTGTAAATTTAGTCTTATAATTAGATAGAATCATAACCACATGATGTTAGGCAATTCTATTCAGACCTAAATCAAAATTAAGGAGACAATATAGTCTCCTCTAAAGGGAAAGCTAAAATGAAATGTCTATATTTTCTATATTTTTAATGTATTACTTATTTTTTCAGATAAGATTTGTATTCTTGGCAAAATGAAAAGAAGATATTTTGTAATAGTTTACTTCTCTTGATCCTCAAAATGGTTCTAACAGTTTAAAAAGAAATTATGTGTTCTTTACGTGTAAGGTACCTAATAACTCAGGATAGGAATAAAATTTTCACATTGCAAAAGTCTTAGCTGTTAAAATTATAATGTTAACATTCACTCAAAAAAAATATGTATATATAATTGAAAACTAAAACTTAAAACCAAATACTTGCAAAGCTTGCCATACCTTTTGTAGAGAAGCTAACCCATTTAAAATATCACATTTCCAAGAGGAGTAATTGGAAAGTGGCATACAATATGGGTTTCCCTGGTGGCTCAACGGTAAAGAATCCGCCTGCCAATGCAGGAGACCCAGATTCAGTCCCTGGGTCAGAAAGATCCCCTGGAGAAAGAAATGGCAACCTACTCTAGTACTGTTGCCTGGAGAACTCCACAGACAAAGGATCCTGGTGGACTACAGGTCCATGGGGTTACAAAAGAGTTGGACATTACTTAGTGACTATACAACACCAACAAGCATAGTATACTGCTTAAAAATGTCCTAATTATTAGAGAAATGTATTAATTTGCATATATATTCATCAGATGAATATTGTCAGTTTAAATGATTGAGTATCTGTAAAGAGCTCAAGACTGAAGTTAATGATTTTTTAAACTTGTTCAAGAGCATCTTCCCTGATGGCTCTATGGGAATCCATCCACCTCCAATGCAGGAGCCACAGGAGACTTGTGGGTTAGAAAGATCCCCTAGAGGAGGAAATAGCAACCCACTCCACTATTCTTGCCTGGAAAATCCCATGGACAGAGATTCTTAGTGGCCTACAGTCCACGGGGTCTCAAAGAGTTGGACAGGACTGAAGTGACTGAGCATGCACGCACACCAGAGCAGTTTCGAGTGGTTCCTCGTAACTTCAGGAAGTTAGCTGAGGGCCGGAGACAACACACAGAGGCGGGAAACTAACTCAAGGTGTTGAGACGCAGCGTCACAGTCTCCGAGGGTGTCAGACAGGAAAAGAAGCACGTTGAGCAGACAGGTCTTTTCAAATCTGTTGAGGTTGATTTTGTCAGCTGTACCATCTGAACTGGAAAGAGGATTGATTCTATGCAGCCAAATAACTTAGAATTGCTTTTCATGCCGATTTTGGCATCTTTTCCTCCTGTGGTATATTCTGTGATCATTACTGTAATGAAGTTCCAACTATACTTTTGAAGGAGTGTGCATGACATTATTCTCCTATAATAATAAGAGGTCTTTGCTTTTTATCACGCACAAGGATTTACTTTTTAAAAATGGGAATAACTAGAACGCAGCATCATAATTTTATTTCTCATTTCTAGAAAAATAGAAAACAAAGCTTTTCTTCAGGGAAACCCTGTTTTGTCATTGATATTTAGTAAGAATCAATACATGTTGTTAAAGGATAGTAATTTTTAAAAAGTTATGATAATGACGGCTTTCATAAAGATATAAAATGAATATGTCAAAATTCAACTCACTAATGAATGAGGAAACCAGTAAGATGTTACAGCCAGTTCTAAGGAGAATTCAAATCCTCACATGTGTAGTCTAATAAAGAATGTTCAAATGAAGTTATAAATAGATGTAAAAAAGGCAAAATTGATCAATATCTATAGGTTACTAATCAAGTGCATTCAAGTAGACACAGTTTGCTTTTATACAGACAAGAATTATTTGCACTACTATACATTTCTATAAATTGCACAGCTATAACATAGCTCAAAGTCAATGAAAGAGTGCCTTCATAAAATCAGACAAATGAAAGGGCTTGCCAGAAAAATGACTTGTTTTTCATTGGCTCTACCCAATCATCTTTTGTTACTTTCAAAGTTTTTACAATGTCATCCTATAATTTCCTTGAATAGAAAAACCACAAAAAGGAATGAGTTAAGAAATAAGATGGAGGTGTCATGAAAATAATCAGTAAACAATCAATAAAAAACATAGAAAAAAGTATTTTTTGAGCCAAACTGAGGACTAGCCCAGAAGCCTACTTCCCAGATGACTCTGGGAAACTGTTCAGGAGATGCAGGATTTTCAGCACAGGTTTGTATCTTGTCAGAACAAAGAACATCAAACAAGTCAGGGCTACATTTCTTCAAGGTTTCAAAAAAAAGAACAGTCCAGCAAGTACACAGCAAGTCAGTGTGGCCTTGGCACCTGGGAAGGGAGTCTTATCATTGAAGGAGGCCCAACATTGGTGTCCCAGGAAGAGAGGCATTTAATCTTTATTTTTAACATGGACATTCTTTATTCTTTGGTCAATGTGTCCTTTTCTCTAATAATTAAAGCAGATGTGCAATGTATGTTTGATAGGCCACAAACAGGCTATTTTAGTTAGGATCAGATTCAAGTTAACTCATACACAAGCCAGAAGACTTCCCTATAACTCAATATGTGAACATTTCTTTTATCTGAGGGCAATACCAGTACATAGTGTAATGTAGCAAATTTGTTGGATAAATTTTTTTTAGCAGCTTGTGTTTATTTTGTAATGTTTTTCATAATCTACCATATTGTTGTAACTTTGTTATTGCTCCTTTTTTCTTTTCCCAGATCTTGTTCATTCAAACTTATATTTTCTCAAATGTATCACTTTCCTGTTCTTCATTATTTTTAATTTTAATTGAAATATAGTTGATTTACAATGTTGTGTTTATTTTAGTTAAAAAAAAAAAAATTGGCTGCACCCTGGGGCATGCAGTATCCTAGTTTCCTGATCAGTTTTGGAACCTTCATCCTCTGCATTCGGAGAAGGCGATGGCAGCCCACTCCAGTACTCTTGCCTGGAAAATCCCATGGACGGGGGAGCCTGGTAGGCTGCAGTCCATGGGGTCACTAGGAGTCGGATACGACTGAGCGACTTCACTTTCACTTTTCACTTTCATGCATTGGAGAAGGAAATGGCAACCCACTCCAGTGTTCTTTCCTGGAGAATCCCAGGGATGGGGGAGCCTGGTGGGCTGCTGTCTATGGGGTCACACAGAGTCAGACATGACTTAAGAGACTTAGCAGCAGCAGCAGCAGCATCCTCTGCATTGGAAGGCAGAGTCTTAACCACTGGACCACTGGGGAAGTCTCCCTGTTCTTATGTTTTAATTGTCCTCTGATGATATGCAAAAGAAATAAGCTACAGAAGTATAATTCGCAAAATAATTACAGTGTTCAGCCTGATGATACTACCCATTTCATTAACAAATGCAAAATTATTTCCAAACTGTATTAAGTATATAAATTATATAGGGAGAATTTTATTTTAACAGAAGTATAGATTTAATTCTCTATCAGTTTTGCAGTCTATTAAATGTATGTAAGTGGGATATAGTATTATTTTGCTTTATTTGCAACATGCTTCAGGAATACTTACTTTTTAGAGTCTTGAAGTAAAGATCTTTAGAGAAGTAAAATAAAAGTGATAATCCCTTTTGAAAGGTTGATGCTGATGTTTTCTGTATTATTTTCATTCTTAACCAAAAAGAAAGAAATATTTAGTTGCCTCAGAGTTAAATTATCCAATGTGAGCGTTTGAGCAGAGGACCATTTTTTTTCCTCTCTAAAAAACCAGAATAACCTATGGCCACACATGACATCAATCACTGATGGATTGCATTTAGAGAATCCAAAAATAAACCAGCCATGTGGAATAACAATACTGCTAAAGTTTATAAAGCACTTACTCTGTTAGCAGATAAAATGATATGTTGATACAGGGCTAGAGACTGTTTTCCATATGATACATGTCACTATTTCCCACCACTTCTGGTCCCTGGACATTTACATACTTATGGTGAAAGTGTTTTAGAAAAAGGATGAATGGCATTTCTTCTAAAAGCAATCCAAAGAACTTGCTCTTGGGAATATGAAATAGTTTGTACTATGCTCAGAAAGAGTTAAGTATTCCTGTAGAAAATTTTTTGAATAAGTTGGCAAAAAAGGAACATGTCAACTCTTGTTTTTAAAAATGTTCACAATTTTAGCTCCTTGACCCCATCAAAAAGAATTATAAGTAGTCTGATGGGCTGAACTTTGGCCATACATAGTTTTGCCTGTTGGCATTGATGAAGCAAACAGGTGCATTATATTACTAACTGTATTCAAGGGAAAACCAAAATAAAACATTTAAATGATCTATTAATAGAAATATTTATACTATCTCTACGATTCTGATTCCAACAGCTCAACATTTTAAAGTTCTTCCCAAACTACAAATTTTACCAAGCTAATGTTTCATTTGTACTTTAAATAATTTGTAATAAACTAAGAATAGCTTATCTGTTCAACAGTAAAACCATTAAGACCAGAAACCAGTCAGTAGTATTACTGAATATTCTGAACTATTGTGGGAAAAAGTAACACTATTGACTTACTAGTCATATCTTTTCTTATGAAAACATATTTTAGGATTTGGACCAAAAAGCTAAATAGCCAAAATGCTTTTTCAATTAAAAACATTTTTTTCATGATCACTTTTAACTTTTTTCTGTTTTAAACAAAGAGCTTTTGCCATTTGATTTTACCTTATAAGACCAAAAAGATCATTTTTCATATTCTTTAAACCCAGAGACGCCATGTGAAAAACTGCAGGGATGTGATATCCCTTTCTGTTACATGAAGATTTTTGAAAATTTACTTCTGTAGTTCTCTCTACTGTTATGGAATTGTAAAGTTAAGATATTTCAGATTTGTGCTGCTTCTGTACTTTACTCCTGCAAGACCAAATCCAGTACTGGAAAAAAAATTAAATCCTAAAAATAAATTAGGGCTTTCCAGGTGGCTCAGTGGTAAAGAATCTGCCTGCCAATGCAGGGGACTTGGGTTTGATCCCTGGCTCAGGAAGATCCCCTGGAGAAAGAATTGGAACCCATTCCAGTATTCCTGCCTGGGAAATCCCATGGACAGAGGAGCCTGGCAGGCTACCGTCCATAGAGTCACAAAAGAGTCGGACACAACTGAAGCGACTTAGCAGGCATGCATGCACATCGATCATTAGAGCACTTATCGAAACTCATACAACGTCACGATGGAGATGACAACCGAGCCCTGGGAGGACTGTTAATGTTTGAGACAGATAGAGTGCATCCTAAGCAGGAAGTATAACATATGAAAACATCTTAGTAAATTAGAGAGAATGAGAAAGTTGGGGAACTACCAGTTAATAATAGCTGGAGGGAAGTGTCAGTCAAGGTGGAATGGAGATGGAAGTGGTGGTAAATCAGAGGCTAGACCAGCATGAAGCATGAAGGGCCTTGAGTTGTGATTTTATGCTGGGGATAATGAGAAGACCACTCGAGGGTTACAAATGAGGTAATGAATGCATCATGTGCCACTGTTAAAATCTCACCATGGCAAGGAAATGGTGGAGAGAATTAGAGAAGGTATGAAACCTAATCCTAGAAAACTTGTAGACGACTATAGCTACAGTCAGGATGCGAGATGATGAGGGACTGCCTTAGGTCAGTGATGGAGGTGTGGAGCAGCAAGGAAGTACTTAAGAACTATATTAATGAAAATAGGAAGTAATAAGAGGAAGAAGGTGGTGAAGTAGTACTAAAGGGTAAAGTAGAGACTGTTCTCTGAATCCTACTAATCCTTAATCACATGTAAAGGAATTGGAACCTTGATGGCAAACAGACACATTTTATGCAGTTTTATATTGAATATTTCATTATTATATTCCCCACAATGAGTGCCAGGAATTCATAAAAACATTAACTCAGGAAGAAACATAGTCTAGTGTTGTATGTTAGTTGCTCAGTCATGTCCAACTCTTTGCAACCCCATGGATTATAGCCTGCCAGGTTCCTCTGTTCATGGAATTCTCCAGGCAAGAATATTGGAGTGGGTTGTCATTCCCTTCTCCAGGGATCTTCCTGACCCAGGGATTGAACACAGGTCTCCTGAATTGCAGGCAGATTCGTTACCATCTGAGCCACCAAGGAAGTCCTGCTGCTGCTGCTGCTGCTAAGTCGCTTCAGTCGTGTCCGACTCTGTGCGACCCCATAGACGGCAGCCCACCAGGCTCCCCCCGTTCCTGGGATTCTCCAGGCAAGAGTACTGGAGTGGGTTGCCATTGCCTTCTCCGAAGGAAGTCCTAGATATTTCTTATTAAGACATTAAATCTTATTAAAAGGAGAAAGTTAAAAATAATGAGTTCAGAGTTTGTGGCATGTCCATGAAATGGAAATGAATTTAAGCTTAGAATTATTTTCTGTTGTGAGGAAATTCTTGTTATGTTTTTTTGACATGTAATTCATAGGAACTGAAGTGTTCACCCGTATTCACAGTATCATTCTAGAATTTAATCCAAATAAGTTTCTTCTTTGGCAGGATGACTCTTTAAAGCAACTGCAGGTAGTTCATCAACCGTGGATCTTGCCAAGTGACACAGAAAGCGAAGGAGTAGAGGCAGAACAAGAGAAACGTGAGTAGACACTGATGTTTATTGACATATTGCTTTTAGCCAAAGGACATTCATGATGATGGTACATTCTTTTCCTAACATCAAACAATATCTGCAAAAAATTCAAACTTGTTTGTGGAGCACATGTAAAGTGAAGCTATACTTTCCGCCTATATATCTTGATTCAGTGATGTCTTAATTGTGGTGCAGAGACCTATAAGCTTAACTTTCTGAAAAGAGGTGTAGTATCTTAAAACAGGCATTATTCTTTCTGAAGACCAATATAAAATGTCTATTTGAAATGTTACTCTTATATTAATACTGTATATTTATATCCATATAACTTGTGGTTATTAAAATGTTTTGAAGTATATTAGGAACTGCTCAATATTATAGTTGAAATTATCAGTATTTGTTAAATGAATAAATTGATATATGTAAAACTGTTCTAAGTTCACAAAAAGATTAATGTTGTAATAGTACTTAAGACCATTAGTATATCTAGCCCCTGATTTAAGTCATTGGATTTTAACCATAATAAAGAATGAATGACTATAACTTGGGGGTAATTCAGTGCATGATCTCTAGGAGTTATTGACATTCTCAGACAGACGGGTTCAGCATTGTAGATGAGAGGTTAGTGTCTGGATCGTTGAGGAAAAACGTTGATCTTTAAAACAATGAGATATCAGAATTTTACCTTTTTTTTTTCTTTTGTAACCTGTAGAGAGAAATAAAAATTGTAAATAATAACCTAGCCCTCATGATAATTGGTGTGAAGTGATCAATTAACTGTTCCCTTGAGCTATAGTCATCGGAGATACCCGATATGTTACAAGGTAACATGATTCTGTACCAGAGAGATTCAGGGAATCCCTCTTCCAGGTGAAAAGGCATTTGTAAATATCCTGATCCTGCTTGTATAACTGTAGGCTTATGTGGCTAGAAAGAACAGAGCCAGGAGGGGGACCTATATGGTAAGAGCTCAGGTGAGAGGAGGAGACACCTGCAGTGGCTGGCACATCCGAAATGCAGTGAGTAAGACGCTGTCACTGTACAGACTCGAGTGGAGGGAAACACCTCCTTTAGAAAACAACTGATGAAGACTCAGAAAGTAGACTGTAGTTTAAGCAAGTATGAAAATAAAGAGTAATTTATCTTTTAATCTATTTTTAATAGGAGAGTAATTTAGAAGATCTTTAACACAAGGGATCCTAAGTAAAATAATCTAGGAGAAGGGCAGCGTAGGATAAAAAGAGAATCCTCCAAACCTAAAAGAACAAGTGGCCCACAACTTTTACGAAAACAAAGGCAAGCACGTTTATACCCCTTACTCCCCACACATTTAAAGATATGGAAACTCTCATTCTAGAGTTTGGATTTAATAGTTTTCATCAGATTTTTTTAGGTCTTTGTAAATTTTGCATTAAACAAACCCTTCAAGGGAATGTGTGTGTGTGTTCATGTGTGTGGTGTATAAAGGCAGTGTATGTAATTGGGATAGTTTAACTCTCTTAGATTCAGCACATATGTGCCCAACATGAGCATGACCAGGTAAACAACACCCTTATAAGATGCATAGTGTATTAATTCTATGTGTGTGCATAATTTTAATGAACTAAAACTAAAATCAAGAAAATATTGATCAAAAGTGTATTTAATTCAAGTCTAAATTCAGACTTAATTCCTTTCCCTCAAGTCCGTATGTCTCCAATCAGTATTAAGTCTAGAAAATAGGTTATTAATGCAAAGGAAATTAAAAATTCCCCAAACTTTCTTCAACTCTTGTCATCTGATCATATTGTCTTTCTGCATATACTTTCACAAGATTTTCATGATAAGTTGTAATCATCTTATCTTCTATTAGAATGCAACTTCATAGAGGAAATGACTCTGTTCTTGTCTTCTTATTTAGTTGCATATTAAGACCTCAATAAATATCTGAAAATTTAATGAATTAATAAATAGATTAATTTGGTACTGACTTGTTTATCAATAAATAAATAATAATTGCAACTGAATAATTTTCATAAAAATATCTATAGTTTTATTAAAATTTTAATGTTGGGTTTAGAGTTTAGCTACAGATTTTGCCATATGGTCTATCAATTACTCTGCAGAAGGTCATTCTTCAACTCTCCTAACCATAGACCTAGAACCAAAAATATTTGATTTCAGCCATGTTGTACTTGGAGGTGACCCTTGACAATGGTAAATTGTTTGAAATAAAATCAGGATTTGAAAATAATTAAGTGGTAATAGGAGCCATCTGGAAATGGAATGCTAGTTGGCAATGTAGCCAAACTCATAGCACAGAGATGCAAGTACTTTTCCAGAGCAGGATCCAACATTTAAGAACTGGGTCAAGTGTAAGATGGAGCCACTGAGGTTATGATGAAAGTGAAAGTGAAAGTGTTAGTCGTTCAGTCGTGTCTGACTCTGAGACTGCAGACTGCCTAGCTCCTCTGTCAGTGGAATTCTCCAGGCAAGAATACTGGAGTGGGTAGCCATTCCCTTCTCCAGGGGATCTTCCTGACCCAGGGATCGAACACAGGTCTCCTGTATTGCAG